>NC_052165.1:10124347-10424347 GCF_902713615.1 Scyliorhinus canicula
GTTTTTAAAAAAACAAAGGACAAAAATTGCTCAACACTGATATTTATTAACTCAAAATGTTGCATTTCACTTTGTGTGCCAATTCTGTGAAATACCTTACACTCCCCCCCCCCCCCCCCCCCCAACACCCCACCCCCCCTCCCTCCCCCCCCAACCAAGGGACCTCATAACCTAATTATGGTTATTGCTTTACAAACAGTTTTTGACAGGACGTGGCTGGTAGAGTTTAACATACTTGCCAGTTCCACGTGAAGGAGCTGGTTCCTGCAAACCAAGCTCATCATTTATTCTTTGCTGGAGTCAGCAAGTAGACTTAAGACATACACAGTCATCTATCACACCAAATAAAAGGACACAACTGCTTTCAATAGGGTTCTTCCATTCGCCCTGAAGGTTTTCTGAAAGCTTCTACCTCTGCATAACACACCAGAACAATTGTGGCAGATTGTATTATTTACGAGTATCACAATTAACTGTTACTCTCACTATGCTTGTCTATAGTTCATGGTCAATGGAAGGTTTATGTTACCAATATGGGGGAGAAAGATTTCAAATAAGTTGTCTTCAAACATTTGTAGGACACTAATGTTTGGACATATTGAAAGGGAGATGATGTAATCGAAGTGCATGTGTAAAACTACTCAATTGGACTGGAAGGAAGAATCGTATGTGAACTCACCTGGGAAGAGATCTGAGGGCACAGTGCTGGTAGCATGCATACCTCAGTCACACATCTTTTGGAGAAAAAAAAGTCTTAGCCACAGATTGCATATACCTGTAGAATTTTGCATGGATTTTGTACGAGTACGATTAAAAATAGCTGCTTGCACATTTTACCAAAAGAACCTCCAAAACTCTGCAAATGCTTACAATAGGTTTTAGGTTTATTGGGGTTTTCTGATATGCTCTGTCTGTATTTTGATAATTGTGCATAATTATGTAAAAACAAATGTTGGTGGGCCCATAAATGACCAGACTTTTTTAAGCAAGCTTTGCTTTGATGCATTTCATGTATTTTTTACTCTATTTTATACCATTGCTTGCTAATATTAGCAAATCTGCTTTCCTGCATCTGCTTTGCATAGCTATTGTAAGGCTTTGAAATAATGTATGTATTTATTGCTTGAATTTCAGTGCATACTTATATGGCATATTGTGTGGCAAAATTAAAGCTCATTTATCCTTGCTTCTATCATATGCTGATGGGGACTGTTGTCCTTTATATATAGTATCTTTTAGCTGTAGCACAAACATCAATTTCTGTATTGGTGGATTACGCCTATTTGTTTTATTTATCTTTTTGGGGTAAACTAATTTTGATACTTTCCATTACTGTGTACTGTGTTCATGCCTTGAATTCTCAAAAGCGAAAAGTCATGAAATTTGTAACAGCTGTTGCTCTGTATTCAAGGCTCTCGCTGCTGAACCTAGTGAAGGACCAAACATAGGACTTAAAAGGAAACTAGACTACCACTAACACCAGGGAGTTATCAGGTTTTATTGTACCGTGTTTTTGTCTTAAAAAAAAAAGACGGCAGTGCTCTAAAACCATGTGAGTATACTGTTTCATAGGCGTCAATGCTGTAGTTGAATTCATTGTAAACTTGTACTGACTGAATTGAGATTTTGAGCACACTGCTCGTATAGTTAGAAGTAGAATTGACTGTTTTTCCACTGGACAGAGACTGAACAGAAATTATCATTGACCCATCGGCATTTACACTTGTTTACATCTATTGGTAATCATGTGATTTCATCTTTGGGTTCCTGAAATATATCACCTGTGTAAAGCTTAATAAAGCCCTGACTAGTGGATACATTACGAATTGTACCTCCATGAGCAGCAGTGATAGTTGTAATGTAATGTAAAAAAAAAAATCAGCTCCTTTCTAAGGTACTGAACTATGTTGTCGCTGGTACTGCCACAGAATTACAAGGTGTGAAAGCATTTTTCCTGTATTATAGTATTCCATCATTCAATGTGTCTGTTTAAACAGACAATAAAATGTGTATTATAGTTCTAGATGTGTGTAATCGGTACTAATGACAGATAATGGCATTATGAAATGCAATAAATAGTTTATCACACATATTAAGCTCATCTGTTATGTCCTTGTTAACAGACAGCATTAACAGGTTTTAAAATTCAGTTCTTGCCTGAGAGTAAAGATTGATTTTATGCTTTATTGTACAATTTAATTGAATCATTGACTTTTGATTTGGAAAATTGTGGATAATTTCAGCTCTGGCTCCCTGAAGGATTTGCTCACACATTCTCTTTATCAACATCAAAAGGAAAATTGGTGAGAAAACTCTGTTTTTTTTTTCCTTACAAACTTGCATTGAAGCCTCTTTTTGTTTTCGGGCGGCTCTAAAAGAAAAACATAATCATGACGAGAATCACGAGAAAGAAAGCTAAAACATGACTGTAAAATGGAGGCTGGAGTTCCCTTCTTGTAACTTCATTCAACCTTCGGGTGCCGGTGTTTTTGTACAAAAAGAATTTGACAAGAGGCATTTGAGGGTAATTCTCTGAGAGGGGTGTTTATATTCTAAACCGATGCTTTAGAATCATTTGCTAGCCCATAAAGAACAGTTGAAACAGATTACATTAAATTCACAGAATTATCCAGAATAATCAACAACAAAAATCTCTTTGAAAACAAAGCTTACGATGCACTGTTCAAGTGGGCAGGATTCACCGTTGTGAGTCCGCTTGCTGCCCTGCCATTCACTCAGCTATTCACTTGGAGCGGGAATGGAGACTCCCGCCAGGGTGAAGGGATGGGGAATCAAAGTCATGGTTTTCATTTCTTATTGTATGCCTTGAATTTGATCAACAGTTACGTCTCATAAAGTCAAATTTGCGCAGAACATGTGTAAATAGATACAATAAATTTGAGAGCAGAACTTTCCAAACTTAACAATACCCTGTATATAAAATAGTGGGTGGGATTCTCCGGTACCCCAGCCGTGTGTTTCTCGGCAACGCGTGGCATTCGCTGGCAGCGTGATTCTATCTTCCTGCCGCTGGTCAATGGGATTTCCCGTCGAACCCACCCCACGCCCTCGCGAAACCTGCTGGCCAGTGGGAAAAGTCAATCCTGAGGACCGGAGAATTCTGTCCAATTATCTTGTGTAAAATGAATTACCAAGCATTTGGCACAAATTTGCTCTTGAGTCGCCAATCTCACCGAAAGAGGCCACCAGGATGTTGAGAATGGAAAAAAAAAAAATCATTGTGCAGGAAAGTGCTCTTCTGACATTGCTGGGACATAATCAAGGGATGTTCGCATTGCATTAATCTATACCTGACGTGATATTGACCAAAGAAGAAAATGATCAACAGATTCAACCTATTATCGGTATAGCAAGAGAAGACAAAATTATTTTGCACCATTCTTTGCGTTTCTGTGTTTTCATTCCACATTTTTAAATTTAAAAAAAACACAAACTGTGTATGTTGATGGTGGAATAGATTTTGTGCCAAGGTTCTGTAGACATGTTTGTCTCTAATTGCCCTTGAGAAGGCGGTGGTGGCGAATTGCAGTCAATGTGGTAGAGGTACACCTGCCGTGCTGTTAAGAACAGAGTACCAGGATTTGGACACAGTGATGGCTTTGCGTTCACAAACAGTATGAAAGAGTAAATTTCTAATCCATATAGAGTTCACATTTGGAATTTTGATTGGAATTAATTATGAAAATGAGAATGCGATTCAAAAAATAGTATCTCTTGTTATTAGAACTAGGTGAGGATGCTCGGCAAAGAATGTCTATGAATGTAATAATGGAAATTGTTGTGCATGCACAGTATTCTGGTACCAGTACCGGAATTGATCATGGAGGCATTCAGAAGATTTAACAAAATATGTTAAGTGTTCACCCTTTTCAAAAGTACATCTATCACAATAGAACATTCTCCGCTACTAAATGGTTTGAGCTGGGAAATAATTTGCTTTGAATGCATAATGGAAGCACATCATCAAGGTAACTCACAATTATATTTAACTTGCTTCAATTTAGAAATACAGTGCAGGAGCTGGCAGCAAATTAAAAGCTGCAGTTCAATGGAATGTGGTATATGTCAAACAATATGGTAGTTATTTTTGTGTCTGCTGCCCTTGTGCAAAGACCATGCTGCAATCAGTTATGATCAGCTGATCTAAGAAAAGGTTAGCAGTTACATGGCTACTTTGGGTTCAGTGGGAAACAGGCCAAGTGTATCTACAGGTTGCCCCAGAGGACATGGTCAGAGGCCCAAACAATTTTCATGGTTGGGCCTGAATTAAATGTAAACGGCAAGCTTCCAACACTGAAGAAGCACTGACTGGCTGTTCACACATTGAAGAAGATCTTGCCGTTGCTCTGCACAGCCACACCAGCCATGGTAAGAAAAGTGGGATGAGAGATCGTGCGGACAATCCTCAAGAGGGGGGTTGCTCATGGAGTGATTTTTTTTGTGGGACCAAAAGGATCATTAATGTTGACCTCAAGGATAATTTAGAAACCTTTAAAAAAAAATCTATGGAGCGATCTGCAGCTTTTTAAGGATCATTTGTTCAGCTACCTAGCGCCAATGGGCAAGTGGACACCGTCCTCTTGCTCTGTCCATTGCTATTTCAAAATTGTATCTGTGTCATATTGCTAACCTCTGACCTCAATGTACAAGGAATAACGAGACACACCTTTTCAAGACCTCCAATAAAAAAGCTGCCAGCTGGAGTGGCAGAGGCAATGAGGGAGTAAGTGCTGTGCAATGATTCACAGCACACCACTGCCCAGCCCCTGTCCAAAGGTGAAGCTAATAATCAGTTCCGTTAAAGCTGATAGTGATGGAATTTGTAAGAATGTATTATTAATATGGTTCCGTCCATGTTAAAGGAAGTATTCCAGAAAATGGCCCCAGTACTTGTTGAATTCTACAATGATGATAAAAGTCAGAAGTAGTGAAAATCATGAAAAAGGAAAGAAAAATACAGGCACAAGTGGTACCAAATGGACGGGAGGAATTTTCTCAGGCTGCTGGGAGGCAGGTTTGGGGGGGTAGGTGGGCTGGGGAAGTTCAAAGAGGTGATGTCAGGTCAGGATCTCAATGGGATTCCGCACCCTCCTGGCTTTTCCTTATGGCAGAATTATAGGAGATTGGGGGACCCCATTGAGTTTGAGGTGTAGGTAATTTCGAGAGATTTTGATGCGATTGAGAAGCAACTTCATCAAGAGGTCGCCTGGTACTGAATCCTGAATTTCTCAGGCATGGAGGTTGTTTCCCTGACATGTCGGCAACTCACCAGGGTCACCGAGGTAAGGGCACAATGGGAAGAACTGGTGACACTGACAAACTGTGAAGGCTTTAATCAGTTACCCTGAAGAGCTCCAGCCATGGCCATTGAGAGACCTTTATTCAGAGCACTTCTCTTCGAGAGTGCTCTCACTACTTGACTGATGAATGCCAATTTCTTCGCAACCTTTCACCTGTCAATCACGCACCTTCAGTTGGTCACCCTGTTGTATGTTGTCTCCTGAAGAGATCTCGAGGCTTGTATGATTGAATAATAACCATTTATTAATAACATAACTATATACTTATATACAGGATACAGACCTGACTCGGTGCTATCTTCTTGTCAACTTCTACCAGACTCACAGCTACACACTTCTACTCCCATGTGACTCAGTCCCACATTAACCTTTACAGTCCCAAACACCCTATACCCCACCCCCTGAAGTTTTTAACCACATCTGTTTGCAATAACAATGATATGCTACACCTTCCCCTCAGTCTCTGACTTTACAAATTTAGGCAATCTTGAGGCTTTATAACTCTTCCAGATCTCGTTTTTTTTTCAAATAAAAACAAACTGTTGGAAAGACTTGGGAGATCTGATAGTATCTGTGGAGCGAGAAACGGAGTTAGCATTTTGCGTCCATGTGACCCTTCTTCAGAGATGAAGAAGCGGTGAAATATGGATTCTATAGTTGGAGAGGGAGGTGGAGAACAAAGAACAAAGAAAAGTACAGCATGGGAACTGGCCCTTCGGCCCTCCAAGCCCGTGCCGACCATGCTGCCCGACTAAACTACAATCTTCTACACTTCCTGGGTCCGTATCCCTCGATTCCCATCCTATTCATGTATTTATCAAGATGCCCCTTAAATGTCACTATCGTCCCTGCTTCCACTACCTCCTCCGGCACGAGTTCCAGGCACCCACTACCCTCTGTGTAAAAAACTTGCCTCGTACATCTACTCTAAACCTTGCCCCTGGCACCTCAAACCCCCTAGTAATTGACCCCTCTACCCTGGGGCAGGCCAGCAGCATGATTCAATTCCCGTACCAGCCTCCCCGAACAGGCGTTGGAATGTGGCGACTGGGGGCTTTTCACAGTAACTTCATTCAAGCCTACTCGTGACAATAAGCGATTTTCATTTCATTTCACTATCCACTCAGTCTATGCCCCTCATAATTTTGAAGGTGGAGCAAAATAGAAGGTCAGGGATAGGTGAGAGCTCAGGAGAGAATATCAAAGATATCTTGGACACAAGACAAAGTGGGTGTTAATGGTAGTGTTACAGACTGACAACGGTGCTGCATTAAGGTACGGTAGCAGAATGTGTTAATAGCAGGACAAGGGTCAGCACTCTTGAAAACAAAACCATTTACAGATGGTCATGTGAGGGAAGGGGTTCAGAAGAAAATGTTGGAATGGAGGAGAAAATTAATGGTCTGAAGTTGTTGAACTCAATGTTGAGCCCAAAAGGTTGTAAAGTGCTTAAATCGAAAGATGTGGTGTTATTCCTCCAGTGTGCATTGAGCTTCACTGGGACATTGCAGCAGGACAAGGACGGAAACGCGGGCAACGTGCTGAATTAAAATGGCATGTGACAGGAAGGTCAGGGCATAGTTGCGGACTGAGCAAAAGGTGTTCCGCAAAGCAGTCACCCAATCTGCGTTTGGTCTCTCTAATGTAGAGGAGACCACATTGTGGGCCACGATTACAATAGAACGTCGTGTTTGGGGCCTTGGGCAGTGAGGAGGCAAAGGGGCAGATGTTACACCTTCTGCGATTGTTTGGGAAGGTGCCGTGGGAAGAAGCTGTGGTGTTGTAGGAGTGGGCCAGGTTGTCACAAATGGAACAGTCCCGAAGGAATGCTGACAGGAAAGGTGAGGACAATGTGTCCTTTGTGGTGCCCTCATGCTGAGTTAGTGGAAAATTTAGAGGTTGATCCTTTTGATCTTGGAGGTTGGTGGGGTGAAATGTGAGATCAAGGGGAACCCTATCATTGTTCTGAGAGCACAGTAAGAAGTCTTATAATACCAGGTTAAAGTCCAACAGGTTGGAGAATTGGCAGCATCAACTGCTTTGGGCTGACTTTGTTGAGAGACAGTTGAAATTGTAGAACTTGGTGTTTCAATTATTTGGGTGTCAACATCTGATGGCTTCTTGTGCTCCTTAATGTTGTATTTTTCTTTGTCAACAATCTGTCTTCCAGGTTCAGATACCATGATATTATCCCTCTCCTTTTAGAGGGAATGTTTACCCTGTTAACTCATCGAGTGCATTTGGGTTTTCCTTTTGGTGGGTTCCGCCATGTTCTTCCTGGAAGTTGAAGATTTTTCTCCTTTATGTGTTAGTGTTCCTCAGCATTGTGCTCAACCTGCAGTTTGGCTTCGAATGCTTCGCTTTACTTCGTTGTGTGCTCTTGTCCCACCCTGAGTTTTGTTTCGGTCCAGGATCAACTGCTCCAGGATTGACTTCATGTTGTGGGTGTGAGCTTGAAGCTCCAGCTTTGCTGCTGTCGTTTTTCCTGCTTCCGTGACAGCAACTGTTTGACTATGAAGCTCGTGCTCCACCTTCTGCTGCTCCTTCTCCTCTGAATCTTCTATTTTAAATATGTTGGTGCTTCATCTGGAGGTCTGGCTGGTCTGACCGAAGAGTATTTTCTGCTACCTGAAAAGGAGCTGGAATAACTGTTTCTGCAAAGAGTGAGGGCAATTCTGACTGAAGTCCCAGTCGAGATCATCAGCACTGGTTGACCTCTTGGGAGTCTCCATTCAGTTTAGTTGATTAAAGTGGTTGTTACAACGTTTTCTGCCATTTTGAGGAGGTTGAGAATTGCAAATGACAGACAGAATTTTGATTAGTTGTCTCTTGGTCACAAAGGAGAGGCACATGAACCATGCCTGTGGCCAGTAATTGGATTCTTCTGGGACCATTAAATAATGTATCTGCTGTCCAAAGACAAAGGTCTTTTAGTCGCGGTTATTGATCCAAACGGGACCGTCACATTGGCTCATGTGTCTAACTTGAAATTCATGAAGTGACCACTCACAGATGTATCAACATTCCAAAATGTGAAACTGGGTTCCTTAATTTCTCACAAGAAATATTGGGCATGATTTTTCGGGCACGTTCATCGTGGGCCCAAATCCTGTTATGGCTGCCAACTCTTGAGAGAGGGCTGTCACGACATTTGCACCAACAAGATCCCAGAAAGAGAAGTGATTTGATCAGGTTCACATCCAGAAGGGGCGTGGACCTGATTTCCAACAATTTAAATAATTTAAACTATGATAACACGGCTTTATGCTGTACCGTTCAACCCTTGTGATCCCCCCCCCCCCCCCCCCGGCGCGGTGGCATGACGTCGTGCTGGCAGTTTTCACTACTCGTTTTTTAAAATGAAAACCATTCATGATGACCACACCTGGGGTGCAGAGGTGCCTGGAGGCCCGGGGTTGAGGGCAGTGCCCCTTGGCACGAAGAGGGGTAAAGACTTCTCCATTGAGGGAAGCGGGCTTCCTCTTATGTGTGGTGGGGAGTGGGGTGCGCACCGGGGAATGCGCAGAGAAGAGCCTGTCCCCAGATACTTCTGTGATGAGAGAAGGAGGTCGTCCTGAAGCTTATAGAATCATAGAATTTACAGTGCAGAAGGAGGCCACTTGGCCCATCGAGTCTGCACCAGCCCTTGGAAAGAGCACCCCAGTTAAGCCCAACCTATCCCCGTAACACAGTAACACCTCCTAACCCTTTTTGACATGAAGGGGCAATTTAGCATGGCCAATCCACCTAACCTGCACATCTCTGGACTGTGGGAGGAAACCGGAGCACCCGGAGGAAACCCCCGCAGACACGGGGCGAACGTGCAGACTCCGCACAGTGACCCAAGCTGGGAATCGAACCTGGGACCCTGGAGCGGTGAAAAAACTGTGCTCAGCACTGTGCTACCGTGTTCACGGGGGTGTCCTCTATGGCCGTCAGGGTGTGTGTGTGGGGGAGGAGTATATTTTAGGTGCAGATCGAGGCACCCTTTAAAGATGACACCCCAATTTCTGTGCAGTCAGGCTTGCTGGTTCTAAGAGGCCCCGCACCGCAAAAAAACATGGTCATTGATTTTCTTTTCGACGAACATCAGAAGATCCGGACTGAAAACCTGGCTCTGTTTCTGGGGAGAAACACGCCGGTTTCCAGTCAGAACCTGACACTTTGCCATTTTGGGGGGAAAATTCAGCTTTGGACTATTTCTTGTGGTGGCTCATACATCTCGTGGACTCATTTGCGATCCTTCTCGCTTCTCGAGGGTTTAGATTTGCGCATCTTTCCGAAGTGTCCCAGGCAGTGAAAGCACCGTGCAGCCAATTTCTGATCACTGCTTATGCCTGAGAAATGTATTGGTATCTCAGCACTGATGTGATCTGCCACTCTCTTGTTTTGCTTGTGTATGATTTTCCTTGCCCGAGTCTCCTTCCATGGGCTGGACTGTTGGGGTTGCTCTGTGCCACGGTTTAGCTTCTTCATGCAAAATGCGTCAGTTTTGCTGTCGGCCCTCTGATGGTCTGAGGATTTCAATAGCTTTTTCCAAAGTCGGATCATCTTCAGATTAGAGTGCATCCAAAAAGGTAACATCACTCACTCCCATTACTATGCAGTCTTTTATGAGCTTCAACTTAAGATCACCACAGTAGTCACAACCTTCAGCCAATTTGCAATACTCATTCATGAAAGGGTCAACAGGTTCCTCGGGTGTTAGACTCGCTTGTTAAATTTTGATTACTCCGAAATGTTATTGCTTCTTAGGTTAAAGTAGGTGTCAAAGGAATTCATGCCCTCTTCAAAGTTATCGGAAGATTAATTTATTCTTTTTGTGATGCAAAATGCTTGTTTTAGCGGTGTGCGCGTGTGTATGTGCGTGCCCACAGATAGTTAAACAAGGAGAAGGTTACCCAAGACAGGTTGTCCGTGGAGTCTAAAAGATGAAAGATTAAAGGTGTTACGTTGACGCATTTACTATGAGAGGCTATGGTGAGTTTGAGTTACAAGTAAATAAATTGGATCTCAAATTTGCATTGTGAGTAAATGAGAATCTTGGATTCCAGCTGTTGAAGTTCAAAAGGGAGTTCAGAGGTAGTGAGGAACATTCCATGACTAAACAGGGGAAGCTATAAAATCTTTATTGACCCAAAATGTAGAGGCCAAATAGAAAACATGAAAGGCTTTTATATTTGGAGAAAGTGGGCAGTATTCTCCCCCCCCCCACACCGCCCCGACCCCCGCATGCAATTCGCGACGGCGTTCACGACGGCACGAACACTGGGCCTCAATATCGGAGAATCCTCCCCGGTAAGTTCGAAGAGGTGTTTGAGGATAATTGAAACTGAGATGAAAGGGGGGAAATATATTTAAGGAGGAATCTTTAATTGCGCTGGCGTGGTTTTGGGGAGAAGCCCTGAAGACCAGGTCCTTTGTGTGCGAACTGTTGAGAAGTTGTGGCGATTTTGAATTGAAGACAACGAGCCAGTGTTAAGCCAGGGAAGTCTGTGGGCCGGATTCTCCGATTTCCAGATGAAGTGCTGACGCCGGCTTGGGAACAGTGGCGTTTAACGCCAGAAAAAATGGCGCGACAGCTGCACCGATTCCCGGACCATTCCCGGTTGTGGGGCTAGCAGCTGCGCCGGGTAAAGCTCCCGGCTCCCATGCCAAAAACGGCTGGAGAATGGGCGGGTCCGTTGCCGCGCATGCGCAGGAAGGCGGCCTGCGGCGGTCGCGCCGTGCAACATGGCGCCGGCCTCGTGCAGAACCGGCCTGCCACATAATGACCCCCAGTAACCCCCCTTGCCATCCCAGACCATCCCCAGCAGTCGCCCCAGCCCTCATCGAAGCCCCTGCAGCTAGTGGCATGGCTCCACCCCCCCCCTCCCCCCTCCCCCCAAGCCTGTGGCGGTGCTGGACACAGTCTGCAGCCACCATGCGGGGTTGACTAAAAAAATATAGCATAAGTGTTCCGTGCCGTCAGGAACGTGGCCCATCAGGGGCGGAGCATCGGGTGAGGAGCTTCTGACAGCACGCCAATGCCTTTCCAACAACGTGCGGTACACAACGCAATGGCGCCATTTTAGAGGGGCTGGAGACTCCAAAACCGCCATCACACTGGCACCACCTCCGATTTGGCCATTGGAAGGATTCTCCGCCGGATCGCCGATTACGATATCGGCGTCGGGAGAATCCCGACCTGTGTTTTAGGAAACTGTCTGTTGCTGAATTCCACATCAGAGTGGAAATGTTTGAGAAGTCGTGGGGTATACCTTTATTACAACAACAATAGTTCCTTGAATTTTGTAATATTGCTGGATTTTTATGATTAAGAATCAATAAGGGGGGTGTAACCAAGAAGGTAGCTTACTTGTATACTTTTGAGCAAGCAGCTTTTTTGGTAGCCACTCTGTAAGACTGTTTTACTGTGTAACTTTAATCTTGTGTGCTTAAGTTTTTGTTCTTTTTAAATAAATCTTTAATTTTTTTAAATTCTAAAGGTGTAACTAGAGTTCTATGTTTTGGCGTCAGTAGCCGTTCCTCCTTGATTTCGCAATTAATAAAAAGGGGTTATAGTCGGTGTGACAGTCTTTAATCTGGGGTCTGGCTTGCTCAACATTAACATAGAACATAGAACATAGAACATAGAACAGTACAGCACAGAACAGGCCCTTCGGCCCTCGATGTTGTGCCGAGCAATGATCACCCTACTTAAACCCACATACCCGTAACCCAACAATCCCCCCCATTAACCTTACACTACGGGCAATTTAGCATGGCCAATCCACCTAACCCGCACATCTTTGGACTGTGGGAGGAAACCGGAGCACCCGGAGGAAACCCACGCACACACGGGGAGGACGTGCAGACTCCACACAGACAGTGACCCAGCCGGGAATCTATTGGGGACGCACAGGGTGAGTACTTGGAGCAGATGATATGAACACTCGGCGGGGGGGGGGGGGGGGGGGGGGGGGGGGGGGGGGGGGCAGGGACACGAGGGATGCATTGATCCATCAGCTCAGTATCCGAGGCATGGAGCCTGATGGTCCAACAACAATATCTCACTCGCAATAAAACTTTCCAAAAGAGCCTAACCATGAAATCCTGCACCACACAAAGCCTTCACTGTACTTGCGTGTACAACGTCCAGCGAATGTACAAAGCATGGAGCCAACTCAACCCATTGAATTAAAAAACATGTGGCCATATGTGACTTAACATAAGAAAGCATACAAATATGTCAAATCTAACAATAAACGCAAAGTAATGAACGCAAATAATGTCACCCATGATGTCACTGTTGAGCTTACAGTACCTTAAACTTATGCCTGTGGGTACTGTGTCTTAGTGCCCTTCCTCTGTGGAGGGTGCCTGCTGGCTTTACTGCCCAGGTAGCTGCGATGACCTTGGCAGGCCTTCTCTGGCCACCGGAGCTTGAGTTGGCTCTGACTGGGAAGGAACATCTACTCCCATGGCATCAGTAGATGGAGCAGCCAATGGGAGAAGGGCGGAGGAGCTGCTACCCTCATCCGCAGAGCCCTGAGAGGACATCAGGGGGACATCACTCCTACACCTACATCTATGCAGAGTCCAAGGCAGATGACGAGCCTCTGGAGATGTCCATCAGGCAGCAGATGCTAGATGTCCAGCGGAATACGCGGAGAGACCTGGCGGAGACGGCGGACAACTCGTCCACCGGGGTGACGTGTATCTGTGCCCCCCTGCTCACCATTAGTGGACGTGCACCTAGCAGAGAGACTAGCTGCTTCATCCATCTCTCACACTGGCAGTGACCTTCACAGGTCACATCCAATATGCTGCCGTGCAGGTCTGTGTGGGAATGCAGGAACCCCTGAGGGTGTGCCTGAAGCAGCATCTCCATGGGAGTCACTACTCTCTGAATGGGGAAGGGTGATCGGTGCTCAGGTTCAACACAGCGCTCATGTTCCACATGGACACTTCAATGGCACACCGAACCCTCATGGTTCTCCGCCAGGTCTCTCTGCGTATTCCGCTGGACATCGAGCATCTGCCACCTTGTGGACAACTCCAGAGGCTCATTATCAACCTCGGACTCAGCATAGATGTAGGCGTAGGAGTGATGACCTCCTGAGTGCCTGATGAGGGGCGGGTGGTCATTTGTAAAATGAGGGGTACTTAGCTCACCTGATCTGCTCTCCGACCTTCCATGGCTTCCTGGCGCTGATAACAGTATTCTGAATAGTTGTGATTCACGCAGCATCCTCAGCCTTCCCCCACAATGCCTGGCAGCCTTCAGGGAGCTGCCGCCTCTCTTTTTAAACTGGGTCCAGATTGGACGCAACGCCTGACCCGTTCCTGGTGCAACCTACTCAGAGAACCAACTGGAAGACACATTTTACACTGGGCAGGCTGTAATTAGCCACCCGGTGTAATATTGCGTTAACAAAGTGATCTAGGGTGGGAGCATCTCGGGTGGTTTAACATCTGCACTCACCCGCATTGACTTAGGATGTGTCTCTAGCATTAAACTCAGGCCATAGTGTTCAACCTTTGTTTTCTTATTCAAACCTGATGCTATCATATATCTTGAAAAACATCTTCACCGTTTCTGCACCTGTCCTGGTCCTTCCATCTTCCTTAATTGGTCTGGGCTGTGTCGATTTACCATCCACTGCTGTGGCTGTTGCATGTTGTGTCATGGAGAGATCTGGAGCTTGTATGATTGAACAACAACTGGTTGTAATCGATAGAAAACTATATACGTGTATAATGGATGCAGTCCTGATTAGGTGCCATCTTCATGCCAACTTCGACCAGGTTCACTACTACACTCTTCTATTACCATGTGACTCTAATGTGGGTGGTACTGTTTTCCCAGTCGCACATTAACCCTTACACAAATACTACACATCCCTGATGATGCAGCAAGACCCGGTTAATACCCACGCCTGGCCTGACTTGGAAATATATCGCACTTCCTTCACTGTATCTGGGCTAAAATCATGAAGCTCCACTCCCCCCCCCCCCCCCCCCCCCCTTACAGCACTATGAGTGTACCTACACTTCAGGGACTGCTGCAGTTCAAGAAGGAGCTCACCACCATCTTCTCAAGTGCAATTTTGGATGTGCAATCACTGCTGTACTATCCAGCGATGCCCACATCCCATAAAATTAATTTTTAAAAACACTGTAATTACTGGCTCTGACCACAATTTTGTGGTGTATTAAAAGATTTTATTTTTTTCTATAAGGTATCAATAACCCCCCCCCCCCCCCATTTCCTTCTCCCTTCTGATCATTAAATTGTTCAGACTACACAATTCATTTATTTAGAGGTTTTAAAAATTTGTTTCCATTGTTTTGTCATTTTTTTTTATTCTGGGCAAAATTATCTCTACCGGCCATGGTTTAATGCTGCCTAATACTGGACTGTATTTATTGTTGATGATAGGCCCCTCACCCATCTGTTATGTGAGCGTCCCTTTAAGAAAAGTGTGTTTTATCAAATGGCTGCAGTGATGTCACTTTGTGCGTGGAGCTGGACTACGATTCTGTCTTTTACTTTTGTTTTGAGGTGGAAGCTGCTTTGTGGCTCTGAGTTTTTTGGTTTCATTTTCAGTGGGGAGCTGCATTCAAACAACAAATGTGTATTTTTGGTCTCTCTGCATGCTAAAGAATGTCTCCAGACCATTTGATGACTTCAAAGTAATACCTATTTTCTGTAAGGAATTCAAACCAACTGTTTTTGTAGAAAAAGGGGGTTTGGCTTGTGGATGTTGTTTGGAAAGTTTTTAAGGGTTACCTATAGAGTACTGTATATTGGGGGGGGTATGTGTTGGTAGTTGATAAGGTGTTTACTGTGTGTTTATAAAATGTTAACTGGATTCATAGAATAAACATTGTTTTGTTTAAAAAATACTTAAGATCTCTGTTGTAAAACACCTGGAAAGTAGGCCCTTGTGCTCCTCATAACCAAAATCTATTAAACGTTGTAGTTCTCCACTTTGGTTCTCTAAACCCTGGCCCATAACACATCATAAAAATGCAAGACTAGAGCTCAAGAAATAGAAGCAGGAGTACGCCATACAACCTGTCAGGCCTGCCTTGCCACTGAATGCGATCATAACTGATCCTGGGCCTCAACTACATGCTTCCCTTATCCCTTGATTCCCCGAGAGACCAAAAATCTGTCTACCCCAACCTTGAATTTATTCAGCGATGGGTAGTCCATTCTGAGGATTTGCAATGCTTTCAGGACTGATATGAGGAGAAATTACTTCACTCAACGATCAGCCCCTTAGCCCAACAACAATTAAAACCGCAGGAGTAAAAGCTGCTGATTGGCTGGCAAGTCAATTCAGATTGGCCAAGGCGTTGCCATGGAGTGATAATGAAGAAAAAGCTCCTCACACTCTCCTGAAGCGCAAATTGTGATTGTTCGAAATTTGACATTTTTGCATTTTTCCTGATGAGTGGTAAGGCAAGAAGTTTCGGCAACATGTCTATTTTCAGCAATTTGTTTTTGGGAGGGACGGTGGAGGACATGCTCATGTTCCCCTTTTGTGAATATTCTGAGGAAATAATAATTCTGACTATTTATCATTTTGTGTTCAACATTAGATTCAAACACTTTTGCATTTTCCAATGTTCCCAGTTCCCAGTCAGCCTTCAAAATGAAACAAATAGGCAGGAGGCGGATGTTTGGCGCAATTGCAAAAGAAGAAAATTGGAAAGTCTTTCAAAGAAGAACATGGAGAATGCAGGAAAAACACATGTCCAAGATCAAAACTAATAAAAGGTTTCGTTATTATCCTTCCCAGATGTCTTTGAATTGAGCCTTTTTAATGTTGGTTACTCATATTTTGGTGTCACTAAAACCGAGATCGTGTTAAGCTCTTATTAATCAGTCCGATGACAGTTAACAACTCACATTGTCTGAGTTTGCAAGAGGTCTTTTGTCCTCAGGAAATTATTCTGATGATCACTATCAAGTCCCCAAGTTCAAAATGTGACCATAGGAGAGTAGATGCTCCTGTCCTTGCAGCTCAGGTTACTGGATCACTTGGGTGCAATAAATATGGAAAACAATCAGGTGAAGTGGGCAAGATGCTCTTAATGGAACTCACCCTATGTTCCATCCATTGAATTAATTCAATGGAAAAATCAAACAAACTCCTTTCTGGGCACAGGAAGGAGTGAATAGTTCAAAGAATGCCTGGGTTACTGGAATTTATATTCTCTTGGTCGTCTTTAATACCTTCCCTATGTGACAAACTTTACCTCCTCCTCGTGCTTCCCCATAAAGATATGACTGAATTTAAAGATTAGGGTTACATAAAATGGCTTTCATAAATCAGCATATCAGAGTCCCGTGATTCGATGTGTTTGTATTCCAATACGCTATGCCATCCCGTTTAGTTTTTGGTCAGTAACTAATCTTAGTTGACTCTCTCAATTGTACCAATTGAGTTCATTTCAATTAATTTTAAAATATTCCAATGCAATTATCAAGCAATTGATATCCAAAGGATGAGTTCAACCCAACTATTACCTTGTTGTGTTTAAGCAATAGATATGTGAAAGAATTGCCTAATTAGAAAGCCATCTTGACAAAGGAACCTATCCACCTACATTATCCAATTATAACCATAGAATTCTTACAGTGCGGAAGGAGGCCATTCGGCCCATCGAGTGTGCAACGTCCCGTTGAAAGGGCACCCCACCCAATCCCCCTCCCCCACCCCATCCCACAACACCCAACTTGCACATCCCTGGGCACTTAAGGGGCAATTTAGCATGGCCAATCCACCTAACCTGCACGTCTTTGGGCTGTGGGAGTAAACCGGAGCACCCAGAGGAAACCAACGCAGACACGGGGAGAACGTGCAAACTTCATACAGCCACCCAAGACCGGAATTGGACCCGGGTCCCTGGAGTAGTGATGCAGCAGTGCTAACCACTGTGCCACCATGCTGCCGCTGTGAACTAACTTGGCTTCGGTGAGCTACTGAACTGCAGTGTGTGAATACAATGTATTTTTGTTTGCCTTCTCAATGTGAAAAGGGAAGTTCAGGTTAGCAATTTCTCCATTTCCTGATTAAGGCAACCCAGCATCCAACAGTCATTGAAAAAGACTATCTCAATACTATCTTGATTTTCTTTTCACTCAGTCTTTAATCAAAGTTGTCACTTCTGTTCTTTACTCCTTTAAAAGCTGAAATTTCAGATGTTAATATCTGCTTATTGCATCTGTGAATCAGAGGGTCATTTGTTATGATGGAGAGCAGAGTGTTTGTGGAACTGTTCTGAGCCGGTTTTAGGGTTGTTCGAGGAGCCCTTCTGTTCATTCTCAAAGTGAGGTAAGTTTATACTGAAACTTAGTTTGTTTAGCAATACTTCCCTTTTTTCCCACTGAGGCATAAAATATGATAAACCCTTACAGAGGTATGTTAGTACTCTCCTGTAAAAAACCTTTGTGTCCTTGAAAAACTGTCATTTTTATTTCATAAGAGAGAAAATCTCTGAGTCATTGATAAATGTAACAAACATTCCATAAGATAACATATATGGTTGAATCTCTTTAAACTTAGTAAAAGTCTTCAAATACACCTATGTTAAAGAGCATTCCTGTTCTTTGTCTTAACAAGATCTCAGAACTATGTGAACTATCTTGTAGAGACTTTCTTCAAGGGAGAGATAGATTGGGTGGAGTCCATGATGGGTACATTTATGGTCTGATGGACGATCAATTGCACAAAGACTAAGGTTGGGTACAACTGTGGCTTTATTGCAGTCAGATGCGTGGCCTCCTGCTGCAGCTGGCGAACTGGGCAGATGAATGAAATGAAATGAAAATCGCTTATTGTCACGAGTAGGCTTCAATGAAGTTACTGTGAAAAGCCCCTCGTCGCCACATTCCGGCGCCTGTCCGGGGAGGCTGGTACGGGAATCGAACCGTGCCGCTGGCCTGCTTGGTCTGCTTTAAAAGCAAGCGATTTAGTCCAGTGAGCTAAACCAGCAATGGAGGACACGTATATTTATACTCCTCCTACTGGGCAGAGCCAGCCGGCAGGGGCTACCGGCGAACCTGTAATACAGGTCCTACCTTACATCCCCTAATACAGGTGTACAGTCGTTCACCACATGGTCTTTAAAACAAAATGAAGGATTGTATAGAAAAGATAACAATAAATAATTTCTAGTGATAGATGGGTTTAGAACAGAGGATGTGATCTAAAAGGAAACCTATAGACCCATTGTGAGAGAATTCATGATGCAGTTTTTACACAAAAGGTAGTGGAAATATCGAATGCTCCCAATTGTGTCAATGGAAAAGTTGAAGAAATAGACCAATGGATTTTTATGAGATAAAGCTATCAAGGGATATACAACAATGATGAGTAAATGGAATTACAGTACCAATCAATTGTGATCAAACTCAACTGCAGATGTTGGTCCCACAGGGGCAAAAAATGGGAATAAGATTCAAAAATGTAGGGACGGCCTTGGCCACTTGTTCTGACCAAAGGGTATTTAACATTGAACAAGTTGGAGGGAGCCAGTTCCGTGGAGCTGAATTTTAACTGGAAAGAACAGACGGGTTTGAGGTTGCGTTTGTGTTTTTGTGTGTGTGTGTCTGGGGTGGGGGGGGGGAATAACCTTTCAAATATGACAGCTGCCAACTGGGCTTCTTCAATCTTGGGGAATCTGTACCTACGTCCTCCTTCTCCTGAGTGAAGACCGATGAGAAGTATTCATATAACACCCTGGCAATGTCCTGCTGCTTCACACACAGATTGTCCCCTCGGTCTCGAAGGGGCCCTCCTCTTTGGCCAGATCCTGCCTTATTTTAGTCAAATCTGCCTTCCCCCAATTCCAATACCGTCTTTTGCAGGTCATCTTTTTCCTTGCCCACAACAAACCAGTTGTGGTCGTTATCACCAAAATGATCCCCTCCTGCCATATGTATCAAAGGCTTTCACGACCTCTTATGTCGCTGTCTCTTTGTTTATGCTCTGTCTGACCTCTGCACTAGTGCCTTTGCTGTAGAGAAGAGTTCTGAACCACTCCTTGCTATGCTTCTCTGCTAGTCCTGAAGCAGTTCTGTTCCTGCTACACTTATGACGCCAGTTCTACTGCTTCACAGCTTGATCCAGGTCTTCCAATGAACTCTCGATAAGATTTTCTCCATGCCTTTTCTTTACTCTAGCCTTTCCTGTTGATGTTTGCATTCTGTTGATGTTTTCATAGAATTTTTAGAATCATAGAATTTACAGTGCCGAAGGAGGCAATTCAGCCCATCGAGTCTTCACCGGCCCTTGGAAAGAGCACCCCACTTCTACCCAATCCCCGCAACCCATTAACCCCACCTAACCCTTTTGAACACAAAGGGTAATTTATCATGGTCAATCCACCTAACCTGCACATCTTTGGACTGTGGAAGGAAACCGGAGAACTTGGAAGAAAACCCACACTAACATGGGGAGAACGTGCGGACTCCGCACAGACAGTGACCCAAGCCAGGAATCGAACCTGGGACCGTGAAGCTGTGAAGCAACTGTGTGAACCACTGTGCGACTGTGCAGTCCACACTGCCTACACTGTCCTTGTCCTGCAATCACTTCTCTTGCTGCCTTTTCTCATCACTGGGCTCTTTAATTGGTACTATTTCCATTCTGTTATCATTGTGGGTCTTAACTGGGGTTCTATCAAAGAACTGGCAAAGATACAACCCTGTGCCTACTCAATCCATGCCCACAATGCTGAGAATGCTAATAGAAAGCAGGACTTTACACCCAGGCCCTACAGATATGATTGTAATGCTAACAGTATTGCAGCTCATGCACACCCTTGAGATTGAAAGCACAATTGTGTTGGAACAACACATTTAATTATATTCCATATTAACCATCCACTATCAGCATCCGGTTTCAGGAATATGTGGCTTCTGCGACATATAATGCTGCCAGAAAGCTTGTCTCCCTTAGAAACCACAGCTTCTACCACCTGGGAAACAAGGGTGTCCATTGGATTGAGGAGACTGCAAGAGCTTGCTTCCTTGAAGCATCCATTGCACCTAGATCTGCAGAGAACTCACTTAGGTGACTGTGTAAGACTCATGTGTGGATAACTGTGTTCGAAATAGCACTCATGCTCAAAGTGCACCTGATAAACTTAATCTGATCTTTGAGTAAGTCATTGATGACAAGAAACACTGCAAGGAGCACCTTCATCTGCAACTCTTGGTTCACTACTGCCTCATCCGGAAGTCTGGAGAAGGAAACAGCCTTCCATAGCCATACATGCTTGGGCACACACTTGCTCCTGATGGTATCAATGTGAGATAAACTCCAGGGTGCTGTCTTCAATACCACTGGTCAGCAACAGCCTTCATTCTTTTCTCATTCTCATTGAGAGTTTCAAAAGCTGACTGAGTAATTATTCAGTGATGTGACATGTATTGAAAAGCGTGTAAGTTTGTTGTGCTCAAAGTGACTGCGTTACCCCAATGAACCTATTAGTTATCGAGACAAGATGGCGCACTGCGCTCGGCAATGTGCCTTTGAAGCTGGCTATCCTGGTTATATCTCCTCTCAGGCCCCATGCATGGATTCCTCATTTATATCATTTAGCCATCTCCTTAAAGGATATCCTCTAACTCTCAGAAGCCAGCCATCCAAAGGTTCTGGGCCACTGAACTTGCCTGGCACCTTAGAGTGCATCTTGATTGCTACCCAGAAATGATGCATGCACATTGTTATCAAATCGAGATAGTTTAAGCTATTTATACTTGTATTGTGGGTGTTAGAAATAAGGTAAGCTTAATTTAGTATCCCTGTGTTTGTACGCTAAGGAAGGGTTAATAATTTTGGTTTAGTTCCAATGTCTGCATTGGAATGAAGGTTTACAATGTTAAAGTAAATGCAAGGGTATAGATAAACTAGGTTGTGCCACCTGGGACAGAGAGAACTGTTGAGTTAGTTGTGAGCTAGAGCCTGGAGAAGGTGGACACTAGACAGGGAACTGCAGAGAACGGGCTTCCCAAAATAACAGAAGAAAGTCCCAGAAACTAGGGAATGAGACAGAGGAAAGTCCCAGGAAGGCTGGGAAGTCAAAAGACATTCAAGTAAGGAGCAGAAAGAGGCTCCCAGTTAAAGGCAGGGCTGCATAGTACAGACAGGGAGACGTTGGTTTGTGAGGAGCCAAACATACATGGTGATCCTAAGGTTGGTGACACCCTAATACAGCCTGTGAAACAGTAGTGTTCTGTTGGCATGACTGGGTACCTGAGAGATTGTGTGGAAGCTTGAATGCACATGGCGGTCCAGGGCAAATGAAGACCAAAAGAAGAGACTGAAATCCTAGAGGTGGAGTCTTGGTGAAAGCATCTGAGAGGAAGCATTGTTTGGGAGAAGATTCCCAATGTGTGTTTTTTGAGGGCAGAGATTAGAAACCCTCATGTGGAAGACAGAGTTCCAGTGAGACCACTTGGGTTAGAGTATGACAAACATCTGGGGGCAATTGAGAAATCCAGAGCAATTGTATTGGTGGCATCTTGGTTTCAGGTCATCAATTGGTTTACATGGACTGTGTACTTACTGAGAACATTAGAGTATAATATATTTTTGTAATTTCTTACAAGTCTATATATATCCGTAAATGTACAGCTGAGGTGAGGGAATAGTGTGTTACAGTTAAATCTTTTGTTTAATAAATATTTTCTTCTTTTGTTAAAAAATCATCGGCAGCCTGTGACTCTGTTCACCAAAGTCTCTAATCAAAAGAAAGGACAGTATCAATCAAACTGGATTCCACTCTGTGAACTGACTTGTTCATTGTACCATCAGCTGGGATTGTAAAAACCTGCATTATCCTTTGTTTATGATCATACACACAATCTGTACATTGATGGAGTTATATCCTTTCCTATTTAGAAATGCCGCTAGCTGTCCACATGTGCACAATCGCTGGCCCCTTGGAATTTTGGAAATCTAACCATGGCAACAGTGTCTCTGGCTCTTTCAGCTTCACCACGTTGTCACCTCTGAGTGAGGTGTACTCATGTGCACTCCTGATTATAGCATCTGTGAAAACCTTTATACTGTTAGAAGCTAAAGACTGTGGGACTCCACTAAGCCCTCAACATGACGCCTGGAATGATCCAGGGGCAAATGAATTCAAGGCCACTGGCATAAGGTGGCCACCAATCCAATGGTAGGCCACCTCCCCAGACAGCATGTCACACAGGGTTCCAAAGAAAAGTCATACTGGACTCAACACATTAACTCTTGTTTCTGTCTTCGGAGTTGCTGCCAGACCTGCTGAGTTTTTCCAGATCTTTCTGCTTTAGGGATGTGACAGTCTCCCTTGAACAATGCAGTCTTCTGAGGCACCATCATTCGGACATCTGGAGGCATATAATCCTCACCCTGTAGACAGGGTTGGCAAGGCAGAGGCCTTTGTCTATCACCCACCCCACCCCCACCCGTTTGATGTTGCTGCCTGTCCTCTGCAGCCCCTGTACAGCAGCTGGATGCACAACATTAGCATGTTCAGGGCACATGTGTCCCTGTCCAGCTGACCCCCCCCCCCCCCTCCCCTCCCCCCACCTCCCCCCTTCTACTTCTTCTCGCTTCCTCACTGCAGAAGGAGCCTCTGACAGGATGAACAATTTCCGTGGGGGACAACAATCTAAATTCCCAATGCTGGAGTGCAAAAATATACGCCCCCTTTCCTGAGGAAATGTGTTCATGCAAGCTGAAACCATAAGTTACACCACCAGCTCCCACCTTCAGAGTTATCTGTTGAGTGGAACCAGAATGCTGCTTCGAGCCTTCATGCCTGCCTTTGCACCACATTGTGTTACCTGGAGTGACTCCCTCCCCAGTGATTTGTACTTACATGGACAACATCAAGTTCAGGTCTCTGGCCTGATTTTGGCACACGACTGCTTTCCATATTATTGGAGACTGGCAGGAGGATGTCGGGTTGGTGACCTAATGTGGTCGGATGCGCAGGATGCCAACGGTCCAGATTTCTCGACATACAATTTCTCCCAAGGTAAATCTTGCCTTCAATTCTGTTGATCCATGTATTGAACTTGATCACAATTCATCATGGTGGGATATGACTTAACAAGCTCTAGGCGGCCCGCCAAGTACTATGACGACCAGGTCAATAGAAATAAATGCCATTTAATAATAATAATGTTTAGTGTCACAAGTAGGCTTATATTAACACTGCAATTAAGTTACTGTGAAAAGCCCCTCGTCTCCACACTAGCGCCTGTTCGGGTACACAGAGGGAAAATTCAGAATCTCCAAATTACCTAACAGCACTTCTTTTGGGATTTGTGGGAGGAAACCGGAGCACCCGGAGGAAACCCACGCAGACACGGGAGAACGTGCAGACACCGCACAGACAGTGACTCAAGCCGGGAATCGAATCTGGAACCTGGGACCCTGGCGCTGAGAAGCAACAGTGCTCACCACTGTTCTACCGTGTTTGCATTCACTTCAAATATACCTTGTGAAAATGGCAATCACAAGTATTGCAATCCAGCATGGTCAACGTATTTGCAAATTTAACTAAATTACTTCAGGTAGATAAGAAGAGTTCAATGCTTTGTTCACTATGCTGAAATTTGATTGAATACTTAAATGTCCTTCAGAATTATAAAGGGAATTTGCACAATTTGTAATCTGCAGGATGTTTTATGCAGATAATTGATACAATTCACTTGGGAAGTCCTAAAAATTGTATCGTTACTAGCATTTGTGCTGGAGTTCAAAGCTATGTATTTATCATGATATACACAGATCACGAAAGCTAAATGGTGTGGCTAAAGAGCTAAATCTATTAAAAAATAGGACTAAAATAAAGTCAAACATTATTGTGCATGAGTGTATATCTGGACAAAAGTTAAGATCTATAATCTTGCAGAAGGCATACTGATTCTGTCATTATTTTACATCGAAGGACATTGATAATAAACTGATTTGTAAAAAAATACGTTTTGAATTCTCACTCTCCCGTATTAAACACATTAAAAGTGACCACACGCGCAACATGTTTTCTGATGTAAAGTTCTAACTGTTTAGCTTGTTTATCATCGTCACATACTGTTGAAAGGTGACGTTTGGTACATATTTACTTAGTGTTTGCTTGGGGATACCATGTAGAATTTATGCAGTGGAAAAGCACATCAACTATCCAAGCATGATTTTGTCTGATCACATTGTCCTCAGACTCGCACTCATTTGCTTTCTATCACTGGAGTGTGTGTACACTATGCTACTCCTCATCACCTGAGATTATCTCAAGTACAGATTATTCCCACACATATATGTATTATATATAGAATTGTTGATGCCCAGAAGCATGAAAATATGTAGGTTTGGTTCAGTACGATGTGGCAACTTGTTCTTGTGGAACCACGGCCTGCACACATATCTAATTCATCAAAACCATTCATTGTTATCTTTCATTATATCTTTGGTCTTGAATTGTTAACCATGACTAGTTGAAGAGCCTTCATGTGTGAGAAATTAGGTTTCACTAATTGGCAAGCTAATTGATGTCAATGGGAAACAGACTTCAGTGAGCATATCGCAAAACAGACTTGCACATTGTAAAGTCAGCTGTAAGTAGCCTTTGCATTGTCGATAAAAAGCTTTCCTAATTTTAAAATAAAATTTAATCCAACGGTAACTACCTAGTACAGGGGTGGGCAAACTACGGCCCGCGGGCCGCATGCGGCCCGCCAAAGGTATTTCTGCGGCCCACCAAGTCATTTAAAAAAAAAAAAAAAAAATTTTTTTTTAAAAAAAATTTTTTTTTTTTTTTTTTTAATTTTTTTTTAAGGTTAATGCGGGGGGGCTGTTGGGTTACTTACTGGTATAGGGTGGATACGTTGACTTGAGTAGGGTGATCATTGCTCGGCACAACGTCGAGGGCCGAAGGGCCTGTTCTGTGCTGTTCTATGTTCTATATGAGGCGCCCAGAATCATAACCGGGTGAAGTAATTATTTTACTTAATATACTATGCGGCCCTTTGTGAATTGTGAATTTCTGAATGTGGCCCTTGCACGGAAAAGTTTGCCCACCCCTGACCTAGTATGTCAACAGCAATATAAATATATATCTATGAAAACAACAGAAATCAAAACTTGGCTTTATTTCTGTTATTTCATCTTTTTATCCTCAATGATATGATTTCTGTGACACTAAGGGGTTGTAGCAGGAAACAAATTATTTGAAGTCATTTGACAAAAACGTTGCCATCACATTGCAACAGTTGAATCTGACAGCAATGCAATATATAATATATTTCCGAAAATGATCAATTTATAGCCATGTATTGAAAACTAAACTCTTCTTCCACCCAACATATGCATTACATATTGGGAATAGAATCATTTTGAATACTGTAACCCTTCATTTTTGTCCCAGAATTCGGGGAACTCAAACAACCCCATTAGATAGCACAATTTGAAATAATTCGCAGAATAACTACAGAAAATTAGGAGATTTTTTTCAAACACCGGAGGTCGTTAAAACCTGCTGCACACATCACAAAGGGTGTCGGGAGCAAATTCCATTGGAAATTTCGAAAGCATCGGGCATTAAGCTGAAGAGGAATAATTTTGAGCTGTAGGTGAAAAATTGGGGTGCAGATTAAATTGCACAGGATCATAGGATCATAGAATTTACAGTGCAGAAGGAGACCATTCATCCCTTTGAGTCTGCACCGGCCCTTGGAAAGTGCAACCCTACTTAATCCCAAACCTCCCTATCCCCGTAACCCAGTAACCCCACCGAACCTTTTTGGACACAAAGGAAAATTTAGCATGGTCAATCTACCTAACCTACACATCTTTGGACTGTGGGAGGAAACCGGAGCACTGGGAGGAAACTCACGCAGACACGGGGAGAACGTACAAACTTCACACAGACAGTGACCCAGCCGGGAATTGAACCTGGGATTCTGGAGCTGTGAAGCAACAGTGCTAACCACTGTGCTCCCATGCCACCCTTACAACAGGTCTTACGCAGATCCAAATTACTTCCTCCTGCACTACTATCCTCCCAGGAACATATGGAAGAAAGGAGAGGCAATGATGCTTCACAGGTAGAGGATAATACAAAGAAAGAAAAGACGCGCAATTATTTTATGCCTTTAATAGCCTCTGAAACCCCAAAGTGCTTTACAGCCAATGAGGTATTTTTGGTGTACAATTTTCGCTCAGCAAGGGAACCTTAAACCAAAGTAAGCAAATTTACTGAATGACCCCCCCCCCCCCCCCCCCCCCCCCTCAACAGAAGAAATTAACAACACGATTCCACTTCTGTTTGCTTTTATTTTGACATGACTTGGAACCAGTGTAAATTAAACATGAACTAACAAGCACATCAAATATAAAGGTAAATTTCTATAAACACCTGATGGGGGAAACATCGAATTGGTTTAATACCTAGCCTGAAGGTCAGCAATGCTACACACAGCTCCTGACTTTATTACAGCCTTGGTTCAAAAACAGACAAAGGATCTGAGTTTAAGAGGTAAGGTGAGAATGACTGCCCTTGACATCAAGGCAGCATTTGACCGAGAATTACATCAAGGAGCCCTAGCAAAATTGATTTCAGTGAGAATCGGGGGAAAACCTTCCACTGGTTGGAGTCATACTGAGCACAAAGGAAGATGTTTCATGGTTTCTGGAGGTCAATCATCTCAGCCTCAGGAGGGCATGATGGGAGTTCCTTGGGTTAGTGTCCTAAGCCCAATCATCTTCAGCTGCTTCATCAATGACGTTCCCTCATCATAAAGCCACAGTGCTGTCTTTTTATTTGTCCCTCAGTTTGGTACTTTTGTTTAATTGGTTTGCCCAAA
This sequence comes from Scyliorhinus canicula, assembly GCF_902713615.1. Lineage (NCBI taxonomy): Eukaryota > Metazoa > Chordata > Chondrichthyes > Carcharhiniformes > Scyliorhinidae > Scyliorhinus > Scyliorhinus canicula. The sequence continues at coordinate 10,151,531 of NC_052165.1, forward strand.
ATAGGATGAGGTGAGAGTGGGGATATTCGCTGATGATTGCACAATGTTCCGTACCATTTGTGACTCCTCATAATTGAAGTAGCCAGTGTCTCTATGCAGCAAGATCTGGACAACATTGGGCTGATAAGTGGTGTAACATTTAGACCACAGAAATGCCAGGCAATGACCATATCCAGCGAGAGAGAATCTAATCATCTTTTCTTGATGTTCAATGGCATTTCCATCACTAAATCCCCCAGTATCAACATCCTGCGGGCTACCATTGACCAGAAACTGAACTGGACTAGCCATATACAAATTATGGCTACAAGAGATGGTCAAAGGCTACAGCAAATAACTCACCTCCTGACTCCCAAAGCCTGGCCCATCGACAACGATAATAATAATAATAGTCTTTATTAGTGTCACAAGTAGGCTTACATTAACACTGCAATTAAGTTACTGTGCAAATCCCCTCGTCGCCACACTCCAGCGCCTGTTCAGGTACATTGAGGGAGAATTCAGACTATTAAATTCACCTAACAAGCACGTCTTTCGGGACTTGTGGGAGGAAACAGAAGCATACGGAGGAAACCCACACGGGGAGAACGTGCACACTCTGTGCAGCTAGTGACCCAAGCCAGGAATCGAACCTGGGACCCTGGAGCTGTGAAGCAGCAGTGCTACCACTGTGCTACCATGCTGGCCAAATCAAATCAGGAGTGTGATGGAATACTGTCCACTTGCATGGATGTGCACAGCTCCAGCTGATGACTCTGATGAAGAGGAGGATGAGCCATGCCAGACAGGTGGGCATGCTGGTCCGTGGTTGCCCGGGAGTCATAATTCCAATGGCGACACATTTCCAGAACAGCAACACTTTCTTGGCCCTTAGCGGCTTCTCATTCTACCTGGGAGTCGAAGGCCATGCCTGCGAGGCCTCAATCGGGTGCCAATTAGCACTGCTTTCCATCAGCACAGACCAGGTGTGATGGCACCTTGGGCCAGGTGGTCAGGGATAGGGCAGGAAGGGTAGTACCCTGGCACTCCCCCTGACACTAAGGAGCCGTGGCATTGCCAGCCTGTCGCCTTGACAGTGCCATTAAGGCACCCTGGCAGTGCTTACCTGCACTACCAGGGTGCCTGGGGCACCACCAGGTGCAAGACTGGTCGTACCAAGGTGCCCGGGTGCCAGGTTGGCGCTGCTAAGGAGGGAGGTATAGAGATCGGAGCAGCCGTTCAAAATAGCGCCATGATCCGTGAGAAGCCATTCCTGCTGGTGAGCCCAGCTCCCCAGTGCTGGAAATCGTCCTAAGCATGGCGCTGATGGGGAGAAAATCTCAATGCGCAAAAAGGCAACTAATTTCCATTGAATGGGAGTGTTCACGCCACCACTGCAGCCAATGAGAAACAACCCACCACACCCACCGAAAACCAGACTAGGAAATATTTTCAGGTGAATCACGCCTAACACCTGGAGTACGTACAGATGAAATAGGAGCACAAATAGGCCATTCGGCCCCTTGAGCCGACTCCCCTATTCAATAATACCATGGCTAATCTGTTGATTTCTAATTCCACATTCCCATGGACCCCCAATAACCATTGATTCCCTTGCCAAACAAGAATCTATCTACCTCTGCCTTAAAAATATTCAGAGGCAAAAGAATCCAAAATCGCACTATCCTCTGAGAAAAAAAGAGTTCTACTTATCTCAATCCTAAAATGGTGCCCCCGGAATCTAAAACAGAGATTTAATCACGTCACCCCCACCCCCCAGCCCCAAACTCCTTTCCCCCTGCAATCTATCAGAAATGAGGGTGGGACTTTCATATCCAGAGCTGATCCACCATTTTTTAAAGATCTGTGGTGTCTCCACAAAAATCTAGACCATCACTCCACACATTTTCCTTTTGAGTGTGTATCCTTTGTTGATCACTATTATTGGCTGTCACCTACATAGTGCTGTAATAGTCCACTTAGAAAATAAGAATATAAGAACTAGGAGCAGAAGTAGACCATCTGGCCCTTCGAGCCTGCTCCGACATTCAATGAGTTCATGACTGATCTTTTGTGGACTCAGCTCCACTGTCCCACCTGAACACCAGAACCCTTTATTCCTTTATTCTTCAAAAAACTGTCTCTCTTTATCTTGAAAACATTTAATGAAGGAGCCTCCACTGCTTCACTGGGCAGGGAATTCCATAGATTCACAACCCTTTGTGTGAAGAAGTTCCTCCTAAACTCCTAAATCCTAAATCTACTTCCCCTTATTTTGAGGCCCTGTCCCCTAGTCCTGCTTTCACCCGCAGTGGAAACAACCTGCCCACATCTATCCTACCTATTCCCTTCATAATTTTATATGTTTAAAGATCCCCCCGCATCCTTCTAAACTCCAACGAGTACAATCCCGGTCTACTCAACCTCTCCTCATAATCTAACCCCCTCAACTCTGGGATTAACCGAGTGAATTGCCTCTGCACACCCTCCAGCGCCAGTACATCCTTTCTCAGGTAAGGAGACCAAAACGGAACACAATACTCCAGGAGTGAAAGGTTGGTAGTGAATGCCTCATCTAAGTCTTTGTTATCTCCAGTCTCAACTATTCCAATACTCTCCTGACTCTTCGCCCACACTCCCAAAAGTCAGCTCATCTAACACTCTGCTGCCCATGCCCTCAATTGCGGCAAGATCTACCCATTCATCAACCCTGTGCATGGTCCTCCATATTGGCTTCCTGAATGCCAGGCCCTTTAATTTAAGGTTCTCATCCCCATGTTCAAATCACTATGGCCTCAGCTGTCCCTACCCCTGCAATTGGGTTATCAATTGTAATTAAATGTATCGCTGGAGATTTCATCACATGACGTGCCTCCACACTCTTGCCATTTGTCAGCTAACATGTCCATCTTTGTGACACATGGCCTTCCTGTGCCAGCTGGAAAGCCATGATGTAGAGATGCCGGCGTTGGACTGGGGTGAGCACAGTAAGAAGTCTTACAACACCAGGTTAAAGTCCAACATGTTCGTTTCAAACACTAGCTTTCGGAGCGCAGCTCCTTCCTCAGGTGAATCTGAGGAAGGAGCTGCGCTCTGAAAGCTAGTGTTTGAAAGGAACATGTTGGACCTTAACCTGGTGTTGTACGACTTCTTACCAGCTGGAAAGCAAAAGACTAATTCCCCAATTGGATGATGTTCGACTGTTCGGCCTTTCCCCCAGCAACCCCCTCCCTACTTTTCAATATTTTTAGATCTGATATAGAGAAAAATTCAAATAAATGACAAGGAAACAATCTTTTTTTTAAATGCCATTATGATTTTCTCTCCAGGATTGCACAGAGCTATGCGCTGGAGGTCGATCTTCAATTTGTAGAGACCCCAGGCCTATCCTAGGGGGTTGGACACTCTACTCTGTGACCTCTTCAAGCCTAGCACTCTGCCAACGATTAATCCCTCCTATGCAGCCCTAATTCCTTTAGACCTTAAGTTCCTGAACTCTCCCGCCAAACCCATAAAGCTGCCGGTCTTACTGAAGGTGCAAGTTTTAATTGAGGAACGGCTATTGATTAAAACCTGTAACCGCTTGACTAATTCCGTCTCATTTTCAGAAAAGTGTTGATCAACTTCTTTTTGATTTTTCCAGCTTTCTTTCTTTTCATTTAAAGGAAACACAATGCAACTATCATTGTTGCGATTCACTGTACTGATATGTCGAATACCATTTGTGTATAATTTCACAATCGAACTGTGAGTAAAGATAGGTGCCGTATATATAGGCTGAGATTCTAGCATCCAACCACTAGGTGGTGTAACAACAGGAGAACATTACTGGAAGACACGAGATGTGCAGCAGAATGTGGACAGCAGACGTAGAGTCCCATCGCATATTGAGTAGCTCCTTCGTCAATAGTAATTAACACTATTACATAGTACATAGAACATACAGTGCAGAAGGAGGCTATTCGGCGCATCAAGTCTGCACCGACCCACCTAAGCCCCCACTTCCATCCTATCCCCGTAACCCAATAACCCCTCCTAACCTTTTTGGTCACTAAGGGCAATTTAACATGGCCAATCCACCTAACCTGCATGTCTTTGGACTGTGGGAGGAAACCGGAACACCCGGAGGAATCTCATGGAGACACAGGGAGAACATGCAGACTCTGCACAGACAGTGACCCAGCTGGGAATCAAACCTGGGACCCTGGCACTGTGAAGCCACGGTGCTATCCACTTGTACTATCGTGCTGCCCAAACTAGTTAATCAAAATGATTTGTATTTAGCAATAGTATCCAACTGTACTTATCGTTCACATCGTAGAAATCTTTATAGTGTCGTGTTTAGTGAGTAAATAAATAGTTTTGTTCTTCAACAAAGCTGTATATTCTCTAATTGATTCAACCACAAAGACATTGCCATCATAAACATAGAGAACATTAATTCACAAAAGGACCCTCCAAAGCAAACAGTTGCTGAAACATGGTAAGTCAATGCCAGCACTTTTGAAACTTGTTTCTATTGTACTATGGTGGCAAAAGTGAATTTGTGATATGAAATAAACATTGTCAGAGTCACCTATCTATTAAATATAAATTATTTGGGATCTGGAGGGTTTTTTAAAGGCATAGGCGAAAATGGTCGGCTTCTGGTAGGCAGACTGCACTGTAAAGTGGTTTTGTTATGTCCAGTTCACTGAAACAAGATGAATTAATAATTAGGTTTGACATCTACAAAGAAATACAGAGCAGATGAGAGAAATTGCATAGCCTGCATGTAAAAAGATTCTGAGCACAGAGAGACAAGAATTCACACTGGTGAAATGTCCTTTACGAAGCTCTTTCGGTTCAGCATGACTGATGTTACTGAGGAGACAGAGGTCACTTACAGCCATTAAAATTCGTACCACAAGTTAGAGAAGGTAGAGGAAAATGAAGTGAAATGCCCTGTTCAGGCAACTAGATTGTATTTTTCTGAAAGTAAATGGCTCTTTTCTTTGGTCCTAATGATGTGGAATTGGATGCGACTGAAGCTGCTCCAACTCCCCACAGCATTGGCCGACCTCCATGTGCTATAGTTGTTACCATTTGAACTAGCGTGCCACAATTCTGCAAGTTATGGAAGGATCAAATCCCACCAGTACGCTCCAGTCCTGGTCCAGCCTGTATGAGATCAGTGGGAACCCCTGCTATTGTGGCCCTACACGGGCATCCAGCTGCCCGATGCTGCCAGAACCTCTGGTGTCAACTTGACACTGGGGGATGCACCCACCCCATCCTTCGGCACCACCAACACCACGGTCACCTGATTAAGAGGATGAATGCTGAACATTTTAATCCCTTGCCTCTTCTTCAGTGGTCCAAGCCATCTTGATGGCTTTTATTCCCATCCGCAGTCTCACTTCCACTGTCTTAGAGGCTGATGCACCTCAACTCAACATTTGAAGGCAAATGGAATTTTGTCCTTCATTGCTAGAGGGATGGAGTTTAAGACTAGGGAGGTTATGTTGCAATTGTATAAGGTGTTAGTGCGGCCACACCTGGAGTATTGTGTTCAGTTTTGGTCTCCTTACTTGAGAAAGGACGTACTGGCGCTGGAGGGTGTGCAGAGGAGATTCACTAGGTTAATCCCAGAGCTGAAGGGCTTGGATTATGAGGAGAGGTTGAGTAGACTGGGACTGTACTCATTGGAATTTAGAAGGATGAGGGGGGATCTTATAGAAACATTTAAAATTATGAAGGGAATAGATAGGATAGATGCGGGCAGGTTGTTTCCACTGGCGGGTGACAGCAGAACTAGGGGACATAGCCTCAAAATGAGGGGAAGTAGATTTAGGACTGAGTTTAGGAGGAACTTCTTCACCCAAAGGGTTGTGAATCTATGGAATTCCTTGCCCAGTGAAGCAGTTGAGGCTCCTTCATTACATGTTTTTAAGGTAAAGATAGATAGTTTTTTGAAGAATAAAGGGATTAAGTGTTATGGTGTTCGGGCCGGAAAGTGGAGCTGAGTCCACAAAAGATCAGCAATGATCTAATTGAATGGCGGAGCAGGCTCGAGGGGCCAGATGGCCTACTCCTGCTCCTAGTTCTTATGTTCTTATGTTCTTAACTCACTGGGCATAGTGGCCTCTCTTCTAATGTTGTAGATTAAGGAAATTGGGACCTCTTGTCAGGGTATCCCCTATCCCTGTTCGATTTACATTGACATAGCTGGTCTTGAAAGGGACAAGCAAAAGTGCTGCCCTCACAATTAAAACTTCCTGTGAGATGAATATGATCTTCTTTAAAAAGTAATTTATCTTTGCAAACGCAGTTGTGATTGTCCATGATTAGTTCACAGTCTTATTCCAGAAACAGTACTAAGAGGTTTGTATGTGAGAAGAGAAATCAGAACTTGAGAAATTAAAATTAAGCATCAACCTTTTTTGATTGGGTATGCAAAACAAAAGGATTATATTTCTCAAGTTTTAATTAATGTTGGTTCTTTCACATCCACTCACGGAATGGAAGCAATTTTTTTTAAAAAGAGGACAAATCCACAACATCCGAACTTGGAAGCAACATTATTACTGACTGAGCCAAACTGATGCTTGCAATGTAAGGCTCAGTGACATTTTCAACTGATAATTACCTGTTTCCAATGAAGCATTTGTACAAAGTACAAATTGTAAAACTTAAACTGTGGAACCCCACCCCCAAGAAATGTCAAGAGATTTTGCACAATAAATCTCGATGAGACAATCTATCTAGCTTCATAATACATATTCATTTAACCCATCTTCAAGAAAAGAGACTCAAGCCTTTTAGTAACCCGCCCCAGGGCAAAATCCAGTCTCTCTCTCCATGAAGAGCAGTGCAGAAAGCTTCTCAAATATGGCACATTTCTCCTACCTGGGGAGCCACCTTTCATCTAAGGTTGACATCGGTGTGGAGATCCAACATTGTATCTAATCCACAAGCACCATCTTTGGCTGCCCAAGGCCGAGAGTCTTTGATGACGACAACATTCACGCTGACTAGGCCCTCATGTCCAAGAGTTAGGTCCTCCTAACTCTTCTTTATGGCTCAGAAACTTGGACTATGCACAGACATCACCTCAAGGCCCTGGACATGTGCCTTCAATACTGTCTGAGATGGATTCTCCGTATCAACTGGGAGAACACGCTCACTAACATCAGTGTCCTTATAGGAGCCAAGAGCGCCCATATCGAGGCCATGATCATCCAAAACCAATTCCGCTGGGCCGGCTATGTGCTTAGGATGTCAGAGTCCCAACTGCAAAAGCAAATCTTTGGCCAGCTCAAGGAAGGCTCCTAAACAAGAGGACAAAGGAAGCGCTTCAAAGACACTCTGAAGGTTTACCTCAAGAAATGCAACAAAGATATCAAAGCCGAGGGACCTTTGTTCAGAATTACATAGAATTTACAGTGCAGAAGGAGGCCATTCGGCCCATCGAGTCTGCACCGGCTCTTGGAAAGAGCACCCTACCCCCTACCCAAGGTCAACACCTCCACCCTACCCCCATAACTCAGTAACCCCACCCAAAACTAAGGGCAATTTTGGATACTAAGGGCAATTTATCATGGCCAATCCACCTAACCTGCACATCTTTGGAATGTGGGAGGAAACCGGAGCACCCGGAGGAAACCCACGCACACGCAGGGAGGATGTGCAGACTCCGCACAGACAGTGACCCAAGCCGGAATCGAACCTGGGACCCTGGAGCTGTGAAGCGATTGTGCTATCCACAATGCTACCGTGCTACCCGATAAGAGACCTACCTGGATGAACCTCCTGATTGAAAGGGCACACTTCTTCGAGGACACCCAAAGGCAAGAGGAGGCCTGGAAAAGGAGCCTGCGGAAGGGATACCAACCATCTCGAGTCCAAGGGCCAACCCTGCCTCCTGGAAATGGAGATTTAGCTCCAGGATTGGTTCATCAGCCACGGAAGGACCCACAGGACCCATGACCAGTAACACGAAATTCTGAGGTGGACAATGCTACTCATTAGCGAGTGATCGCCAAAGAAGAGATTAATTCAGGACAGATAGAATAGACTTTCAGAGAAACACTTTTCCACTATTTCAACACTCTACATGATTGAACTGAGAATTATATAGCAGGGATTAATCCTTATTGCTACCCAAAATACTTCCCATACACAAAGGAATGGACATGCTGAGGGAGTGCTCATTCTAGAGTAGGCATAGATTAGGCCAATGTTTTTCAAATTTTATTCCCCAGGATCCACTTTTGCCAACTGGCTGATCTTCGCAACCCATGCTAGCCGACCTTTGCAACCCACGCCAGTCGACCTTCGTGACCCACGCCAGCCGACCTTCGCAACCCATGCCGGCTGACCTTCGTGGCACACCATTTTCGCTTACCTTAAATGCAACAGGTGAGCCTGCTTGGTCCTTCCAATCTCACTTGAATCAGATTAAAAGAACGAAAGGGCAATGCACATATCAGGTGCAGACCTCAGCCAGTTCTTTTATGTCGTCTTCATCTTTATGAAAATGGAGAATCCAACTTCACACATATAGGTTGCAGGGAAGGGCAATCGCATCAAAATGCTTGTTTTACTCAGCACTGGATACTCCTGAGAGATGCTTCATGGCTTTTGGCATGTTTTTATTGTGGTATTACAGGTCAGCTACAGCAGGGTAGGCTTTTAATTTGGAGCTTGCTCTAAGTTATTAACTGACTCTGGGGTCTCAACCTTAAAAGGAACTTTTCACCCATCAGTTTTTTTTTTTGCAAATCTGAACCTTCTTCTCTCATTTGCCAGTACTTCCCAGCATCTAGCACACATGGGCTTGGCATCCTTATTTGCATTGGCGCATCTGACAAAGCCAAACCTCAAGAAATCATCTTTATACTGTTTTGTCCCTGAGTTAAGTCTATTTTTTGTAAGCTGTTAACCAGAGGCCCTGGAGCTCTGCAGCGAGCTAACAATAACACTGCTCTGTCCTGCTGTGGACTCTCCTGCGCAGCTCTCTCCAGCAGATTCTGTTGTGAGATCCTGTCCAGTAGGTACACTGCCTGTTTGAGTCTCTTACTTTTAAGAAAATGATCCATCTTTACAGTCCTGTTGCCAGCAGCTGGAAAAATGGAAGCAACTCTGCTCCATGATTTGGCGCCAAAAGCACGTATAAGACGATTGACATCCAGTGTACGTGCAGGGCGGGTGACCTGCTCTCTGCTGCCACTTCTGGCTGGAAAACTCCACACAGCTTCATTTATTTTCATTTAAAAGGCGGCAGCGGCTGCCATTCTCAATGTAAAAGCTGGTAGCGGCCATTGGCCGTTTCTCTTCCGATCAGGACCAACAGAGGAATGACACGACCGATGGCTCCACCACCCTCCCGACACCCACACTTTGAAAAAAGCCTGGATTAGGCAGTCGGCCCCTGGCAATGCCGCATTCAGTCCAAGTGACATTTTGAAAATCTTAGGAGCAATGAGCTATCGCAGCAGCACAACTTGATGAATAAGGTTTCTGCAAAACGTTGCCCAAGGAATTCAAGGACCACCACAATGACAACCAGCCGTCACTGAACAGCCAGTCAGTACATTTACTCCTTTCACAGCAACATCATTTGGAAGAACTAATAGGTTAAGCTCTAATTATTGCACACAGTTCACCAGCACGAAGAGGAACCAGCGTGTCACAGTACGCTGACATTACTCACACTTCACAGAAAATAAATTGGCTGCACTTGATTTTTTTTGTGTTTGCACAGAGTCTGGTTTCATCACAATGAAGAATGGGTGTTGTAGATGGCTGGTGAAGTGCAGAGGACCATCCTGTTAATAATGTTTCTGGTCACCTTAGCGTGTGTATATGTTGTTAAGAAAAGCCAAAGTTACCTGGTCAGGGAGTGGGAGCTTGGGGACTCCATAACCCAACAGGCCTCGGAGTTTCCGCACACATGCAGACCGGGGCGGGCTGCACATGCGCAGTTCAGCATTCTGAGTCCTTTGGGCTGAGGATGGAGTCGGCGCATAAATAAAATCAGGGCAATAACCCGTAAGCAGGAGCAGAGCGTCTTTGAACCCCTGTGTCCCAGGCAGGGGAAAATGGCCCCAAAGAGTTAACATAGCCAGTTAAGTTAAAAGGAGAGGAGGAGTGAAAGTGGCTCGAAGAAAGGCTGTGGTGAACAGACTTTAAGCAAAAAGAGCTCAGGCAATTGGGCTCTGGAGAAACGCTGGAGTTCCAAGAAGGCAGCAGATGGTTGGTGACATGGTGGCAGGGACACAGTGAGGGATTCCAGCAGGGCACTTAGCCAACGGAAGGCCTAACTTTGAGAAAGGAACTAACTAGAAGAGATCCGTCTGAATCCACCATCCGTTATCCTTTTATTTCATACTGTTTTCTTTTCCTCTCAACCACTCTTTTCCCTCTATGCTGTTGTCTGTGTGTAGCGAGTGGAAGGAGTTAGAAAGGGGAGTGGGGGGTTTGGAAATCAGATATCCAGTTGTATTTCTTTGCCTATTTAATTGAAAGTACTGTTAATAATAAAAGATTACCTGTGTTTAAATTTCACAAACCTGGTGACAGAAGTCAGTTTAACTCAACCAAAGCCATGGGAATTAATATAAGATCTAATTTCACCTGTCGTGCAACTCCGGGTCAACTGGAGCTGAAATTGACTAACTGCAGTGCTGCTGGGCTGTCCAGCCTGTTGAGCTTAACCTTCTGCAACAGGTCTATTCCGAACAGACTGGGTCTATATCCTTGTATGACAACCAAAGGCAGATTAGTCTCCTGCCCTCTGGGGCCGGGGCTGGTTTAGCATAGGGCTAAGTAGCTGGCTTTTAAAGCAGACCATGGCAGGCCAGCAGAGCGGGTTCAATTCCCGTAACAGCCTCCCCGAACAGGCGCCGGAATGTGGCGACTAGGGGCTTTTCACAGTAACTTCATTTGAAGCCTACTTGTGACAATAAGCGATTTTCATTTCATTTTCATGTAGGCCATTTGGGATATTGGTTATTCTGAGGATCTTCAAAATCTCTGCCGTGTATATCTAACGTTTGGCTGTCGTACTGTTTAAGCTTGTACTGTGCCCTGCACACAGATATTAGAAGATCTGTTCACCTACTTTGCCTTGCATTTTAAGGGGTCCACCATTCTTCCTTAAGACAATTTCAATCTGAGCTGTTTTAATCAATTGGACTGCATTCAACCAATGGATCAAATTCTGTTCACCAGAACTAACGTGGCAGAGGGTGGGCTCCTCAGAGAAGGTTCAGTAAGGGGAAATGCACAACCAAAATTAGAAGAGACAGCAAGTGTCAGGAAGGCATAGACGTTATAGATCAGTTAAGTCACAAGATTGGCAATTACCTAACAAGCATGCCTTTCGGGATTTGTGGGAGGAAACCAGAGCACACGGAGGAAACCCACACAGACACGGGGAGAGCATGCAGACTCCAAACAGACAGTGACCCAAGCCGGGAATTGAGCCTGGGTCCCTGGTGCTGTGAAGCAACAGTGCTAACCACTGTGCTGCCACTGCTAGGATGTCCAGGTAGCACTGCCAGGGAAGCAGGTTGGCAGTGCCAAGGTTGGCTGGTTCCAGGGGAAGTGCCAGGGTGCCACCCTGTCCTTTCCCTGATCATCCAAGGACCTCCTGGGCCGCACCAGGGCCTGTGCGACACCCCCCACAGGTGCTATTATGATCCACGTTTCTGTGGACCAGTACTTAACGACGCCCTGGTGCGGTCTCCCATGTGTGGTTGGTAAGGTGCGGGTGCTGGGTGAATCCAGTATCTGGTTCATTTAAATATTCAGATCTAGATTGCCCAGCGAGGGGGAGATCCAGACCCCACCGTTTGGAGCAAGTCAGATGACTAGCAATCTCCCTTCCATGTCTTACTTGTAAGATCTCTCCTTGTAACGCCATTGTTAAGGAAATTAGGTTGAAAGCCAAATTGGTATGATCTCCATAGGGACCAGTAATCTTTCTAGAAAAATTTGACCTTCCAGTTGAAAGAATTATATGCGAGATTTCACTTTTTAAAACGTTTACTGCAACAGATAACGAAAAATACTTTGGACTCAACAGTATTTTCTTTTTGTTGGCATATTATGCTTTAACCTACAGAAAATAGTTCCTCATTTAACTTTTAGCATGCCCAAAAATCTCCGACTATGGTTCAATGCTGATGTGGTCACTTCATCCTCCAGCAACCAATCTAAAATTATTCTTAACTCCCAATAGCTTGCTTCCTATTCACATTCCTAGCTGGGTAACTTCTAATCCTTTCCTGCCTTTCCTGTGTGGGTTAGGATGTGGATCTCTTCCTATTGCTCCAAGCTAGCTGAATCTTCCAGCCTCCGTTAAATCCTCACAAACTCAGCCATAAGCTGAGCACAAAGCTCTCACCTGCATTCTGTATGCTGAAGAACAGTGTCAACATTGTCCCTGCTTTAGGTGCAGGACTATCTGCTTTTACTTTTGTTATCTACCGCCCAGATAACTGCAGAATGCACAAGACAAAAACTGCAATCTCCTGACTACCTATGATATCCATGGGTTTTTAGACAAGCCGTAACCTGATATCAAAATGGCTTTGTCTACACTCTTCCTTGTGGCAATTGAAGAATATTAGCTTTATATCTAAGTTGAAATGCTAATTGGTTATCCATGATCCTAAACCCAGGCTGTTGAACCCTCTGTATCTAATGGTGAGGCACTAAAGTTCAGAGTCAGTATTTGAGGGTACAAAAAGGAATTTACAGAAACAACCCCAACAAGATGATGAATGAATGTAATAATTACTGTAGCATAACGCGGATAAAAAGCTCCCTGTGTACTATTCACTTTAGGAACTTCTATGATGCAAGTTTAGAGTTCCTTTAGAGTTCACTAACTCCAGACCTGACACAAAATGCAATGGACACTGCAGCTCCATAAAAGTTCATCATTATCAGTAGTCTGAACAAGTAAAAATATTGTTTCCTTCTTTCGATGCTTTTTCTCAACCCCTTTTTTGGAAGTTAGTGAATTCTCCAAACATTCCTGCACAGTCCCGATATTACGTGTCAACTTTTTTTTTCTCGCTAAAATTGAAAGTGAAGAATGTCGGCCCTGTCATTGTCATTTAGTTTCACAATTTATGACTGCTGCTCTCAATGTGTATAAAAACCTACTTCCAATGAACTTCCTTAAATGGAATTCTCATAAATAAACAAGGAATATGTGGTATTATCTGACAAAATCACTTAGTCCAAATTCATCATGTTAATGCCAGTGACAAGAATACATTTTTTCAAGGATCTCCACTATCAATTTCAATAAATTTAATGGAAATCGGATCACAGCGTAATTGCCAATTCATCTGAATTTATTAAAAAGAGATTTCAATTACACACCACGGCTGAATTTTGATGCACAAAATTTAATTAAGAAACATAAGTCTATCTTCTCCTTAAACCCAGTAACATTGAAAAGCTTTTCCTGCAACTTTTTAAAGAAGCAACTTCCCATTCAGCTACCTAGTAAAATCAGACATTAGTAGGAAGAACCAGGTTAAATCATTTACTGAGTATTTTTAATGCCATTTCAGTGTTCCTCATATAATTACTCTTCATCTAAGATATCCAGTAATGATGTTGGACATTCTTGGTTCAAGCTCAGTGGCTTGCTTCATTAGCATGTCATTCCCATTCCACATCATAAGATTTAATTGTAATGCTGAATATGCACAGCTCCTCACAGAAGTCTAATCAAAGTGGATTCACTTCTATTATTAATATAAAAAATCAGACCACTTGCTATTTTTATAAATAAAAGAATTCAGATACATAAATCAACTGTCATTCATTAGCATGTTACTGACATGTCTGGCAGACATATGAGCAACCTATCATAGCTCCTTAAAATTATTTTCACCAAGATTAAGAACCCTTATACATTAAATATACATTCTAATTCCACCATAAAGTAATCAGATTACAGAGCAGGTGACATTGTACTCCAGAATTCAAATGATTTGCAGTAATGAGCTGCAGAAGGAACGCTGTACTTCCAACATGAACGTGACTGCCTTCAAATTAGCAATAAAATCATTATGAGCTTTTTTCTGGATCACCATCCTGACCATGATTGAGATGCTGGCTGATTCATCATTGATAATACGATGGCCTTGATTTTGCGACAATTGTTTTTTACCTTGAAATTATTTGCGATACAATTTTGTTCAATGTCTCCATCTTCCTTAGTCATGAACATCAAGAGATAAATTCCTTTTGTGCCAGGCGTGGCTCAGTTGGTGGGGCGCTCACCTCTGAATCACAAGGTTCTCGGTTCAAGTCTCACTCCAGTACTTGAGGACAAACATCAAGACTGGCACTCTGGTGTAGTACTGAGAAAGCATTGCACTGTGAGAGGTGCTGTCTTTTGGATCAGACATTAAAGCGAGGCCCCATCTGTCTGCTTGGATGGATGATAAAGATCCCACAGCAATATTTTGAAGAAGAGTTTGGGAGCCAGCCGTGATTTCTTGACCAAATTTATCCCTCAATGAACTTCACAAAAAAACAGATGATCTGGCCGTCTGGCGATTGTTTGTTAGAATTTACTGAGTGCATTTAGCTGCTGTGCTTCCAGTTTAAAAAGATGCTTCATTGGCTGTAAAGCATTCTGAGATGCCTAGTTGCCACAAAAAGTGTAATATTTTTCTAAGTCAAAATTCTCATTCAGACCAAGATATCTGTTAAATTCACACAGGATCATCCATTTCAGGTCATTCTCTTGAAGCAGGTGTGTTATTCCCTGGCCCACAATAACACTGTCACAGACCGAGTATTTTGAAGGATCCAACACACCACCAGCCACGCACCCCGCCCCACCCCCACACACCTCCCAAACTTGGCAGGCTGACTGATTTCCTGCCATTTCCAATACATTGTGGTGGCCATTTGGTGCTCGCAACTTGCCAGCAGCATTTAAATGAAGGGCAAAGCTGGCAAGGGCATTAGGCTCCAGGGTCATTTCTTGTTCTCCAAGGGTGCAAGGGGGTCATCACGGGAAAAAAATCATACACGGTTGTGTTCATTTTTGTGTTCATCATGACTCATACGAATGAGACTTCCCTCTAGACCTTGTTATGATAACAGTAAGACACCCCAACAGTGCTGCACGAGAGTGGTCCAATCAGATCATGCTTACACCAGAGCTGCCATTGAGCAAACGTGCTGAAAACGTGTTTCCACAGCCTTGACTGGTCTGGAGTCGCTCGGCATTATCCATCACACAGGGTATATCATGGATAGCTGTGCCAACCCTGAGGTGTGTCAGTACAGTTGACTGTCTGAGTGATCTAGTCCAGACAAATTACGATGATGTGCATATGAATAAAATGAGACTAATATAATGTGCAATATTTACATGTGACAAAGGAAACATTTTGAAACATCTGCTCTCAATAAGTCTCATGTTTGCTGCGAACCAGACATGAGCAGCTCAGGTGTAGGCAGCCTGCTCAGTTCACTACCCCGTTGCATGCGATGTCCGTGGTATTGGTCCTCTTGAGGTCTGCGGTCATAAGAACTGACTTCATGGGCTATTTGCTGGACCTGGCTGTCCAAGACAATGCCAGCCTCTCCATGGGGGGTGCCATGTCGTCACATGCCTGAGACAGTGCAATGATCACCAGATTGTGATCCTGATTCTAAACGCTACCTCTTCACAACAGGTGGGAGGTTGTGGAAGAGGCAAGTGATGGTGCATTCTCTGGGAAGGTGCTGTCATCGTCTCCAGAAATGCAGTCTTCAGTCTCCTGTCAGCACTGTGGCATGGTCTCGGAATATTGAGGACCTGTGGTGGAGTGCAAGAGAACCACATCAAGGATAATCGCTGCATGAGTGCCCCACGCATGCCTCCATTGCGGCCATATACCAGCGCCATGTTGGATTAATCTTATGCTTATGCCTGGCCATTCCAGCACCACTGTCTGTGATCGTTCAGCCTCCCTAATCTCCTGCAAGCTGTGGACCATCCTCCTCGCCAATGGTGAGAACCTTCATATCTGGAACTCCAGCTCTTGTCTTTGATCTCTCTCTCTCGCAATGTGGGTCTGTTTATCCAGCAGTGACAACATGCAAAGATAGTGACATATCAATTGACACCTAACCCTTTGTTTACATGCAACCCCATCACTGGCCTGTCACTCACATGTTGCATCTACGTCCTCACATGAACCAAACTGTCACTTGCTATGATCTCAACTGCAATGCAACACTGCGCTGATCACATATTAGCCTGCCTGGCATAGCTGCCCACCCGCAAATATAACTTGATTGGTGGCCTCTCGAGAGGCCCTCAGAGCAGGTTATTGACCTGTTTTTTGCACGAGCACCAGGTTTCAAAATAGACCCCATTGTTGCTCCGCTCGACTGTGATCTCCACCCATACCACATTGGCAGTCAGCGGAGTGCGCAGCTGCATGGTTGCCTTGCAGGCAGAAGGGTCATCTGTTGCCATCTGTAGGAAAGAGCACCTTCTGCTTTTCCCTGAAAGAGAATCTGCAGGTAGACTTTGCCAAACCTTGGGGCTGCTCTCTGTTGACAGATAATGTTGACAGATAAGAAATATGCGGCTGGACTCTCTGTTCCTGAGACTACGTGTTGACTCTGGGACAGGATTTGTGGAGTTCCACGACGGCAAAATTGGCACCGAACCTGGACCAATTCAACGAGTGTTGAGAAGATAGCACCGCTGCCACGAGGGATACAATCGATTCTAATGAGAAAGGGTGCCGGATTCGCCGGATTCGGGATTGACACTCAGGAGGCCGACATGCTACAGCCGCATATGCAGATTTCACCCTCCACACACTCATCCCAGACAACAAGGTGCTACTTGTTTTGCTGGAGCATCCGAGTATGGCTGATAGGTTGGCTTGGCCAGGGGGCACCGGGGTGGGGGTTGGCCTAGGCGAACACCCATATGACCTGTGGCCCTACTGTTCACAGTGGGCAGTCAGCGGAGTGCGCAGCTGCATGGCTGCCTTGCAGATTGCGGCAATGGTGCTCCGTGCCCACCCACTCCGACCCTACAGCCCACCTGCTGGCCACCCCCGCTACTCCCCCCGGCCCTGGCAGAAGCCCCTCAGACAGTGGCACAACTGCCAGCAAACTATGGCGATGTTGGACACTTTGGCACCACCTCTCTCTCCCACAGCTGCCATGGCGCCTGTTTCTCGACTTTTTAAAACCACGAGTTAACCTTGCCACCGAAAATTCGGCCCATTGGAGGCAGAGAATCGCAGAGGCCCTGGAGAATACCGGGTCGGGCTCACTAATGACATGCCAACAGTGTTTACTGTACGTGCATTCTGGAATGCATTGATGCCGCTGTCAGAGCAACGGAGAATTGCGATTTGGTGTACATTTGGCGTCAGAACCGAATCTTTGCTCAATCGCATTTCCCGATTCCAGCATCGGCTGTCAGAGAATCTCACCCAGGGCATGTGGGTGATGCCGGGTAGAGATACAACCTAGCATTTGTGGACTATTGCTAGCCCATGCTTCGGCTATTGTAATGCAAATTGGCCTTGGCCTACCATGTATCCTGTAGCTGTATCACATCCAAAAACTGAAAATATCTGAATTCTGAAATGCAAATCGGCCCCAATGTTTTGGACAAAGGATACTTGACCTGTACCTGCTAGGTGGAGGTAGAGTGTGGAACTTGGCCCTGCTGCACCCCCTATGCATTCAGTCCTCACAGCGCCTATTTCTAAATGAAGGGTCTTACTTGAATTGGATCAACTACTTGAGACCTTTATTTCCATGATAAACAGGTGACACAGTCTTGCAAACCATGAGGAAGAATCCTTTCCTGCGACTTGTTCAGTAACGGAAGGGAAGCTATGTGCTATGGTGTACATAGAATCATAGAATTTTCAATGCAGAAGGAGGCCATTCGGCCCATCGAGTCTGCACCAGCCCATGGAAAGAGCACCCTACTTCCCCATAACCCAGTAACCCCACCTAACCTTTTTTATTTGGTCACTAAGGGCAATTTAGCATGGCCAATCCACCTAACCTGCACATCTTTGGACTGTGGGAGGAAACCGGAGCACCCGGAGGAAACTCACGCAGACACGGGGAAAATGTGCAGACTCTGCACAGGCAGTGACCCAAGCCGGGAATCGAACCTGGGACCCTGGAGCTGTGAAGCAACAGTGTTAACCAATGTTTTTCAGAGCTGGATAAATTACAGAGAAACATACATAGAAAATAGAAGCAGAAGGAGGCCATTTGGCTCTTAGAGCCTGCTCTCCGCCGATCAGCAAATTTGAAATCCTGATTCCGCCTCCCCCCATATCTCTTGATCGTTTTTGCCCCAAGATCTACATCTAATTAATTAATGAAATTATACAACGTTTGGGCCTAACTACTTTCTGTGGTAGCGAATTCCACAGATTCACCACTCTCTTGGCGAAGACATTTCTCCTCAGTCCTAAAAGGTTTACCCCTGGTCCTCAAACTATGACCCCTAGTTCTGGACTCCCCCACCATTGGGAACATTCTTTCGGCATTTACCATGTCTTACCCTGTTAGAATTTCATAAGTTTCTATGAGACCCCCTCTTACTCTTTTTTTTAAAACAAGTTTAGAGTATCATAGATTATCATAGAATTCACAGTACAGAAGGAGGCCATTGAGCCCAAAGAGTCTGCACCGGCTCTTGGAAAGAGCACCCTACCCAAGGTCAACACCTCCACCCTATCCCCATAACCCAGTAAGCCCACCCAACACTCAGGGCAATTTTGGACACTATGGGCAATTTATCATGGCCAATCCACCTACCCTGCACATCTTTGGACTGTGGGAGGAAACCGGAGCACCCGGAGGAAACCCACGCACACACGGGAAGGATGTGCAGACTCTGCACAGTCAGTGACCCAGCCGGGAATCGAACCTGGGACCCTGGAGCTGTGAAGCATTTGTGCTAACCACTATGCGACCGTGCTGCCCAAATTTTTCCAATTAAGGGGCAATTTAGCGTGGCCAATCCACCTATTCTGCACATTTTTTGGGTTGTGGGGTGAAACCCACACAAACACGAGGAGAATGTGCAAACTCCACATGGACAATGACCCACAACCGGGATCGAACCTGGGACTTTGGTGCGGAGAGGCAACCGTGCTGGACTGCGTGCATATTTCCACTGTTTGCGAAGGTTTTTTTCTGTCAACCACTTGCCTATTCTATTCAATGCAAACATGTGCCAGGATTCTCTGAAACCCCGGCCAAGTGTTGACACCAGTGTCAAAACCGGCGCGAATGATGCCGGCATCAACAGGCCTCCAGGCCCAGGTATTCACCCCTTCCTAGGGGGATAGAATGGCGCCAGAGTGCTGTCCGCTGCTCCGGCACCAAAAGCTGGCGCACCATGGCCGGCACGGGTCAGCGCATGCGCATCACGGCTGTTTCCCTGGGCAACATGGCAGAGCCCTACAGGAGCTTGGCGCAGAGGAACATAAGCTCCCCCCGGAATGAGCCCGCCTGCCGATCGGCTGCCTCCTGATCACGGGCCTGGCCACCGTGGAGGCCCATCCCGGAGTCGGCTCCCCCCCGCCCCATACCAGAACGGTCCCATAGCCAGAATGCCGAGGTCCCGCTGGGTAGGACCATACGCATACAACGCCAGGGGGACTCTGCGGAACTCGGCGGGCACTCGGCCCATCGAGCGCGGATCATCACCGGGGGGAGGGGGGGGGTCTGCTTTCAATGGCCCGCGACAGCGCCGCTGCGTCCGCTTCGGGGCGGCATGACGGGATTCGCGCGCCGCCCCCGGCCAATCTCCGACCCGACATGGGACCGGAGAATCTCGGCCATGATCCTTGAATGCTTGTTGAGGCAACATTAAAGATTGAATTAGGGCCATTAGACCCACTGCTTTAACTGCAATGTGGATGTTATTTCTTTGCAGGCACCTCTTGATTTTATCAGGAAGAGGAAGATACGTTTCATAGCGACATCAGGTTGGAGGTGATTTAACTCGCAGAAAGCAGTTCATTGAGTACGGAAGCTGATGAGATGGAAAGTGACGTCGAGGGAAACCTATTGTGGTTCTGAGAGGAAGAAAAAAGGGGTGAGAGCAGAAGTGTGGGAAATGTGGTGACGCACTGTCGAGGTCGCTGTCAATCACAGTGGGGGGGTTCCTCGGATGAGGGAAAACAAGGACAACTCAGTTGCACTGGTGTGGAAGGTTGCATCATCAGAACAGATGTGACTTGGACGGAGGAACTGGAAGAATGGAATGGGAGGGATCCTTGTCGTGTGCAATGTCTGGGGTAGGGAAGTTGAGGTAACTATGGGGGTCAGTGGGGTTGTTGAGATAACTATGAGAGTCAGTGGGGTAGTTGAGGTAACTATGGGAGTCAGTGGGGTAGTTGAGGTAACTATGGGAGTCAGTGGGATAGTTGAGGTAACTATGGGAGTCAGTGGGGTAGTTGAGGTAACTATGGGAGTCAGTGGGGTAGTTGAGGTAACTATGGGAGTCAGTGGGGTTGTTGAGGTAACTATGGGAGTCAGTGGAGTAGTTGAGGTAACTATGGGAGTCAGTGGGGTAGTTGAGGTAATTATGGGAGTCAGTGGGGTAGTTGAGGTAATTATGGGAGTCAGTGGAGTAGTTGAGGTAACTATGGGAGTCAGTGGGGTCGTTGAGATAACTATGGGAGTCAGTGGGGTCGTTGAGGTAACTATGGGAGTCAGTGGGGAAGTTGAGGTAACTATGGGAGTCAGTGGGGTAGTTGAGGTAACTATGGGAGTCAGTGGGGTCGTTGAGGTAACTATGGGAGTCAGTGGAGTAGTTGAGGTAACTATGGGAGTCAGTGGGGTAGTTGAGGTAACTATGGGAGTCAGTGGGGTAGTTGAGGTAACTATGGGAGTCAGTGGGGTCGTTGAGGTAACTATGGGAGTCAGTGGGATAGTTGAGGTAACTATGGGAGTCAGTGGGGTTGTTGAGGTAACTATGGGAGTCAGTGGAGTAGTTGAGGTAACTATGGGAGTCAGTGGGTAGTTGAGGTAATTATGGGAGTCAGTGGGGAAGTTGAGGTAACTATGGGAGTCAGTGGGGTAGTTGAGGTAACTATGGGAGTCAGTGGGGTAGTCGAGGTAACTATGGGAGTCAATTGGATCGTTGAGGTAACTATGGGAGTCAGTGGCAAGTTGAGGTAACAATGGGAGTCAGTGGGGTAGTTGAGGTAACTATGGGAGTCAGTGGGTAGTTGAGGTAACTATGGGAGTCAGTGGGGTAGTTGAGGTAACTATGGGAGTCAGTGGGTAGTTGAGGTAACTATGGGAGTCAGTGGGTAGTTGAGGTAACTATGGGAGTCAGTGGAGTAGTTGAGGTAACTATGGGAGTCAGTGGGTAGTTGAGGTAACTATGGGAGTCAGTGGAGTAGTTGAGGTAACTATGAGAGTCAGTGGGTAGTTGAGGTAACTATGGGAGTCAGTGGAGTAGTTGAGGTAACTATGGGAGTCAGTGGGCAGTTGAGGTAACTATGGGAGTCAGTGGGGTAGTTGAGGTAACTATGGGAGTCAGTGGAGTAGTTGAGGTAACTATGGGAGTCAGTGGGTAGTTGAGGTAACTATGGGAGTCAGTGGGGTAGTTGAGGTAACTATGGGAGTCAGTGGGTAGTTGAGGTAACTATGGGAGTCAGTGGAGTAGTTGAGGTAACTATGGGAGTCAGTGGGTAGTTGAGGTAACTATGGGAGCCAGTGGAGTAGTTGAGGTAACTATGGGAATCAGTGGGTAGTTGAGGTAACTATGGGAGTCAGTGGGTAGTTGAGGTAACTATGGGAGTCAGTGGGTAGTTGAGGTAACTATGGGAGTCAGTGGGGTTTGATGTACTATTAATTCGACTCAAGACACAATTAGGATCTGAACTGTGGCTTTAATCAGCTAGTTGTTAGCCCAGTGGTCGACTACAGAGAATGGCTGGCCGCCAGGAACTCTGGGTACTTATACCCCACCTCGGAGGCGGGGCCTACTTGCCTCCCGACCAATTGGAGAGCAGTCACATGACTAGTCCCAACCAATCGGATGAGAGGCACATGGCCAGTCAGAGCCAATGGGAAGCCAGTGCTCTGCACCAATGGCAGTGCTCATATCCATACCACCACAGGGTTGTTGAGGTAACTATGGGAGTCAGTGGGGTGTTGAGGTAATTATGGGAGTCAGTGGGGTTGTTGAGGTAACTATGGGAGTCAGTGGGGTCGTTGAGGTAACTATGGGAGTCAGTAGAGTAGTTGAGGTAACTATGGAGTCAGTGGGTAGTTGAGGTAACTATGGGAGGCAGTGGGGTAGTTGAGGTAACTATGGGAGTCAGTGGAGTAGTTGAGGTAACTATGGGAGTCAGTGGGTAGTTGAGGTAACTATGGGAGTCAGTGGGTAGTTGAGGTAACTATGGGAGTCAGTGGAGTAGTTGAGGTAACTATGGGAGTCAGTGGGTAGTTGAGGTAATTATGGGAGTCAGTGGGGTAGTTGAGGTAACTATGGGAGTCAGTGGAGTAGTTGAGGTAACTATGGGAGTGTGGGTAGTTGAGGTAACTATGGGAGTCAGTGGGGTAGTTGAGGTAACTATGGGAGTGTGGGTAGTTGAGGTAACTATGGGAGTCAATGGGTAGTTGAGGTAACTATGGGAGTCAGTGGGGTAGTTTAGGTAACTATGGGAGTCAGTGGAGTAGTTGAGGTAACTATGGGAGTCAGTGGGTAGTTGAGGTAACTATGGGAGTCAGTGGAGTAGTTGAGGTAACTATGGGAGTCAGTGGAGTAGTTGAGCTAACTATGGGAGTTAAGTGGGCTTAAAATAAATATTATAATAAATACTGGGGGCCAGTTTCAGCTCAGCTGGTTTGTGATGCAGAACAAGGCCAACAGCGAGGGTTCGATTCCGGTACCGTCTCAGGTTATTCATGAAGGCCCCCTCTTTCCAACCTTACCCCTCGTCTGAGGTGTGGTGACCCTCAGGTTAAATCACCACCAGTCAGCTCTCCCCCCTCAAAGAGAAAAGCAGCCTATGGTCATCTCGGACTATCGCGACTTTACCTAACATTACCTAATAAATATTCATTGATAGCCTATTGCCCAAAAAAGAGGCCGGGAAGTCAGGAAGGGAAGAAAGGGAAGAAAGAATTGAAGAAGGACCATGTAAGACAGAGAAAGGGATGACAGTTGAAAGCAAAGTTGATGAACCTTTCCAATTCAGGTTGGGAGCAGGACTCAGCACCAATACAATCATTCACGATCTGGAAAGATTTGAGGGAGGGGGCCCGACTAGAACTAGAACAAAGAAGGCTCCACATAGCGCGTAAAAAGACAGCTATAGCTAAGTCCATACAGATACCGAAAGCAATTGAGAGGAAGCGAAGTGAATTAAAGAAGAATTTGTTCAATGGGGCAGGGAAAGGTTGAAACATTAAGTCTACGAGAGCAATCCTGTTTATAGGTCTTGGGCCGGAGGTAGAGGTGAGTTGTACAGGGTTGGGAAACTATGAGTGAGATGCCGTGGAGGAAAGATCATTGGAGGAGATGAGATCAGTGACTCTTCTGGAAAAAATGACTTGCTTATTGGTGGTGGGGACATGGCCCTGGGGGAGGTAGGAGGAAATGTCGGAGAGTTGTAATTCAGCCTCTACAAGGTAGAGGTCATTATCCAGAGAACAACAGCCACCTACCCCCCACCCCCCAACTTTGATTACAATGTCAGTGTTAGACCTGAGAAAACAAGGGACACACGGTGGCATAATTGTTAGCACTGCTGCCTCATGGCACTGAGGACCAGGGTTCAATCCCGGCCCCGTGTCACTGTTGGTGTGGAGTTTGCACATTCTCTCCCTGCCTGCGTGGGTCTCACCCTCACAACCCAAAGATCTGCAGGATAGGTGGATTGGCCACACTAAATTGCCCCTTAATTGGGAAAAAATATATATTTTTTAAAAAGACCTGAGAGAACAAAGTAGTGCAGCAAGTTCAAACAGAGTCAGGTTAGAGTGAGTGAGCCGATGGACGCCATTCTCAATGAAAATCTCAACAGAGGAGAGGCCAAAGGGACGGGTCCTGGTATCGGAGAACACTGGAAACAGGTGAAAGGAAATGTTGTGATCACCAAACACCTCTTCTCCTCCCCTTCTCTGTCAGCATTCCGAAGGGGTCATTCACTCCGTGACACCTTGGTCCATTACTTAACACCCTCCCCTTCCCATGGCACTTCCCACGCAAATATAGGAGACGCAACACCAGCCTTTTGCCTCCTTTTTTCTCAGCGTCCAGAGCCCCAAACACTGGCTCTTGATGAAGCAAGGATTTGTGGTATCTCTGTCACTGCTCACGAAACAGTCTCCACTGCATTGGGAAATCAAACGCAGGTTTGGTGACAATGTTGTGGAACACCTGTGTTCGGTCTGGAAGCACGACTTAGGGCTTCCTGTGGCCTGACTTTTTAATTCTCCACTTTTGGTCCAGCCCTCACTCCCGATGAAGATGGTGCAAAGTTTGGGAGCGAGCGTGCCGGAAGTTAGCAGAATCTCGGCGACAGCCAGCCATGCACACAGGCAGCAAGCAGGGCGTATGTGGAAATGACTGAGTTTTGTTGTTGCTTTACCAGCAATTGCTGTTGGCATGCTGAATGCTGCTCTGAGGGATGCACATGAACCTCCTGATTGTGTGCCATTTGACCAACTCCACATCCGCCATTCATTACCCACTGTTTGTGAGAAATAAATTAAGTTAATTGGTGGGAATTTCATTCCACAATGCATTCATCACTATTGCGCAAAATCCATACTTACTGTTATAACCCACATGCAGCATTGAAAATATATAATAAAAGTTTTGCACGACTAATAAATCAAAACACAATTTAAATTCTCCAGTTTGCAGACACCTCTGTCCTTGGCCTCAGCATTGTACCAGTAAAGCTCAACATAAGCTTGAGGAATAACACCTGGGGCTGGACTCTCCGCTCATGCGTCTAACCGCTGACGGCAACGGAGGATCCGTGGAGTTCCACGACGGAAAAATTGGCACCACACCCGCACCGATTCCACTACTGATGAGGGGCGCCATGTGAAACACCGACGGAACAAATGCTGGGAGAATCGGCGTGCCTGTGCTGGACAAGCACAAGGCTGACTAGCTCCAGCCGCGCCCCCCACACATGCACCGATTCCGCTACTGATGAGGGACGCCGTGTGAAACACCGACGGAACACGTGACAACTGCTCGGAGATTCGGCATGCCTGTTGTTGGAACCAACAATTCTACGGACACATGCTTGTAGGATTAGAATAGCGGTTTTAATATACTTACAACAGAGCCAGCCTGTTGGCTGTTGAACTTTCGGTGAACTGGCCGGCTGACCCTGTGGCACTGATCTTTATACAGCAGCTCCCGGGGGAGGAGTCCTGGGTGGAGCCAAGGGAGAAGCCCAAGTCAACTCTCGAGCATTCCCAGAGCTACTCCCCTGGTGGTCAGGTAGTGGAACTGCACTTACAATATAGACACATGTATATACAGATTATAATCCCGTGTGAATCACATTCACACCTGTGCTGGACACGCACAAGGCTGACAAGCTCCAGCTGCGTGTACACTTACACCCCCCACACATGCATCGATTGCGCCCGGAAAGATGGTGCCGATTGTGTTGGACTGCGTACCCATCCACTCTGACCCCACAGCCCACCTTCCGGCCACCTGCCACTATTCCCCCCAGCCCTGACAGAAGCTCCCCAGCCAGCGGCACAACTGTCGGCGAAGTATAGCAGTGCTGGACACTGCGTACTCTCTTTCTCTGCAGCTGGCACGCCAGCTTTATGATTGTTGAGGCCACACGTGGCCCGTGCCATCGGGAACACGGCCCATCGGAGGCGGAGCATCGCGGGTCGGCCCGCTATGAGATGCAAACGCGGTTGCAACTACACGCGTTGTGCATCGCAATGAGTTCAATAAGTGCAGACCATAATCTCTGCAGCCATTTTTTTTACTTTTTCTTCTGTTTCAGTTTTTTCTCTCTTATTCTTTTTTCTCTTTTTTCTCTTATTTCTCTCTTTTTCTTCTGTTTCAGTTTTTTCTCTCTTATTCTTGCCTTCACTCAGCAGCACACCTGCCCTCAGCACCTAGTTCTGTTTTCTTGCCCCGTAACCAATCATACATTCGTATTCAGGCACCTGTAGTGACTGAACCCCATTTAGTGGAGATATGTGAAAATGTTGGCATATAAATCCTGACAGAGCGTTATTCGAATGAATTTATTTTGTCGGTGTGCACATCAGATGGGGAAAACATCCAAAAGAATTTTGGGATTAGAATCCCTGTCCAATTCCAAATGGCACAAGATCCCTCGTACACCGCGATGAAAACTTCCTTGTACGCTTGATGGGAGTGAGACAATCATTGCCTCCAGTTTTTGTCGATTCCAGGTGCAATCTCATTCATTTGACTTCAAGCCCATTCACAAGAATTCAAAACTAATACAGGAAGGTGATAATATTTATGGCTAAATTCTTTGCAAATTTAGTTCCAAATTACATTTTCTTGTGAATATTTCTCTGATGGAAGTGGTTTGTCACCTTTGTTTCTTGATTAATACATGTTGGGAGCGTGAATGAACAACATTTTAGTTCGCTCTTCAAAGTGATTTATTTCTTCAGCTGCCGAGCTCAAGTTGGTGGCTGCAGTATAAACCCATCCCGAGTTCATCTGGTGATCTCGTATCACGTCTATTACATTAATGAATATATTGCAAATAAGACTGACCATGCACCTACCAACAGAGAACAATGATTGATCAAATATGCTAATATTATGTAGACATTATGCACGATTCTCTGGTCTCCCAGCCAAGTGTTTCCCAGTGGCATACCGTTAGCTGGCGGCGGAATTCTATCTTCCCGCTACTTGACAATGGAAGCCCCATTGTAACCACCCCACGCCGCCACAAAAGACGCTGGCAGCAAAGTGCTACCAGTGGGAAAAGTGAACCGGAATGACTAGAAAAATCCAGCCATTGTTTGTTCCTTCAGAAGTAAACTGAAAGTTTTGGAAGAAAATCACCGCTGTATATCTCTAAATAGCAGAAATATTGCATCTAAGGCTCTGTAATTATGGATCAGTCATTCCCTTTGAGGACATTTGTCATTAAACCCTGCCCACTGTATGGAGATCCAGTGGACGGACAGTAAAAAAAAAATTATTTCAATTTCCCATTAAGGGGCAATTTATTATGGCCAATCTGCCTACCTGCACAGATTTGGTTGTGGGGGTGAGACCCATCCAGACACGGGGAGAATGTTCAATCTCCACACGGACAGTGGCCTGGGTGGGGATCGATCCCAGGACCTCGACATCGTGAGGTAATAATAATAATCTTTATTGTCACAAGTAGGCTTACATGAACACTGCAATGAGGTTACTGTGAAAATCCCCGAGTCGCAACATTCCGGCGCCTGTTCGGGTACACGGAGGCAGAATTCAGAATGTCCAATTCACCTAACAGCACGTCTTTTGGCACTTGCGGGAGGAAACCGGAGCACCCGGAGGAAACCTACGCAGACACGGGGACAACGTGCAGACTCCGCACAGACAGCGACCCAAGTTGGGAATCGAACCTGGACCCTGGCACTGTGAAGCAACAGTGCTAACCACGGCACCACTGTGCCATGGGTGGACAGTATAAACCTCCTGCGTCTCATCTGCCTGCCTAATTCCCCACTCAGGTGCAGTTCTGAAAATTGGGGTTAGGTTACGGTGTTGCAACTTATCCCAGGAATTTCACTTCAAATTCACGAAAGCATTAACAGATTGCACAGAAACTGGTTAAACCATTCTGCAAGAACACTTCATTTTACTTAAAGGTAACAGAAACACTGATTGGCTTATACATATTTTAACTTCTGTATCCGCATCACACATAAATTTGTCCTTCAATCTCAGTACCTGGGATCGTTTTATATTTCAAAGGGTAAATAGAATGTGTTTTTAACATATATTATTTTGTACATCATTTCCAAAAGTCTGATTATTTTCATTTCAAAAATCATCCTGAGATATGTTTTATGTATACTTTTGTGTTGAGGTGCTACAGGATATGAAAGGGTGGAGTATTATCCCGATTTAAATGCCACTCTTGGATGGCTTAACTCCATGACATACTATTTTCAGGTTTTCTCTTGGACTTGATGTTTTTAAACAATTTATATTTTTTTAGCACATCAAAGGCGGACTGTAGCTTTTCAAAGGAAAAGGAGAATATGATGCCGATGGCTCTTCCAGCCTCACATTCCTTATTCCATTTCATCTTGCTTCGTTTTGACTAATTCAGTAACAGCTACGAGTAAAAAATAACTTGTCAGAACTTGTTGTGCCTTGAAGGGTCAGCTTTGATTCACTAACATCCAATAGGATGCATTCACTGATTACTTACAAGAAACTCATGTTTACTGATTGATGGTTAATAAAACAGAAACAATTTTACAGGTTGGAGGAAAAGATGTTGCCAAGCAGCACGCTTCATCGGCGCACAATGCATTGCCCTTTCTCGTCACGGCCATTTTGTTGCAGACGCAGGTTATAAGGGTGGCAAAGCATCTAAATCATGAGTTCAGAAATACCAACTGGTTGGCCGTACGTGAAGCTGACTTGAAGTGCTTGTTGGATTGGATTGGATTTGTTTATTGTCACGTGTGCCAAGGTACAGTGAAAAGTATTTTTCTGCGAGCAGGTCAAACAGATCATTTAGTCCATGAAAAGGCAAAACAATACATAATAGGGCAACACATGGTATACAATGTAAATATATAGACACCGGCATCGGGTGAAGCATACAGGCGTGTAGTATTAATCAGGTCAGTCCATAAGAGGGTTGTTTAAGAGTCAATGATGGAACAGAAAACGAAGCAAAGGAATACAAGCTGGTGAGGGTTGACCACAATGAGTGGTTCATACCTTAAGCAAAGCCAATGTCCAAATCTCAATGAACTGCATTTTTCTTCAAGGACTATTTTGTGAATACGAGGGAGAAAACGGCTTAGACAGTGAACGTTCTCTCTTCAGGCTGGGCAGAATATCCAGTTATAAAACTGCTCTTTTGTCTTACTGATAGCTGTCAGTGTGAAGCATAATTGATCTGAAACTAGCCTGCATTGTGCAAAGTCAATATGCAAAAAGAAATTAATGATTTATAAATCTGAACAACAGAGTTTATACGCATCTTAAATGGGGAAGTAACTGCAGGGGCAGAGCTTACAGTGTGAAGCATTTACCCCCTCATGTGTCCCGCATTTTTATTTATTAATGGTATTCTTTGTTGAACCACTTACCTTTATTAGATAAGGGATCCATGTAGGGTTCCTGTGTAGTGCTTGCGATAGTTCATTAAATTGGAAGCCAAGTAGATGTACTTCATTGATGTTAGTGAAATGGTTATTTGTGGACCACTTCTGTTTGTTTCCTACTAGACTGATGGGAGCTATCTGTTTCTTTTTAAGTCTCCACTGAGTGCTGCTGTATTTAAAAGGATTTTATGTCTACCCGTCAGTCTGCAAGCAGGGGACTGAAACAAAAAATGGCAATGGGATTTTTTGAATGAAGGAACTTTATCTTTCCCTCCAGTCAGATGGGAGCATGGCTCACATACTTCCCTGTTCTTTGGGAAACTTCTTTCTCCTAAATTGCCTGCTGGTGACCTTTCAACAAGGAGGAGCATGCAGCCATTATTCAAATTCATTTACATCAGGGAAGTGAATTAGTGAATAAGCAAAATGGTCTTGTCAGAATGTGATACTATCAGCCATCTAATACAGACGGCATGGTAGCACAGTGGTTAGCATTGTTGCTTCACATCGCCAGGGTCACAAGTTCGATTCCCGCTTGGGTCACTGTCTGTGCGGAGTCTGCACATTCTCCCTGTGTCTGCGTGGGTTTCCTCCGGATGCTCCGGTTTCCTTCCACAAGGCCTGAAAGGCATGCTGTTAGGTGAATTGGACATTCTGAATTCTCCCTCTGCGTACCTGAACAGATGCCGTACTGTGGAGACTAGGGGATTTTCACAGTAACTTGATTGCAGTGTTAATGTAAATCTACTTTTGGCACTAATAAAGATTATATACAGAGGAGATGGTTAGATCCTCTCTTGTTGGAGGTGGTCCTTGCCTGGAACTTGTGTGTCATGAATGGTAACTGCCACTTGTTAGACCAGGCCTGGATATTGTCCAGGTGATGTTACATTTGGACATGCGTGGGTTTCCTCCAGGTGCTCCGGTTTCCTCCCACAGGCCAAAGACGTGCAGGCTTGGTAGATTGGCCATGCTAAATTGCCCTTAGTGTCCAAAATGGTTAGGAGGGGTTATTGGGTTATGGGGATAGGGTGGTAGTGAGGGCTAAATGGGTCGGTGCAGACTCGATAGGCCAAATGGCCTCCTTCTACACTGTATGTTCTATGTTCTATGTTCTATGAGCTGCTTTCGGATCAGAGGAGTCACGAATGGTGCAATAGTCAGGCAACATCCCCACTTCTGACCCTATGTTGGAAGAAAGGTAACTAATGAAGCAGCTGGGATTTGTTGGGTCTAGGACACTCCCCTGAGGAACTCCTGCAGTGATATTCTGGAACTGAGATCACTGACCTCCAACAACCACAATCTCTTCCTTTGTGCCAGGTATGAATCCAATCAGCGGAGATATTACCATAAGAACATAAGAAATTGGAGCAAGAATAGGCCAAGTGGGCCATCAAGCCAGATCCGGTGTTCAACACAATTATGGCTTTAACCTTAATTCCATTATCCTGCTTGGTCATCTTATTCCACAATTCACCTGGAGTCCAAAAATCTACCCATTTCCACCTTGAATGTACCAAATGACTGAGCTTCCTTTGCCCTTTGGCCAAAGAGCTCCAAAGGTTCACAAGCCTCTTCGCGAAGAAACTCCTCCTTATCTCAGTCTGACATGGTCAAACCCTTAACCTGAGAATCAGCCCCTTGGTTCTTGACTCTCCAGCCAGCAGAATCAAATCTCAATCACCACCTTGTCAAGCCTCCTCAGAGTCGTATGCATTCCATTGCAATCACCTCTCAATTCGTATCAACTCCAGAGAATACAGACCCAATTTACTCAGCCTCTCAACATAAACAACTTTTTTCATCCCAGGAAACAATTGGGTGAGCTGTTGTTGTACCATCTCCAATGTAAGTATATTGTTTCTTAGCTGAGGTGACCAAAAGTCTGCACTTTATACTAGATATGGTCTTACTAACGTCTGTACAGCTGTAGCAAGACTTTCTTGCATCCGAGCAGTTTTTGCTTGTCTGCCTTGTCAAAACCTGTCAAAACGATGAGATTTCCCCTCTATCAGATTTCCCCTCAACCGCCTCTCCAAGAAGGGTAACCCAACTTGTCCAACCTAATCTTGCAGCAAAAACTCCCCATCCCTGAAACCAGTCTGGTAAATCTCCTCTTCTCCTTCTCAGGAATCATCACATCGCTCCTTCAATATGGTGACCAAAACTGGACAATTGGTGAATAACCAAGCAGTTATAACGATTCAGCACAACTCACCAGTTTTTGTACTCAAAGTTGCTGTTTATGAAGCCCAAAATCCTACATGCTTTGCTAGCTGCCCTCTCTGTATGTCTTGTTACCTTCAAAGACATCAGTCCTCAGCACATGCATCCTTAGGTCCCTGAACACTCTTTAGAATTGTGCTATTAAGTCGACATTGCCTTTCTCTTTTCTGCCAAAATGTATCACCTCACATGTCTCTCTGTGTTAAATTCCATTTGGCACATATCTGCCCATTCTGCTTACAGCCTGTCTATGTCTGCTGGCCGTTGATTAGTGTCATTCTCACTGTTTGCCACTCCTCCAAGTTTGTTACAACTGGAAAAATTTTAAATTTTATTCAACATTCAATACTATTTTGAAACTAATTTTATAATCACGACATTGCTTGCCATCTTATACTGATTTTTTTTCTGGGGAATGAGATTATTAGGCCCATAAAACATGAAATAAAATCAAAACTGTGTACTTCAAGTTTTACAACCATTTGCTATTTTTTAAATGGACATTTGCTGGACCACAAGATGGCTGCTGCAGGTCACCTGACCACAAATTTGACCAGATTCTGGAAAGTTCCAGTCGCAGTTATTTCCTCTCTGCCTGTGGAGTCTCACACCGCACTGTACATGCCCCTTGTAATCGATAAAAGCAGAAAAGTGAAGATGAACTGGATCCCCAACCAGAACTATGACAAAAGAGCGAGACCGCAGCTCTCTCTTAGAGAGAAACAATGGATTCTGGCCAGAAGCACAGAAACTGATTGATAAGCTACAATCAACCCATTAACGGGCCACATCACATGACCCATGCCTCTGCCCTTTTGGACAGTTTAATATTACATCTTTAGTCTTACGAGGAAATCCTTTTTAACACAAACTGGGAAGAGTGTGACAGCCTGGCTCAACAAGAAGCCGGTTATTATCTCTCAAATCTGCGAAGCCTGTTTGATTTTTAAAAGTCTTTGATCATCGTCTGCTCGGTGGTCTAAGCACAGGAACTCCACCTTGCCGCATCGTCATTCGTTACAAGGACTACACTGCAGCCAGAAAGTCATCTGGACTGAACTCCATCATGGAGGAAACATTCTCTATCTTTGACTTCTCAGTGATTGGAAATCACATGAACTAATATTCATTTAATCGTCGTGGCTCATATTTGTAAAGTGTGTGTATACTCATGCACTAACGGAGAATCCCGGGGGGGGGGGGGGGGGGGTGCGAATCACACCCTGCTGCCCAGACGTCAGCTTCTCCGGCGCTGTTTTTCGGGCAGGGGCAGGAATCACGCCACGCCGGTCAGGGGCCGTTGGCAGCGCCCACCCTGGAAATTCTCCGGGCCCTGATGGTCCGAGCGGCTGTCCATTTTTGGCCAGTCCCGCCTGCGTGGGCTACGCATGGTCCCACACGGGGGGACCTGGCAGGTAAGTCGGGGGGGGGGGCGGTCTTCGGGGGGGGCGCGGGGGGATCCGACCTCAGGAGGGGCCCCCACGGTGGCCTGGCCCGCGATCAGGGCCCACTGATCTGCGGGTGGGCCTGTTCCGTGGGGGTACTGCTTCCTTCCGCGCCGGCCATGGCGAAGCTCGACAGGGAAGAGAACCCCTCGCGCATGCGCCAAATACGCCGGCTGGTCTGCGCATGCGTGCGAACACACCGGCGGTTCTGCGCATGCGCGAGATAATGCTGGCCCTTTGGTGCATGCGCGACCACGCAGTCTCTTCGGCGCAGGCTGGAGCGGCGCCAACCCCACCGCCGTCCACCTAGCCCCGAAAGTGCAGAAAATTCCGCACTTTCGGGGGCTGTTGACGCCGGACTGGTTAGCGCCGGTTTTCCCGCCAGCGTGAGGACTTAGTCCCCCAGAAGGGAGAATCCCGCTGACAGTCTCTCAGGTTTAGCAGAATGAGGGGAGATCAAATCGAGGTATACAAGATGATAAAACGTATGGAAAAAGTAGACATGGAATGGATGCTTCCTCCTGTGGGTGGAACGAGAAGTCATAGGATAAGAGGTAGCACATTTAAAATAGAGTTGAGGAGAAACTACTTCTTCCAAAGGGTTGTGAATCTGTGGAAAGGGTTATGGTGTTCGGGCGGGAAAGTGGAGCTGAGTCCACAAAAGATCAACCATGATCTCATTGAATTGCGGAGAAGGCTCGAAGGACCAGATGGCAGACTCCTGCTCCTAATTCTTATGTTCTTAATTCGCTACCCCAGAGTGCGGTGAATGCAGGGACTGTGAGCAAATTTAAGAAGTTATATAGATTTTTAATTGGTAATGGGTTGAAGGGTTATGGAGAACGGGCAGGACAGTGGAGTTGAGGTCAGGTTGAGAT
This sequence comes from Scyliorhinus canicula, assembly GCF_902713615.1. Taxonomy (NCBI): domain Eukaryota; kingdom Metazoa; phylum Chordata; class Chondrichthyes; order Carcharhiniformes; family Scyliorhinidae; genus Scyliorhinus; species Scyliorhinus canicula. The sequence goes on from NC_052165.1 coordinate 10,185,423, forward strand.
TAGCCATGATTGAATGGCGGAGCAGACTCGATGGGCCAAATGGCCAAATTCTGCTTCTAAATCTTACAAACATATGGAGGAGAGGAGAAAGCAGTTCAGTTCCTGTCTCCCTCTATCTCTGCTGTTGTAACAAATCACTCACAGTGCTTTTAGAATGCTGATACAACAATTACATCACTTCATATGCAACTTAACTTACTGAGGAAACTTGCGTCCAGCCCTTTCTGCCGGAGAACTGGATAACTCTCCGATGCAGCAAGAGCATAATGGATGTCGAGGAAATTCAGGCTTCAGGATTCCAGAGCACTACGGTGTGGGTGGCCGGGGGGGGGATGAAATTTACAAAAGGAAATTGTTAATTTCCAGCAAAAGAATCTCCCATTTCCTACTGCCACACATTAACGCTAATCTCCGTTGGAGCAGAGCCTGGTATTCAAACTCTTTCCTGCCTGTTGAAAGATACTGATGTGATCAGTGTGTCAAATCATGGATCATCTTATTCTGCCCGTCTCCAGGTAATACCAAGCGCAATGAGAGGTTGAACAAACACATTTGAAACATAAGGATACACTTTGCTCTTCCAAAATAATATGAATAATTATCTCAGTGACAATGGCACTCAGGAGATAAGAGATGGCATATTGCAGGAGATGGACAGTGCAGTGCAAAGTGAAGAAATGAATTAGCTTATAAAGTACAATATGGTAGGAGAGTTATAAATTACATTTAATATGAAAATAGCGGCACATGCTCCATCGTAATAGAGCACCAAGGAAGTACCTCTGAAAGAACTTCTTAATAAGCTATTAAATGAGTTACATATGGAGAAAACTTACAGACACGGATTATGAATATTATGAACCAACCAGGAAATCGCAGGAGCACATTGTTATTATATAGTAAATATGTGGTGGGATTCTCCGTCGGTTGACGCTGGAATCGGGAAACACGATTGGGCGGAGAATCGGTTTTGACGCCAAAATTGTGGCCGGCGGCAATTTCACAGCAAATCGCAATTCTCCAGTGCCTTGACAGTGGCACCAATACATTCCAGAACGCATGTGCAGTAAATGCCATTAGCCTATCATTAACGGGCCTGACCCGGTATTCTCCGGGACTTCCACGATTCTCCGCCTCCACGGGGGCTAATTCCCGATGGCGAGGTTCATTTGTGCTTTTAAAATTCGTGATACAGGCGCCATGGCTGCGGAGGGAGAGAGAGGGGGTACGGGGAGTGTCCAACATCGCCATAGTTTGTTGACACTTGTGCCGCTGGCTGGGGGGCTTCTGGCAGGGCCGGGGGGAGTGGGGGTGTGTGGCCAGGAGGTGAGCCGTGGGGTCGGAGTGGTAGCCATGCAGCTGAGCACGCCGTTGACTGCCCACTGTGAACTTAGAGCCACAGGTCATATGGGTGCCCACTGACCCCAGCTGACCCATCAGCGGGACGGGCGCACTCCAGCACAACCAGTGCCATCTTGTTGGCTGGGGTGGTGTGTGTGGGGAGTGTAATGTGTATGTGCGGCTGCAGCTTGTCAGCCTCCCGAGTGTCATTCATGGACCCAGTGAATCCCGCACCGTTTTTCATTGGAATCGATTGAGCTCCACGTGATGCCAGTGCTCGCCTCTCCACGGTCGCTGAAACGGTCCAGATGCAGCGCCAGTTTTGGCATCGTGGAAGTCCAGGAATCCTGCCCCGACACCAACACTAGTCTCAGGAATGGTGAATCTTGACCCTGTTATATTGGGTGCACGTCAAATTCAACTCACTCTAGGTGCCAGCTGTACCTGTGGCATGGGCTGGAGGTCAGGGACTGGGTTGAGCAGGGTGTTAATCATTTAGCAAGTATATTTTAAAATGCATTTTGAGGCTTTCCCAATATAACTTCTGCTGTTATTCACCTTCATCCCAGCCTGATTAACAGCTTGACTATCCTGCAATAAATTTGAAGGCAAGGTCTTCACATCTAGTCCATGTCTGTAATGGTGGAGTCAGGCATCCACGCAGGGCTCTGGCCAGCAAACCTCTCCCATCGGAATATACATTTTTGTTCTTGAGTACCATGCATGCGGGCACATTAAGAGCTCCACTGCGTCCCGATGCACAACTGCGGTGGATGCCTCAAAGTCTGCCATTAATTCCATCTGAAGATCGGCGCTTATAAGTTAGATTAAGTGTTCCTGCAATGGGCCCCACTGCCGGAACTAGAATTGTCAGAAATCTGTTATGGTTCATGGCAGCCGGATGAACTTGATCTTGTGGTGACCAGGCAATCAGTGAGGGTGACAAGGGATCAGATGTGGCGGGGTAGGTTCACATTATCTGATGGCCCTGCAGGACAAGGCACTATACTTGGGCAGCTGGGTACCCTCTCCGAATAGTGATTCTCTTTCAGCATTCCTCGAAAGGCAAGCCACATAATTAACCAGCAGAAAGAGAATAGACGGGCCAATGAGAAGAGTGCACCACCACCATTGACTTCTACCTGTGGCATCAACGGGGCCAGTAAATCTGTCTCTGGTATCACGGACAGGTCAGAGGATCTGCCCACCATTCAGTGAGGGCTCGCTCTGTGACCTCCTCCGGGCTGTCCCTTGTCACCCTCACTAATTGGCTGGTCACCACAAGATCAAGTTAATCTGGCTGCTATGAACCCTTGTTTCTTGACAATGGCCTCAAGGGGCCATCTCAGATGACCACGGAGGCCTGGCCAAAGGTTGCAGCTGAGGTCAACAGCTGTTGGGTGCAGGCAAGGGACTGAGTCCAGTGCGAAAAAAGCATAGATAACCAACTCCACAATGCGAGGGCCGCAGCCGGGTCTATAAATGATTACAGGCTCAGATGGGTTTTGAAGTGTACATCGCCACCCTCCCCAGTTGCATTGAATGTATATGTGTGGACGTCACAAGAATCCGCTTCGTCCTCTCCTGCGTCAGCCGCCATTCTTGGCAGCATGAGTTTTGATGGGGAAAATGTGAATTGTGTCGTTACATGGGAATAGGTCTGACAGCAGGGGTTCGCCAAAGCAACGCCTCACTGCCTCTCCCCTCACGCTTGTGGGATAAAAGAGCCCACAACAATATAGGAAGGGGGAAAACCAAGCCACGAGTGCCAGTCATCAGACTATTGATCACTGCCGAGATGGAGCCAGCCCAGCTGCCTCGAGAGTCGGGCAGTAGCATGGTTTTGGATGCTGAGTTTGGAGTGGCGGCTCAGTTGAACAAAGAACAGAGAACAATACAGCACAGGACCAGGCCCTTCGGCCCTCCAAGTTCTGAATCCATCGAGCTAGTTCACCCCTGACCCCATATGATTTAATGTTTTGCACCAGCCTACCATGAGGGACCTTATCAAGTGCTTTACTAAAGTCCATGTAGACAACATCCACTACCCTTCCCTCATCAATCATTTTTGTCACCTCCTCAAAAAATTCAATTAAATTAGTGAGACATGACCTCCCTCATACAAAACCATGCTGTCTGTCGCTAATAAGACCCTTCACTTCCAAATGTGCATAGATCCTATCTCTGAGAATCTTTTCCAACAATTTCACTAACACTGACGTCAAGCTCATTGGCCTATAATTACCCGGATTATCCTTACAACCCTTCATAAATAACGGTACAAAATTGGCTATCCTACAATCCTCTAGGATCTCATCTGTGGCCAATGAGGACACAAAGATTTCTGTTAGAGGCCCAGCGATTTCATCTCATGTCTCCCTCAGAAATCTGGGATAGATGCCATCTGACCCTGGTAATTTTTCTACCTTAATGCTTTTTAACACACCTAACACTTCCTCTCTCATAATAACGACCTGTTCTAAAGTGTTTATACATCCCTCTGAGACACCACCAATCAACGTGTCCCTCTCCTTTGTGAATACCGATGCAAAATACTCATTTTTTTTTTACATAAATTTACAAGACCCACTTATTTTTTCCAATTAAGGGGCAATTTAGCGTGGCCAATCCATCTATCCCGCACATCTTTTAGGTTGTGGGGGTGAAACCCACGCAGATACGGGGAGAATGTGCAGACTCCACACGGACAGTGACCCAGGGCCGGGAATCGAACCCGGGTCATCAGCGCCGTAGGCGGCAATGCTAACCACTGTGCCACCATGCTGCCCTGCAAAATACTCATTAAGGACCACACCGACTTCCTCTGGTTCTACTCATAATTTTCCTCCTTTGTCCTTGAGTGGGCCAACTCTTTCCCCAGCTACCCTCTTGTTTGTAATATACGCAGAAAATGCCTGCCTTGGGAATTCTCCTTAATCCTGTTTCCCAAGGACATTTCGTGACCTCCTTTTTGTCCTTAAATGCTTCATCTGTTTTTAGTTGCCTGTACCTCATGTATGCATCTTTTTTCTTTTTGACGAGATTCTCAATTTCCCTGGTCATCCATGGTTCCCGAACCCTGCCTTTCCTGACGAGGCACCATGCACTACAGTTACGCATAGGTTGGAAAACTACAAGGAGCAATAGAAAGGAATATTAACAAAGTCACACTGAAGCACAGGATAAGACTATCTATCCTGAAGGACAATTACCCAAACTTTACACGAGAATAACATAAGTGCCACAGAGGCCAGTTTGTGGAGGGATGCCACCATTATAGGGAGAGCAGCAAAATCCATTCCGCAGGAATGTGCAAGATGAAGGTCAGGAGCTATGACTCATGGATTGGTATATAGAACATACAGTGCCGAAGGAGGCCATTCGGCCCATCGAGTCTGAACCAACCCACTGAAGCCCTCACTTCCCCCTATCCCCATTACCCAATAACCCCTCTTAATCTTTTTGGACACTAAGAGCAATTTAGCATGGCCAGTCCACCTAACCTGCACATCTTTGGACTGTGGGAGGAAACCAGAGTACCCGGAGGAAACCCACGCAGTCACCGGGAGAACGTGCAGACTCCACACAGACAGTGACCCAGCGGGGAATCGAACCTGGGACCCTGGAAGCCACAGTGCCATCCACTTGTGCTGCCGTGCTGGTAAAATGAGGTAAAGATGTGGAAGGCAAGGAAATACACTGAGAGTTTTTAAAGTGGACCGGAAAGAGTCACAGCCCTGGGAAAAGATCATGGACTTCCGGAAGGGACTCTATTCCTGCGGGAAAGTGAGTTTGAAGAGTTTCTTGGCTCTTTTCACAAAATATTCCTGGGAATGTAGATCGGTTGAAATAAAATCTGCATTTTTTTTCAGAGTGAGAAATTTCAAAGGAAAATGTTTTCAAAACTACCTAAAGAAGCCAGGGAAATTGTGGAAATTAAAGCGTGACGTGTCAAGGTTGTGGTATTCCTTAGTTAAGTCAGTCCTGTTGAGAATGGGTTGCACTCAGCTAAAAGCAGACTCAGTCATGTTCTGTGGGTTTCAGAAGGAGAAACTAGCAGGTGTCTTTATCACCAATGTTGCTGATTTTCTGTGGGGAGGTTCTACAGAATATGAACAATGGGTGATTGACAAAATAAAGAAGGAATCTGAAATTGGAAGTCAAGCTTCGGGAGCCTTCCAATATATTGTCGGGGAGGGTTTAAACTAATGTGGCAGGGGGATGGGAACCGATGCAGGAAGTCGGAGGGAAGTAAAACGGGGCTAGAAACAAAAAGCAGTAAGGGGGAAAGTGTAAGGCAGAGAAGCCATAGTCAAACATCAAAAAAAGACCACAGGACAGGGTACAGTGACTGAGGAAAGTGTGAAAAGGGAGGTGGCCAATGCAGGATTGAGGGTGTTGTACCTAAATGCGCGCAGTATACGGAACAAGGTAAATGAGCTTGTTGCGCACATTGAAATTGGCTGACATGATGTTATGGGCATCACAGAGACGTGGCTGCAAGGGGATCAGAGCTGGGATCTAAATATCCAAGGATATATGTCCTATTGAAAGGACATGGGTTGCATTGTTGGTAAGGAATTAAGTTAAATCGATAGCAAAGAGCAATACAGGATCAGAAGGCATCAAATCTCTGTGGGTAGAGTTGAGGAATCGCAAAGGTAAAAAGACTCTGATGGGAGTTATGTGCAGGCCCCCTAGCAGTAGTCAGGATGTGGGGCAGAAAATAAATCAGGAGATAGAAAAGGAAATATTACAATAATGATAGGGGACTTCAATATGCAGGCGGACTGGGAAAATCAGGTTGGTAGTGAATCCTAAGAAATGGAATTTGTGGAATGTCTAAGAGATGTTTTTTTGGAGCAGCTTGTAACAGAGCCCACAAGGGAACAGGCAATTCTGGATTTGGTGATGTGTAATGAGGCAGACTTGATTAGGGAACTTAAGGTGAAAGGACACTTCGGGAGCAGTGACCACAGTGTGATAGAATTTACCTTGCAGTTTGAGAGGGAGAAACTGCAATCAGATGTAACGGTATTACAATTAAATAAGGGTAACTACAAAGGCATTAGGGAGGAGCTGGCCAGAGTTGATTGGAAAAGGAGCCTAGCAGGGAAGACAGTGGAACACAATGGCAGGTGTTTTGGGGGGTTATTAGGGAGGCAGAACAGAAATTCATCCCCAAAGAGGAGGAAACATGCAAAGGGGAGGACAAGGCATCCATGGCTGGCGAGGGATGTCAAGGACAGCATAAAGGCTAAAGAAAAAGCATACAAAGTGGCGAGGATTAGTGGGAACCCAGAGGATTGGGAAGCCTTTAAAAGAGAGCAGAGGACAACTAAAAAAGCAATAAGTGGGAAGAAGATGAAGTATGAGTGCAAGCTCACTAGTAATATAACGGAAGAGATTTTTTCAATATATGAAAGGTAATAGAGAGGCAAAAATAGACATTGGACCAGTAGAAAATGTGGCTGGGGAAGTAATAATAGGAAACAAAGAAATGGCAGACGAACTGAATAGTTACTTTGCATCAGTTTTCATGGTGGAAGGCACCAGTGGGATACCAGAGCTCCAGGAGAACCAGGGGGCAGAGGTGAATGCAGTGACCATTACTAAGGAGAAGGTTCTGGGGAAACTGAAAGGTCTGAAGGTGGATAAGTCACCTGGACCGGATGGACTACACCCCAGGAACCTAAAAGAGATAGCTGAGGAAATTGTGGAGGCATTAGTGATAATCTTTCAGGAATCACTGGAGGCAGGAGGGTCCCAGAGGACTGGAAGGTGGCGAATGTAATACCACTGTTTAAGAAGGGAGGGAGGCAGAAGATGGGAAATTATAGATCGGTTAGCCTGACTTCGGTCATTGGTAAGATTTTAGAGTCTGCTATTAAAGATGAGATCGCAAAGCACTTGGAAGTGCATGGTAAAATAGGACTGAGTCAGCACGGCTTTGTCAAAGGGAGGTCGTGTCTGACAAATCTGTTAGTGTTCTTTGAGGAGGTAACAAGCAAGTTAGACAAAGGAGAACCAGTGGATGTGATTTATTTAGATTTCCAGAAGGCCTTTGGCAAGGTGCCGCATAGGAGACTGTTAAATAAGTTAAGAGCTCATGGTGTTGAGGGTAAGATCCTGGCATGGATAGAGGATTGGCTGACTGGCAGAGAGTGAGGATAAAGGGGTCTTTTTCAGGATGGCAGCCAGTGACTAGTGGTGTGCCTCAGGGGTCTGTGCTGGGACCACAACTTTTTACAATATACATTAATGATCTGGAAGAAGGTACTGAAGGCACTGTTGCTACGTTGCAGATGATACAAAGATCTGTAGAGGGACAGGTAGTATTGAGGAAGCAAGGGGGCTGCAGAAGGATTTGGACAGCTAGGAGAGTGGGCAATGAAGTGGCAAATGAAATACAATGTGGAAAAGTGTGAGGTTATGCACATTGGAAGGAGGAATCTAGGCATAGACTATTTTCTAAATGGGGAAATGCTTCGGAAAACAGAATCACAAAAAGACTTGGGAGTTCTTAATCACGATTCTCTTAAGGTTAATGTGTAGGTTCAGCCGACGGTTAAGAAGACAAATGCAATGTTAGCATTCATGCCAAGAGGGCTAGAATATAAGACCAGGGATGTACTTCTGCAGCTATGAGGCTCTGGTCAGACCCAATTTGGAATATTGTGAGCAGTTGTGGGCCCCATATCTAAGGAAGGATGTGCTAGCCTTGGGAAGGGTCCAGAAGAAGTTCACAAGAATGATCCCTGGAATGAAGAACTTGTCATATGAGGAACGTTTGAGGACTTTGGTCTGTACTCGGAGTTTAGAAGGATGAGGGGGGATCTTATTGAAACTTACAATATACTGCGAGGCCTGGATAGAGTGGACGCAGAGAGGATGTTTCCACTTGTAGGAAAAACTAGAACCAGAGGACACCATCTCAGACTAAAGGGACAATCCTTTAAAACAGAGATGAGGAGGAATTTCTTCAGCCAGAGGGTGGTGAATCTTTGGAACTCTTTGCCGCAGAAGGCTGTGGAGGCCAATTCCTTGAGTGTCTTTGAGACAGAGATGGATAGGTTCTTGATTAATAAGGGGATCAGGGGTTATGGGGAGAAGGCAGGAGAATGGGCATGAAAAAATATCAGCCATGATTGCATGGTGGAGTAGACTCGATGGGCTGAGCGGCCTAATTCTGCTCCTATGCCTTATGGTTATGGTTAGCAAGAGCCAGAAAAAATGAGTCAACAACTCATCTGAGACTGGTTCCCTTGAAATTGTGTCAGCCAGTGTCCTTTCTGCTGCTAAATCTGCCTTCACCTGCCCAAGGTCAAGGGAGGGCATGAGGAGAAGTGAGGTTGAAAATAGCCACTTTGGTATCAAATCAGTTATGGATTGACGGACGCCATGGTGTGCCAACTCTGCAAGCTTGTGGCATGTCTTCCCATGCCCGTGCTGCAGATTTATCCCAAATGGAATGCTGGGTGGGCTGTGTTGGATGTGTGTGCATGCAACCCAACATGGATGCCAGCACAACACAAACAGCAGATGCTGCATCACCCAATTTTGCAGCTTTCTTGTTTTATTGGAACAGTTTAGCTGTAAACTATACTTGACTGCATAATCAGCTTACAGCTTTCTGGTAATTTGAATTCAGAAGCATTGAGCATGTTTCCTGAAGAACACCATTCCACACTCAAGATTTCTAAGGTATCAAGTAATTTTCCATTTTCATGTTGATAATCCCTTTCATTTGAATTTTAGCATCAGGCTGTTTAGTATTCAAAGTCAGTCTGGTCTGTCATAATAGCACATATCACTTAGAACCATACACCAAGGATTTTTTCCTCTTGTCTGAGCAGAAAACTTAATCTTCATGGAATACACACAATATCCTTACAAAAGTGCATTATCCAATTTGTGATTACATGAGAGTATGGCACTTTATTTTCTGTAAGTGTCACACTTTAATTACCAATATTTATAAATTGTAAGAAGTCAGTATTGAGGAACACCAACAGATGTTCTCTAAAGAACATCTGAACAACTGCTTCCAGAATCAATATATTTTCCTTTGTACCACCTGAATGAATTAAATCTACGGAGATGGTGAATTTTCAGTAAATCTTTGCTCCTTAGTAACTTATTTCCTGTCTGGTATCCAATGAGTTCACATGCTTGAGGGTCATATACTTCAATACAGAAATCGATGTTGTTGTATAATAGAGTCTTGGGTGGATTAAATACCTGGGGGAGTTTACAACAGATTACTGACAATTTGGTCAACGCCTCCTCATCCAAAAATATTTGGCTTCTTTGAAATTTAGATTTCCTTAGCCAAATGTTCCTGGCGAGAATATCTGCACGTGGCTTGATAAGCAGGTACGAGTATTGATGTTAACTGTTTCTGATACTTAGCACTGATTATTGCTACAGGAGGAACTTGTGTCTGTCAACAAATGTGATTGGCAGTGGTAAATGATTTGACAGAAAATGTTGGCAGTTATTTATCTTGAGCTGGTTTGCTGCATAGTTCTGGGTATTTCTTGCCTTTCTGTGATTGTATATAATATATGATAATAATAAATCAGCAGCCTGTTTCACATCTCTTCTGATTTTTATTTACATTGAAAGCCACCCCAATCTCTCCATCAAAACCAGCACAAGAACTTGATTTCATTTTTAACTGATTCTGTGGACAGATGGATAATCATGTGTATTTATAATGACATAAAGGTGCCAATCGCACATAAGGGATCGTGTGAACAGGCTCATTTATTTAAACTAGGCACGGAAGAGCACATGTACAAGGATCGAAAACTTCAAGAGATCAGCAGCCGAGCTGTGAGCGCTGTGCTCTGCTCTCAGGAAAAATGAAACTGGTCACATGGGCATGCTGCTTTTTCTTAAAGGTATATTACAGCAAATAAGAGTCGGAGGTCTCCGGCCGTTGGGATTTTCTTTTCCCGCTGGCAGTGCACCCCCATCCTTGGGTTTCCCGTTGGCGTAGGGTGGCTTTGATGGGAAATCCCATTGATGAGCGGGAGGCGGGGTGGGGGAGAGAGAATCCTGCCATGAAACACACAGCTGGGGGAGCTGGAGAATCTAGCAAAAGATCTTAAAAATGAGTATCAACATCCCTCAACCGAGCAAATAAATATTGCGGAATTTCAAAGTGATTCCATGTGTTTTAACTTGTAATTTCTATATACTTCAAAATAACTAATTTGCACGTGGGAGAATCAGTATATTCAAACCAGCATAAATAACCTGAAAAATGTGGAGCCGATTCCCGCTCTGCTGCAAATGATTTTCTATTGTCATACAGTTCTACTCTTAATGTTGAGACTGAAATAGATCTAAACGGTAGGTTTTGCGTAAGCAGAATCATGTCAATAAAAACTGCTGGAAAATTCAAACACTTATTACCCTGGTCAATAGGATCTTTAATCAAACTCCATATTTACTTTGAATCATCACAGTTGGGTGTACATTTGTATATAACACGCCCACACATCATTAAAAATTAATAGTCTAAATCAGTTTTTAAATGTATCCCTGCTAATCAGTTAGTCTGAATCAGCCTTACTCTGCATCTGGCACTTGTTCTGCCGCAATTTTAAATTTATATATTGTCATGATTTGAATCTTGTTAGCAAACGTATATATATGGGGCAAGATTCAGAGCTTGCATTGCACCTGGGAGAGGGCAAAATCAGGATTCGCGCCTGGCAGGAAACGTTTTTCCATTCACCCTGCCCACTCCCCATGCCGAGTTCCAGATTGCATCCAAAAATGGCGAGAGTATCGTTAACCCTCATAACCCTCATAGAGTAGGGGCTGGTTTAGCACAGTGGGCTAAACAACTGACTTTTAATGCTGAACAAGGCCAGCAACGCGGGTTCAATTCCTGTACCGGCCTCCCTGAACAAGCGACGGAATGTGGCGACTAGCTGCTTTTCACAGTATCTTCATTGAAGCCTACTTGTGATAATAAGTGATTATTATTATTATATGCATACATTTCAATCTCATTCGCGAGATTGAAGTTGAATGCAGCGGCCTCCCAGGAATTACTGGACTCCCCCACGGGAAGTCACACAGGCTTAATATTCCTTTTCAAAAACGTGAAGCTGGCGCAATGGCTTCTGACGGGAAGTGAGGAGGTGAGTAGCCATTTCCATTTCCCAGCATGATACTCAAGGTCACCAGAGCTGCTGTCCCAGTGCTCGGGGTGAGGAAGGGGAGGGAGAGACCCTTCAGGGGGGTTGGGCTTGGTCAGAGAGTTGAATAATTCCAGGTCGGGAATGGCCGCTGCTCCGCGGGTGACGAGGGAGGGGGGGCAGGGAGGGGGGAGGGTTGATAAGGGGCTTTACGTCTGTGAGGCCTTCAAGCCATCTTTAACTATTGTGGAGACCCATAACAGGAGTAACACTAGCTGCCGCCTGTCTGTCCTACCAAACTCTTCCAGACACAGCCCTGCTGCAACCTCTATCCTGAAATTCAATTTTACTCCCTTTGACGGTGAGCAGCCTCTCGCTACGCAGCTGAAGGTTATTTCAGATGAGGAATTAGCCTTGTTAGTTGTAAGAGCACGTCACGCTGCTCAACTCTCAAGTGCCTCCTGGAGGACACATGTGCCATGCCTCAGAGGATGATTAGCACACTGCATGTTCGGCAAACTTTGATACCTGAATAGTGTGCCAGAATCATAGGAGCGTCAGCACCATAGAGGTAGCTGCCAACAATCAAACACTCAAGAGCACGGCTTCACCACTGAGGATCCTCTCGCGACCAAAGGGTAAGCATGAGAGTGAGCGGAGGGAAGCTGAGCACATCCTCCCTAATGTTTCCGTCAGAGGTCTGGGGTCTGGAGTCTCAGGGCTTCTGATGAGTCTGTTTCCTTCTCCAATTACTACCTGAGTGACACCCTGATGATCTGGCCGCCCATTAGGCTGAGAAGGTACCCAGAAGGGGAGACCAGCGACGGCCCAAGGTGTACAGGTGTTGTTGGTCATTAAATGAGCTGACAGACACCATGTGCCGCAGAAGACTGCATCTCAGCAGAGAGATAGAGCAGCACCTGTGCCACGTCCTCGCAGACATGGTACCCCATGGAGGAGGATGTCACCCGCTCCCAGTGGCCGTGAAGGTCAACTTATATGTAACTGGGTCATTCCAGGGCTCGAGCGGGGACCCGTGTGGTATATCGCTCTTGCGCCGACAGTGCATCCAGGAGATGACAGATGCTCTGTATGATCGGGCATCAGACTATGTCACCTTCATGCAGGTCCAGGCCCGCTAAGATGCCCAGGCTGCAGGATCTGTTGCCATCGCCGGGATGCCCCAGTGTTGTGTTCTGTGACCTTGCCATTGCAATGATGCACACAGAACTGCTGGTGACTTAAGTAGAATGATGATTTATTGATTAACATTTCGAAAGATAACAACAAGAATACTATACAGACTAAGTTACTATTTGAATTTTGTGAACTCGCCTGGAACTACCCTATGTGTGAGTGTCCTATTGTACGCCTTACTACCAACTGGCGAGAGTCGGATGTCACATGACCGAAGTCTGGCACCATCAGATGGTTGGAGATCGCATTGCTAACTATGTACAATATGTTCTCCGGCGAGGGGAGTTTCTCAGTGCACAAAACGGGGCTATGTGAGGCCTCGGGCATGCGTTCCCTGCTGAGGCTCCCTATTTAACGCGAGTGTTGTTTTATAGCATTGTGTTTCGCAGCACGGCGAGTGCCGGGAAACACGTGGCTAAACGCGCTCATATGGGACTTTGTTCCCATTTAGTAAAATCCCTCCCAATGAAACTAACATCCCTCCCAACGAAACTATAGGTTTGATGCACGTATCATTCAATACGTGCGGGATTCTCCATTCACCTCCACCTCCCAGCAGTGTGGGGTGGCCACAATAGGAAACCCCATTGCCCAGCGGCGTAACGGAGAATCCCTCTGCCAGCGACGGCGTGCCACCCAGGAAGAAGCAGTTAGTGAGGTAGAGAATTCACACCAGTATTTCAGTTTTGTTGGTGACTAGTTTGATGTGATCAGATAATGCGTAGAAAGGACACTGGTATAAGAATTCATCAGGTGGAAATGTTTTGAGAAACCGTCCATTTTTTATGGCACTCTCTTAAATTATGAAGATATAGGGCTGGATTCATCACAGCACAGCAGAGGTGGGCTCAAAGGAGGCTGTTGCCTGCACAGTCGTCCAACTGGCAGGTATCTGTCGACACATTCCCACCTCAGACCTAATTTTAATGAGGTTGCTTCAGGTGCTGATGGTGTAGGGGGGGGGGGGGGGGGGGGGGTGGTAGTGGTGCCAGCAGCAATTAGGTGTATTATAATGCCAATTGAGGACACTCTTCATGTGCCATCTGGAATATTTCAGACAGAATGCTATCCCCTACTGAGGCCAAAGTCTGATCATCGAAAAGTCTTCAAAAGGACGCCACCATCCTCAGGCTCCCTGTTTCTCCTATTACGATCCCGGGCAAGATGCCAGCAGTGGCTCGGGTGCTGGACAGAAACCCCGATATTTTATTTTAATTTTGTAAGGCTGTGAGGAAAGGATATCTCGCTCCACGAGTGATTTCACGAAAAATAGGGATATAGTATATTAAAACAAACCTTACTGCTGTCACAGTATTAAAATATATTTAACATTGCGCAAGATAATAGCTTACAATTACCCCTTGAACAATGCCAATCAATACAATGACACAATATCCCTTAACTGCTATCTTTATTTCCATTCAACTAACAAAACCGTTTTTGTCCACAGTCCAAAGATGAGCAAGTTAGCTGGATTGGCAATGCTAAATTGCCCCTTACTGTCCAAAGATTAGGTGGGTTTATGGGGATAGGGTGGTGGAGTGGGCCTTTCGAAGGGTCAGTGCACACTCGGTGGACCAAATGGTCTCCTTCTGCATGGTAGGGATTCTATGATTCTGGATTCCATGAGCTGGAACAATGATGTGCCATGATTCTTTGAAAATAAATTTTTCAAAATGTTTCCCAAAAAAATTCTGGATGTGACCTTACCTCAAAGGTATAAGTGGAGCTCCTTATGATGCACTACCTAATGTGAAACTTAGTCGAATAGATAAAAAAAGATTTCCGCTTATTGAATGAACTAACTTAGCTTTTCCCATCCGGACAGCAGTAGGGACTTCAAAATTGGTCTCAACATTGTTGGAGAATCTAGGGGGAAAAGTCAGCCAACGTTCCACTCATGCCAAGTAGATGCTTCTAGAAAGTTATTCAGGAAGGCCCCGCCTTCTCAAACTTGCCGCTCGCCCTAGGTGTGGTAACCCTCTAATTAAATCAACACCAGTCAGTTCTCAAAGGGGAGAGCAGCCTCTGGGACTGTGGCAAAATGTACCTTCTATTCCCAGGAAGTGCACATGTGGCTGTTGAGAGAGGTTAGGACCTGCTTTCCCTGTGATTTCCATTGTCAGGATAACTTGCTGATCTACACTTGCACATGAGAAATTTCAAATTGAGAAGGCACAGGAGGACAGAATCAGCAAATATCCATTCTTTTATTGGAGAAGGGGACTATAACTATTGAGAAAAAATGAAATACATCCCATTGGTCTTTCATTCAGAGAACTAATTCTCTCTGTAAGAAATTTCCAGAGAAAATGGAATCAATCGCTAACTGATTACAGCAGGAAGTAAAAATACTTTGTTCCAAAGTAGTTAGAATTTAGACACATAATCATATTGGTTTCTTTGGCGAGGGCAGGATTAAACTGAAATATGCAACAGATAGGGGGAGCCAAGTTGTTTGTACTGCTCAGATTTATATTACATGTAATGCAAATGTTGCCTTGTCTTTTTACAAGGTTGTCTTTAATTATCTTTAGAGGAACGGATCAAGTGTGCTTCATCAACTGATTAAATATTTGACTGATGTTCAGTAAATTGTGTTCATTTATTTTCACTGTATGCACAGTCTTATTCAGAAATTATATGTGTTCGTCAAAGTTTTGAGCAACGCCGCACTGCAGGTGACCACCAACATTCTCTCCATGAGGTAAATTAAAACTCATAGCTTGAAAATTATAGATTTTTGCATCTCATGATTAAAATATTTAATTGTAACTCATGTTATGATCTAATGCCTTTCTAAACCAGGTATCAAATGGGTAAACACTGGGGGAAAAGATCTATATCCCGTTGATATGGAGATAAATAAATTATATTGCCTGATTTTCAGTTAAGCACAGCCGACTTTGAGCGATGGAAAACCTGACGATCTTGCAAGAAATCTATTTGTCTTGAAAGTATAAATGCTTCTTTCAATCACACATGTAATCACGAACCATAATGACATTTTTAAATCTCTGATCTTGATACCATATAACGTATAGTTACTGAAAGATTCCATTTTAGAGATACGATATGGAAAGGCCAACATTGAAGCAAATTCAACAATCGTGAGAGCCAGCACAGCACACTCATGATTTTGGCACTCACATCCTGCTGTTATCTAGGCAGCTATCTTGTTATTGATATGACATGCAGGGACTACTGAAGCATAACTACAGAGACATGGCTGTCGAAATGCCCTAAAGTAACTTAAGCCGGAATTTTCCAGCCCCCCCCCCCCTTACCAAGGGAGCACCTAGGGCAGGGCCGTTAGGCATTAAAATCTCCATTCACATCAGCAGGGCAGACGATCCCTCTGGCGTGAAGACTGGAAAACTTTGACCTTAGTTGCTCTGGAGACCTACAATCCCATTATTTGTGATTTTAACCCACTTGCCTAGAGCAGACATTATTGACACCCACGTCTTTCGGGACTTGTGGGAGGACCCAGAGGAAACCCATGCAGACACAGGGAGAATGTGCAGACGGTGCACATACACTGACCCAAGCTGGGAATCCAGCCCGGGTCCCTGTCGCTGTGAAGCAACAGTGCTCACCACGGTGCTACCGTGCCGCCACCAAGTCAGCCTGACTAACTCCTACAGCAAAAACGCTACAGCCAAGCTGGGCGCAGAACAGGCGTGTCTAGTAGGGAGTAGGGAGGGAGAGAAATTGATGGTGATCATGTGGGGAGATATTGGGGAGGACATAGGGGTGTCGAGGTGGGATTGGAATCGAGGGGAGGAGGGAGAGGAGGGGATGAGGGAGGGGAGGAGGGTGGGGAAGAAGGGGAGGGGAGGGGAGGGAGGAGAGGGAAACAGGAGGGAAGGAGAGAGTGAAGAAAAGGAGGGAAGGGGAAGGGAGGAGAGGTGGTGGAGGGGAGGAGGGAGGGGAGGAGGCGGGAGGGGGTGGAGTGGTGGGAGTTGAGGTGGCAGGGGGAGGGAAGGGATGAGGAGAGGGCAGGGAGGAGGGAGAGGAAAGGATGCAGTGCATGGAGACAGATTCCGCATGGGGGTTTAACTGTTGGGGCTGGGGGAAACATTCCTGCTCTTCCCGGCTCCCAAGGTGAGCAGTAAAAACATTTACCTCATGGATTCATCTCCTTCCATCTGCTGATTAAACTGAAACCAGGAAAACCTGGCTGTCTACAGTTAAAATGAAGGCACGCAGCAAACAACTTCAATATTTCAATGGACATCCAGTCTCCTTTGAGGGGATTAGCCGCCTCTATTAAAACTGGAAGTGGATAGGTTTGAGGTGGATTGGATTCTTTTGCAAAATTGTGACTTTTAACCTCTCACCCAATCAAACACCATTTTTTTTTGGGAGGGGGGTTAAAATTCCCTTTTTAATGTGAAGTGGCAACAATTTAGTGACTTGCTGAATTAACCAAATCACCTCGACTATATTTTGATCATGTCCAGAAACAACCTAAGAAGACACGTGAATCCCTTATTTCTAAAATCCCCACATGGATTCAAAGCATTTAGCAGCTGAATATCAAATCATCCTTTCAGACTCTAATCATTGTCACCCAGCAGACAAGCCCCGCCAGGCCTTTCTCAAAAAAAAAAGAAGAGTTGATTTAGACAAAAGCAAAGGAACTCTGACAAGACTAGATGGCAAACATGTGTAAAGAGCAACACATGAACACCTTTCAGCTGATCTAAGTGATTGGATTCATGGAAGGGATGTACAAGGGATGTACATTTCGGCAGATAAAACCTAACATGCCAGATCCTGTTCTAACTCCTCCTTTCCCAGCGCCTACCGTTCCATTCGAAGATGTCAGCCGCAGTGAGTAACCATGGGAGGTCCGGGACCCCCTAATGCAAGAGACACCCCAGAGACCCTCTAATGAAAGAGGTCCCTCGGAGACCCCAATATTAAAGAGACCCCACAGACACCCCAAATTAAGAAGACACCCCCAGAGCCATCCTAATTAATGAGACTCCCATCAAAGACCCCCCCAGAAGACAGACCCCTATCTGAAAGCTCCCCAGAAGAGGGACACCTGACTGGAGGCCTCTCAGAAGAGAGTCTCCTGTCTAGAAGATTGAAAGCAGTCCGGACAGAGACTGAGAAAAAAATTCAGTGCCCTAAAACTCACCTGGGCAATACACCTGCTGGATTAGGCAGAGGAAGCTGCACCTGTCACTTCCTGGAAAGAGAAAACCAGTCATTTGGGTTTAAACCCCATCAGACCTTTGGTCTGCAAGCCAATCATTCATTTCTCTTTGATATTGATTTTACTTGGTTGTGATTGGCAGCTTCAACACAGGCACTACTCTCTGCATTGTTCCATTCTGTTTTTTTAAATTATAAATTTAGAGTACCCAATTCATTTTTTCCAATTAAGGGGCAACTTAGTGTGGCCAATCCACCTACCCTGCACATCTTTGGATTGTGGGAGATAAACCCACGCAAACACGGGGAGAATGTTAGACTTCCGTGCCTTCCTCAGCATTGCCTTCCTCTTGCAATCAAGTATTTCCCATATCTAATCTGGCTGTCACTTAACCCCTGCTTTGATTTACATTGTCATCCCGCCTACTCTTTTTCAACTATGTTTTCACAAAGAGCTTTGTCATCCATCTAAGGTTCTCAAGTGTAAAAAAATCAATGATTTTCTATTGCAAACCAGTAGTGTTCTAAAATCTGTATGCATTGTTATATCTTGAATCTCAGGGGCAAACGGGAAGGCAATATTTAAAGAATGCTACCTCGACCACACACATATGAGCCTGAATTCTCCAGCCATTTGCTGGTGGCGGGATTCCCTCGGCTGCTGGCAACGCACTACTACCCGTGGGTTTCCCGGCAGCGTGGTGTGGGTTCAATGGGAAATCACATTGACAAATGGTGGGAAGAGAAAATCCTGCCACGACAGAATGGCGTGTTGCCAAGAAACAAGCGGCTTAGGGCAGCACGGTGGCACAGCGGTTAGCACTGCTCCCTCACGGCGCCGAGGTCCCAGGTTCGATCCCGGCTCTGGGTCACTGTCCGTGTGGAGTTTGACCCTTAATTGGAAAAAATGATTTGGGTCCTCTAAATGAAATATTTTCATCATTTTCAGTGGAATACCATGGGCGCGATTCTCCCAGACAGGGAGAAATCGTAAGGCTGGCGTCAAATCCGGGCGGGTTTGACGCCAGCCTCCCCCTCCCCGACCCGGAACCGATTCTGGTCCTCGGTCGGGGCTAGTATGCCGGGGCCGTGAACTCCGGCATCGCGGGCTGAACGAATTTCGTTTAGCCCGCTTGCCAGAGTTTGCGCCGGCTGACGCGTCACATGACGTCAGCCGCGCATGCGCAGATTGGAAGACTCCAACCCGCGCATGCGCGGATGACGTCATCGCGCATTTGCGCGAAACCCGCGCATGCGCGGGCCGGGATGCCCCTCAGCCGCCCCGCGAAGTGATACAGCGGGGCGGCGGAAGGACAAAGAGTGCGCGGGAATCGGACCCGCTGCCCGCGATCGGTGCACACTGATCGCGGACCCATGGAACCCTTGGCATGGTCGTGGTACTGCCGTGCCAATCGGTGCCATGGTTTTCAAAATCGGGACTTTACGGCCGTTTTTACAAACGGCCAGACCAGGTGTGTTTGCCGTTCGTAAAAACAGCCGTAAAGGGCTTGGACTTCGGCCCATCGGCCAGCTGAGAATCGCTGCTGGCCGTAAAAAAACGGCGGCAGCGATTCGTGTCGGGAGTCGGGCGTGGGGGGGGGGGGAGAATAGCGGGAGGGCGTCAGACTAGCGTGGCCGTAAAAATTTGCGAACCCCGCTATTCTCCGCACCATCGTGAGTGCGGAGAATTGCGCCCCATGTCTTTTAAATAATGTCACGCGATATTAAAAGAGGAATTTTGTTTTAATTTTTCCAATTAAGGGACAATTTAGCGTGGCCAATCCACCTACCCTGCACATCTTTGGGTTGTGGGTGTGAGACCAATTGGGTATTCTAAGACAGAATCTAGCCCCTGATCTAACTACATTTAGACAGTACAGGTGATTGGTGCTAGTGATGCTACGAAGGAGTGTTGAAAATAAACAGTAGCAAGGTAATTGTGCTAAAACTTAAATTATACTCACTGACCGATTCGGAATGTAATTATTTATTTCTATCCTTTTGAACTACAGTAAATAACCATAAATGGTTCTTTGTAAAAATACAAATTTGTGCCTCAGTGTGAATTCGCAGTCTAGTTTTAACAGCAACAATATTTATGGCTGTGTCGTAGCTCCTCTCCATACTGTTCTAACTCTACGCTGTGAGCCCTGGTCTGCACAGAACGTACTGATCTCTGCAAAGGTGCCCAAATCTCCACCCCTGCTGCTACACTAGAGGTGTATGAAATTCAGTTGGGCTCCTGCTTTGGTTGAAATTCCACTTTCAGGATGGCACAGCAGTGCAGTGGTTAGCACTGCTGCCTCACGGCGCCGAAGACCCGCAGTCCATCCCGGCCCCGGGTCACTCTCCATGTGGAGTTTGCACATTCTCCCTGTGCTTGTATGGGTCTCACACCCACAACCCAAAGATGTGAAGGGTAGGTGGATTGGCCATGCTAATTTGTCCCTTAATTGGAAAAACTAAAACAAAATTAAAACAAAATTCCTCTTTTAATATCGCATGACATTATTTAAAAGACATAGTATCCTACTGAAAATGATGGCAATATTTCATTTTTTTAAATTGGACAAGACATCTAAAGTATATTTTGATCATATCAAATGCAAGAAAGTTAATGATTTTGCTTCCAGTGTTTTGTAATGCGAAATACTTTTTCAAATGTATTTTGTCAGCTGAAGGTTGATGGAGGAGCTGGAGAGGACATCTCTGAGTATATTCAGCCGCAAGTTTAGCATCGTGCACAATTTTCAAAAAGTCAATCTTCTGTAACTTGCTATTGGGGGAAAAAAAGTAATTTGTTGAAGGAAAAAAGAAAAATCTAATCGACATCAAAAGGAGTAAAAAGAATGTAAATAAATGCAACCTATGAGAAGAATAATTCCAAATGCTACTGGCGACAAAGCTTCACAATGATTGCCATGATATCCACTGGGTTGTATTCCCTGCAATTTAGAAGGTTAAGGGGTGATTTGATTGAAGTTGTCAGGGTATTAATGAGAAATAAATAGGATAGATTGGGCCAAACTACGTTTGCTAGTCCAGGAGTCCAGGACTGCTTAAAAAAAATAGAACCAGGCCTTTCTGAAGCAAAACTAGGAAGCGTATCTTCACACGAAGCGTGGTGAATGTTTGGAATTCCCTTGCACAGACAGCAATTGATGCCAGATCAATTGTCAATTTTAAAACTGAGATTGATAGATTATTGTTAGCCAGAGGTATCAAAGGGATATGGGACAAAAATGAGACTAGGAGTTAAGTCGCGGTCAGGCATGATCTCGCTTGAATGGCTGAGCATGCTCGAGCTGTGAAGTCTTGGCCTACTCCTGTTCTTATCTTCCGATGTTTCGAGTCCTTGCCAGCCCTTAATTTGGCAGTAAATCCATCTGGCATCATGAGATTCCTGCCCACCATATTGGGAATACAGTGAGCGGTTTATTGCCCAAGAAATGGGTGCTGTAAAACCGATTTTTTTGGCCTTTTTCTTTTACTTTTATAAAAATGTCTGCATTTTATAAAGACAAAATGTTAGCTTCAATTTTAAGTCCAGGCCAAGAGTATCGAGGATGGGGGATGACTGTACCCTAGTGGTGAACCATTTAGCCCAGCACAGGGGGGATTTTCAGTCACAGGAGTTATCTGTTTGGTCTGAGTCATTCTCCTTTCTGGTAGGAGCAGTTGGCAGGCTTCCAGGCCGCAGGAGGCCCACTGTGTGTCCTGGCAGCCGGTGAGGGGAAGGGGACTGCTTCGGCAGCCCCCACCCCGGGTAACTGAAATAAAATTCACCGATCTCCAGCCCCAAAGGCTTGCCCATGCAGACCGATGGTCAGAACTGCAGGCGGGCCATGACGATTGCACCAAAGCCGACCAGCATCTTTAAGGAAGGGATCGCACTGCCCTCCTCTCATTGAGAAAGGCAAGAAGTCGCAGCAAAGGCAGCAGGAACGGGGCATGGACCACTCCATCAGCTCAAATTCCCAATCTCTGCCAGGCAGGCAAGGTCAAAATTAGCCCTCTTGTTTTGCAAAATGCAATGGTTTTCCAGATGTACAATTTCCAGATGTTGTTGTTCAAGCGCCACCACAAAAATCTTTCCATTTACTGGAAATTTGGGATCATTTAAAGCACAGTTTGTGCAAGGCCAGTATTTTAGGTTTCCAGCATCTGCAATATCTTGCTTTTGTTTTACTGGTCACTTGTAGCTGACAGGCAGCATATCTTGGCAGGTTGAGCTGATAATAGCATGTGGTTCATTTTAAAATCTGGCAAAGCGTGTTGCTTTTGTGGAGAGGCATGGTTTCATAAGCTGCATATGTGTGACCGATCCGTGTATTACATAAGTGTAATTTTTCACATAAATGTCCACATCTATACTTCGAAAGCATGTAAAATTCAACGGCAGCAAGAAAACATGCAAGGTGATGCCAAAAAGTGAGTTTTTATTGGGAATTTGTTTTTGCAGGTTCAAATTGCGGCGTGCCCAGAGGTTTTCAGGGTGTGGTAGTGTAGATATTCATACCTTTTATTTCAGATGGAAACACCCTGAAACCATTCACCAAAGCTACCCCCAGAATGGATGGCATTCCACCTCCCGCACCTTTGGAGAGGTCAGTGAATTTCGGATTAATTTCTTTCCGTTGCTCATTAATTTCGATATGCAACTTTGGTTTTACATCCAGAATATGCATGTAGTTCTGGGCGCAGTCCTTTGTGTAGTTATATTATCAGATCAGTAACCGACAAACCTGGACTAATAATCCAAAATGTCCCACCACGGCAACTCGAGAATTTGAATTTGGTTTAATTTTGGAAATAAAAAGTTGGCTTCAGCGAACATTTCTCCAAGAAGCGATCAGATTGTTATCAGAAACCAATTGGCTTGGACCCAGGTCCTTCAGAGAAGGAAATCCACAGTCTGGCCGAGCTGTGATAACAGTCACAGAGCAATGTGACTGCCTCGGACGTGCTCATCAAATTCAGGGTAATAAATACCGGCCTTACTCCACAGAATGGACTTTAAAGAACGTAATATAGGCAAGGAATTAATTCACCTGGCACCCTTACATCGGCCTATCTGACTGGTTTGGCGACAGCCAGCACTGCAGGCCTACCTCCATGGCGCACGCTGCACCCTTCATTGATACGGGTACATACGGTTGTGTCCCCTGTGTTTTCCCGAGCACATTATGTTGGCATCATCCTGATGTCTGACATCCTAAGCAGCTGATGCGATACTTCACTTCCAAATTTAAACAATGCAGGGCCGAGCAACGCCTACCCCGTCCACTCCTGAAAACAAAGCTTGACGTGGCGAGGTGAGCCCGGCCATTATGTCGTTTAAGGGACCACGGATTGGGGTTAGGTACGTTTTGGCGCAGCCATTTGGGCGCGGCCGTTGTGGCACGGCCGTTTTGGCGCCAACCGTTTTGGCGCCAACCGTTTTGGCGCCGGCTGTTTTGGCGCCGGACGTTTTGGCGCCAAAATAACATTTCTTTATTTGTGAATTAGCCTCAGTTGAGTTGGCTGCTGGTGCGGGTGCGTTGAGTTGGGTGCTGGTGCGTTCTATCACCATCTTTTTATATATTTTGTAACTAAACCAATTCGCATACCCATATGATGGCTGAGGCAGTATCAACGAAACGTGGTAAAGAAAAATTTGTTCATAACGGATTCCTTTACGTCTTTGACAAAACAAGCAAAGGTGACAGCGAAGTGAAATTTTGGCGTTGTGAGCAAAAAAACCGGTGCAAAGCACGTCTCCATACTAAAGCTGCAAACATATATCTCAGATATATGTAATTATGGTAAAAAAACACGGAGGAGTTACTCCTACGGTTTATGCTCTTTTGCCCAACAAGCAACGCACCACATAGACGAGAATGTTCGCATTATTGAAAGAAATCGAACCCAACTTGAAACCCAGTTCAATCGTCTGTGATTATGAACAAGCTGCGCACAGTGCTATGAAAGACATATTCCCTGATGTTCAAATAAAAGGATGTTTTTTTCATTTAGCTCAAAATATGCAAAAACATCTAGCTAGTATGGGGTTCCGTAGTTTGTATAACACTGATCCAGATTTCGCGTTAAAAGCTAAAATGATTATTGCCATTGCCTTTGTACCTTTGAACAAAATCGATGAATATCTGGATGCTTTAGCGACCCAACTGCCGCAAGAACTTCAAGATTTACTCAACTGGTTTGAAGATACATATGTTGGTCGTCTGAACAGACGAGGAAATGGTAGACGAACACCTTTATTTCGCCCTGAGATTTGGAACCTTTATCAGAGAACATTAAACGGGGAAGACCGCACAAACAATAATGCGGAGGCAGCCCACCGTCGATTGAAATATGAACTTGGCATGCATCATCCCACCATATGGAAACTAATTGATGGCCTGCGTAAAGTACAGAAAGGTAGAGATGCATATTATGAAAGGTTACTAGCCGGCCATGAACCGCCACAAAAACTAAAAAAGTATAGAGATGCAGATAAAAGAATACATGAAACTGTTCTTAAATTTGAAAACATGGATGCTATCGAGTACTTGAGGAGCCTTGCTCATAATTACCAAATGAACTAAACTAAAGGTTTTTTAACTTTAGTTTTTAACTAAATGAACTAATTTAAGGTTTTTAACTAAATGAACTAATTTAAGGTTTTTAATTTACAATAAAGATAAAAGAATACATGAAAGTGTTCTTAAATTTGAAAATTTGAGTACTTGAGGAGCCTTGCTCATAATCACCAAATGAACTAAACTAAATGAACTAATTTAAGGTTTTTAAATTTACTTGCAACAATTTGCAACAAGTTACTAGCCACAAAAACTAAAAGAATTTCTGTCGTCTGCGCCCAAACGGCCGCGCCAAATTGGCTGCGCCCAATTGTCCCATGGCGCCCAAACGGCTGCGCCAAATTGGCTGCGCCCAATTGTCCCATGGCGCCCAAACGGCTGCGTCCAAACGGCCGCGCCAAAACGGCCGCGCCCAATTGTCCCATCCCCCACGGATTGCAGGCGAATAACATTTATGGAACTTCATAAATTGGGGAAGTGTCTGCGAGCACTCATGACACCTTTGGAGTTGCTTTGATTCATTTGCCAGAGAGGGTTGTCACATCCTAAACAGCTATTGGGCAGAGAAATAGGGGGGGTCTGTCCACACAAAGGCTGCAACATGTGTGTTGGTGCTGAAAAGGCAGTGCTTCTGTGTTTGCAGGTAGAGAGACTACAGAGAGGGCAAACTCTGGCTCCACACCATGGCCTCTGCCAATTTGGAATAGAGTTCCTCATGCTGCTTGACGGTGACAACTGACTGCCAAGCCAACCAATGCTGGCGCTCTTCTATGCGCCAGCTACATCCAATGGCTACTCATTTTGGAATGTTATTTGTCTTATGACACATCGCTGAACCTGCTATATCTTTGCTTGGATGGAATGGTGATGTCTCATACATTCATTTTGAATAGACGCCCGTTCGATTTTGCTGGAGCCTGTGTTCCTTTCCTGAGAAAGCACTGAATCAACAACTTTATGTTACACAGCACTTTTAACTTAAAATATCCCAGAGCACGTGACAGTGGCAAAAACAAAAATTGGACACTGGACCAATGAGGAAGTTATGAGAGGTGACCATGTGGAGTTGAGAACACAATCAGATGTTAGTCATCACCTGACTGAATGGCGGGGCAGGCTCACGGGGTCAAATAATCTGCATCTGCTGTTTCTTATGTTACGTTCTTGAAGATATTCCCAGTCGAATGCTGCTTTGGCGTTAAGGGCAATCACTCTCACCTCACTTCAACTCATCTCCAGAATTCCACTCTTTTGTTCAACCATGGACCAAGGCTGCAATAAGGTTAAATAATTGGAACAAGTTCAAATCAAAAATGGGTGCAGGTATTTTGTTCAAAGCCTTTGTGATAACATTCTCATTTACCATTGCTGTCGTTGGTGTGATGATTGTGGCAAGCACTGGGTTCAATAGCTGGCAACCAGGGACTAACAACAATAAATGTTTATTAACAATGCTGAGCAGCTCTTCCATGTTGTGCGACTGCGCACGCCCAGGTGAGAACTGCCACGCTACCACACACGTGACCCCTATTGTACCCACATCCCAGCGCCTACCGTTCCATTCAAAGATGTCAGCCACAGTGAGTAACCATGGGAGGTCCGGGACCCCCTAATGCAAGAGACACCCCAGAGACCCTCTAATGAAAGAGGTCCCTCGGAGACCCCAATATTAAAGAGACCCCACAGACACCCCGAATTAAGAAGACACCCCCAGAGACATCCTAATTAATGAGACTCCCATCAAAGACCCCCCCCCCCCCCCAGAAGACAGGCCCCTGTCTGAAAGCTCCCCAGAAGAGGGACACCTGACTGGAGGCCTCTCAGAAGAGAGTCTCCTGTCTAGAAGATTGAAAGCAGTCCGGATAGAGACAGAGAAACAAAATTCAGTGCCCTAAAACTCACCTGGGCAATACACCTGCTGGATTAGGCAGAGGAAGCTGCACCTGTCAATTCCTGGAAAGAGAAAACCAGTCATCTGGGTTTAAACCCCATCAGACCTTTGGTCTGCAAGCCAATCATTCATTTCTCTTTGATATTGGTTTTACTAGGTTGTGATTGGCAGCTTCAACACAGGCACTACTGTCTGCATTGTTCCATTCTTTTCTTTTAAATTATAAATTTAGAGTACCCAATTCATTTTTTCCAATTAAGGGACAATTTAGCTTGGCCAATCCACCTATCCTGCACATCTTTGGGTTGTAGGGGCGAAACCCACTCAAACATGGGGAGAATGTGCAAACTCCACACAGACAGTGACCCAGAGCTGGGATCGAACCTGGTACCTCGGCGCCGTGAGGCAGCAGTGCTAACCACTGTGCCACCGTGCTGCCCTTGCATTGCTCCATTCTAACTGCAATGGTTATAGACCAAGCTTTGATGATAGCTCCTGGATCACATCAAAGGGTTAAGTGATTCCTGCTAGTTTCACAGCTGACTACTTCAAAGTCACTCAAGCGTGAAGGGAGATGAATGGAACACTGCAGGCAGTGTGTGGAAGCTGTCTATCACCACCCTCTGCCTCCTATTACTAACCCAGGTTTGTATCCAACTTGCCAAGGAACCCATGTGCTTTTACCTTCTTCATGTGGGACCCTGTCAAAGGCTTTGCTGAAATATATAAAGTACATCACCTGCACTACAACTCATCTGGACCTGGGAATTTGTCCACTTTTAAACCCACCAAAACCTCCAATCCTTCCTCACTCCCTGTGCCAAACTGCTCAAGAACCTCACAGTCCCTCTCCTCGAATTCTATACCTCCATCTGCCTTCTCCCGTGTGAAGACTGATGTAAAGTACTCATACAACACCCTACCAATATTCTTAATCTCCAAGCACAGATTGTCCCATTCGTCTTTAATGGGCCCTACTGTTTCCCTGGTTATCCTCTCACCCTTAATATAGTTAAAAAATATCTTTGGATTCTCCCTAATCCTACCGATCAGTACTTTTTTATTCCCCTCTTTGCTCTCCTAGTTTCTTTTTTAAGTTCTCCCTGCACTTTCTATACTCTACAAAAGCCTCTCTTCTGCTTCTTTTCCAGTTCTGAATTTTTGTTCTTATTCATTATGTGGACGTCACTGGTTCAGCCAGCATTTATTGCCCATCCCTATTTACCCTTCAGAAGGTGATGGTGAATTGCCTTCTTGAACCGCTGCAGTCCTTAGAATCATAGAATTTACAGTAAAGAAGGAGGGCATTCGGCCCATCAAGTCCGCACCAGCCCTTGGAAAGAGAACCCTAGCCTAGACCACACCTCCACCCTATCCTTGTAACCCAGCAACACCACCTAAACTTTTTGGACACTTTAGCAATTTAACAAGAGCAATTTAGCATGGCCAATCCTTCTAACCTGCACATCTTTGGACTGTGGGAGGAAACCGGAGCACCGGGAGGAATCCCACACAGACATGGGGAGAACGTGCAGACTCCACACAGACAGTGACCCAAGCCCGGAATTGAACCTGGGACCTTGGAGCTGTGAAGCAAACGTGCTGACCACTGTGCCACTGTGCCGCCCAGGTGTAGGTACACAACACTGTGCTGTTAGAGAGGGACTTCCAGGGTTCTCTAGGCTTATTGCTCCTGTTTCACCCTCAAGGGAACATGTTGGGCCTGTACTCTCCCCATTTCCTTTTTGAATGCCGCCCACTGCTCTGCTGTAGATTTTCCCCACAAGTAGTTGTTCCAAGTCTACTTTGGCCAGATCCTGCCTTATTCCAATAAAATACGCCTTCCCCCAATCCAAAAACATTTTTTGCAGATCACTTTTTTCCTTTTAACAAACTCAAAATTTTGCATCAAACTTTCCATGACAAACTGTGTTGTGTAATCCGTGAAGCTAAAGCCCTCCGTTCTGCACCAACTGTTGAGTTACGCATTCATCTGCCCTATTCTCCAATATCTGTACTTGGCACCGTGACACTGGGAGGAATCCAGACATTACAACATTTGAGGTCCTGTTTTTTAATCTGCTGCTGCTGCTGAAACCGGGAGTTAAGTTACTGCATTTGGGCCCACTTCCTGCACATTTGACCATCCAGGATGCCGGTCGGGCTCATGAATTCTCACACATGACAAATCACACATTCCATCCGGCTGACCTCATCTGCTATGTCTTAAACTTTTCAAATTACTTTGTCTCAAAAGATACTCTTCTCGCCTTCACTGAGGGCTCGATTCAACTAATTGGGAGGAAAGTTCCATCGCTAGCGCGTTTAGCCTCATGCTTCCTGTCACTTGCAGGGCCGAGTAACACGCGGCTATACAATGTGACTCACATTGTGTAAGGGCCATCAGTGGGGAACGCGTGGCCGGGGCCGCACAAAGCCCCGTTTTCTGCACTGAAGACCTCTCCTCACCAGATTTCCTCAGTGTAGCGAGAACTCAGGATGCCATTTATAAATGGAATCCCAATCTCCAAGACCCCAAAACGACCACCCAGCCCAAACACACTATGGGAGTGCCCAACAAGGTACCCCTGGCCCAATCATGCACGTGAAAAAATGCCTGCTTGGCACCACCAACCTGGCACCCTCGCAGTGCCCCTGCTAGCACCACCTAGGCACCATGGCAGTGCTAGGCTGGCACCCAGATGGCACTGCCAGGATGGCACTACCAAGGTGCCAAGCTGGCACCAGCAGTTCCAGAGAACCACCCTGCGGGCAGGCAGCTGAGAGCCTCTGTTCCCCTAGGAGACCCCCACAAATGACATTCTATCTGATCCCCATTCGCGGGGACCAGTGCTGAATGGCACTCACCTGAGCCCTCCAAGGCGAAGGGAATGAATCCTAAAGTCTCAGGTACAGGGTAGCACAGTAGCACAGTGGTTAGCAAGTTGCTTTACAGCTTCAGGGTCCCAGGTTCGATTCCCGGCTTGGGTCACTGTCTGTGTGGAGTCTGCACGTCCACCCCGTGTCAGCATGGGTTTCCTCCGGGTGCTCCAGTTTCCTCCCACAGTCCAAAGATGTGCAGGTTAGGTGGATTGGCCATGTTAAATTGCCCTTAGTGTCCAAAAAAGGTTAGGTGGGGTTACTGGGTTACAAGGATAGGGTGGAAGTATGGGGTCAAATAAGGTGCTCTTTCCAAGGGCTGGTGCAGACTTGATGGGCCCAATGGCCTCCTTGTGCACTGTAGGGCTCAGCGTGGCTATCTGATCGCGCCCATAGTTTCCTTATCTAGTTCTACTGTGATCTCGTTATCCTTGTATAACTTATCAGAATTACTTACCAGTTAGCTGGTTTAGCTCAGTGGGCTAGACAGCTTGTTTGTAATGCAAAACAAGGCCAGCAGCGTGGGTTCAATTCCCGTACCAGCTGAGAATTCTGAATTCTGAATTCTGAGATGATACAGTCCTTGACGACTATGACTCAGACCAGACTCCAGACGGGGAGCATCGACAAGCCAAAACTAACTCAGGTGAAACAGACCAGACTCCAGACGGGGAGAAACCACAAGCCAAAGCTGATTCAAGTAAGCCGGACTTGACTCCAGACGGGGAGCGCAGCGAACTCAGTGACGGCACGCTCAAGGAAACAGCAGATGCCACAAAGCACGCTGACACGAGTAACTGTGTGAAGGACTCGTATTGTCCACAGAGTGTGGTCCTTGAGCGCAGCAAACACGACAACAAAACCAACCAACACAACAACAACATCAAAGACGATAACAAGAAGTGTACCAGAGGCTACAACATCGACAGCAAGCACAACAAAGACAACAACAATGGAACTATGACTGGTACGGTATAAGGTGGGTGCAACCAAGGAGGAAATGGAACAATTGTCAGAGATAGCCGTAGAAAAGGAATTGATCCTGAATACGTTAAGAGGATCCAATACAGTTTAGTCCCTTGTCCCTGACGGTATGCAGCCGAGGCCGCTGAAACACAGGTAGGTCAGAGACACTGACCTCAATTTTTCAAACCTCCTCAAATGTACAAGAACTGATGTGGGGGCCGGAAGGTAATTGAAGTGACTCCTTTACGGAAGAAAAAGAGGAGAAAAATAAATTGTGTAACCGCATCAGTTGCGGATAAACTCTTAAATCTAAATTTAACCGAGTGTGGTGCAGCGTGGGGGGAGGGAATGGGCCAATGTTGTCATGGCCTTCCTGATGTGTGTTAATGATTGATGGGACATAGGAGGAAGCATTTGTGCTCAAACCTGGTGCAAATGATAGGTGACCAGCGGACGGGAGGGGAATATCGGACAAGAGCAATATATTGGGTGAGAGCATAATATTGGTATCTACCAAGGACCGAGTGAGCAATCGTGCTGAAGGAGGGGTTCCAGAGGCAATTGAAGTTGGTAAGTGAGAGGAAGCCCAGGAGAAGGAGGCCCAAGGTTTGGTCGAGGGCGATATAAAAAAGCACGCCTTTCCCTTCTGACCTGCAAGCAAACTCATTGGAATTTAGAAGGATGAGGGGGGATCTTATAGAAACATATAAAATTATGAAGGGAATAGATAGGATAGGTTGTTTCCACTGGTGGGTGAAAGCAGAACTAGGGGGCATAGCCTCAAAATAAGGGGAAGTAGATTTAGGACTGAGTTTAGGGGGAACTTCTTCACCCAAAGGGTTGTGAATCTATGGAATTCCTTGCCCAGTGAAGCAGTTGAGGCTCCTTCATTAAATGTTTTTAAGATATTGATAGATAGTCTTTTGAAGAATAAAGAGATTAAGAGTTATGGTATTCGGGCCGGAAAGTGGAGCTGAGTCCACAAAAGATCAGCCGTGATCAGGCTCGAGGGGTCAGATGGCCTACTCCTGCTCCTAGTTCTTGTTCCTAGAGGAAACATTGCTCTCCTATGCAAGATTTGGGGGTTTTGAGGTATAAACCCTTCTAATTAAAACTCTTAAGGTCTGAATTCTTAATTTCTAACACTAACACTAGGGTCCCCAGTTGAGCTTGGCCGAACAATCGAATGGAGTAGAATTTATTAAGCAAGATTTTAATAATGCTTATCACAAAGCAGTGCAAGACAATATAGAAGTTCCACATCCCTCAAGTTTCGAGGAGTCATTGGGCGGGATTCTCCCATGCCGCGCCATATGGGAGAATCGCCATTCACGCCATTTTTCCCCGCGGTGCCAGTCCGACGCCGTTCCGCCATTCTCCCAAACGGCGAGAACGGCTTCATCGAGGTCGGCGCCGCGCCTGCCGGAGAATCGCCCGAGGTCAAGTACGGCGGTTCTCCGGGTCCCCCGCTATTCAGCGGCCCGAATGTACCCAGGTCACGCCGTCGCCGTTCAACTCTGGTAAATAAATTTGTCAGCCAGTCATTGTGGATTACGATGTGGAGGAAGGAGGTGAGTGCCCGGCAGCAGGAAGGGCCGTCCACGGCCGGTGCTGGGGGGAGGTGGGAGGCTTCTCGGAGAAGGATGCCGCAATGCCCGGGGGTGGGTTCGCGGAGAAGGATGCCGCAATGCTGGGGGTGGGGCGGGGGTTCTCGGAGAAGGATGCTGCAATGTCCTGAGGGGGGGGGGGGGGGGGGGGGGGGGGGGGTGTTCTCAGAGAAGGATGCCACAATGCTGGGTGGGGGGGGGGGGGGTGAGGAGCAGGGGCTGGAGGTTGGAGTGGGGAATGGAGTGGGGAGTGTGGAAAGGAGGGGGGGTGGAGGAAGGAGGAGGGGTGGAGGAAGGAGCAGGGGGTGGAGGAGGGATGAGGGGGTGGAGAAATGAGGAGGGGGTGGGGGAAATGATGCCGCTGTGCTGTTGCGAGGGGGGGGGTGGCTGAGGACGGGCAAGGTTACCCGCGGGAGCGACATGCCAGCCGGCCTGCCATGGCAGGACGGTGGTGAAGACACGCTTCCAAGTGCAGGTCAAGCTGATGGGCCGAGGCAAGTGGCGCCGGAATGAGGAGGGACGGGGTTCAGTGGGCGGTGGACGGAGACTGTGGGCAGGGCGAAGGTTGCGTGTGTGTCTGCAGCGGTACAGGGCAGCCGGGGCACCCATGTATCCCATGGGCCCTGGCTGTCGAGGTGTCAAAGCGCCATCGTTAAACATGTTGTTGTCTCTCCTTCCCAAACCCTCCCCCCCCCCACATTCGTCTAGGTCGTCGTGTTTGCGCACCATACAGCTATGTTTGCCGCCATGGCGGGAACGGCTGCCCTGCAGGTAGCCATTCGGTGCCACTGCCGAAGGCGGCTCAGAGCAGCTGCTGGAGCGGTGGCTGCAGCACAGGGACTGGCTGCAAAGAGTCCCCTGCCAGCCTCTTATGCTGCAGGCCCTCCCACCCGACAGGTACATGAGGAAGCGGAGGGTGACCATGACAACCACATCGTCGGGCACGCAGAGGACGAGGATTCGGATCCTGATGGGGCGCAGGGGAAGGAGCCGGTGGTGGTGCCAAGGCTCCGGAGGCGCACCATGCGGCCTCGAGTGTACTGGGACCGCATGTCGTTCCAGCAGCTTCCGGATACGCATGCAGGAGGAGACTCCGATTGAGTCGGGTGCTCATGGCACATATATGCCACCTCTTGGCGCACCTGGTGCCACGTGGAACGGGGGGAGGCCATGCTATCCTGGTGGCCGTCAAGGTCATGGTTGCCCTCAATTTCGTCGCATGGGGGAAGACGGTAAGCTCGATTATTGATATTGACGAGGGGTTTTTCTTTGTCTCACTCGGCAGCCATCTTGGGTGGGGCTTGGTCCTTATAACTTGGAAGTGGGAGAGTGTGTCAGAGACCCCCGGTCACGCTGGGCGAGTGGAATATTAGGGGTTTGGGCGACCCACTGAAATAATCAAGACTTTTCTCTCATCTGATGAATTTAAGGGCTGATGTGATCCTTCTGCAGAGACCCACCGATGGGTGAGGTGTCAGCCTAGGAATCAAAATGACCGGATGAGGCAGGTCTTTGATAGCAGGGCCTTGGGCGAGGCAATCTTAATTAATAAAAGGACCTGTTTACTGGCGGGAAGGGTCATGGAAGATTAGGTACATTATAGTCACTGGGAGGCTGGAAGGTAAGTTAGTGGCGATGGTGAATGTGTACACCCCAAACTGGGAAGATGTAACATTCATTTTTTAAAAATTAATTTAGAGTACCCAATTCATTTTTTCCAATTAAGGGGCAATTTAGTGTGGCCAATCCACCTACCCTGCACATCTTTGAATTGTGGGGGCTAAACCCACGCAAACACGGGGAGAATGTGCAAACTCTACACGGACAGTGACCCAGGGCCGGGATCGAACCTTGGACCTTGGCACCGTGAGGCAGCAATGCTAACCACACCGCCACCATGCTGCCCCGATGTAACATTCATGAGGAGATTGTTGGCCACAATATCAGACTTGGATACTCATCAGGTGATCTTGGGGGTAGATTTAATTGGGTCTTGGAGCTGAAACTAGATCAGTCGAAGCCATCATCTTGGCCCTTTCGGGGGTAACAATACTTCTATGTTGGCATTTATGGAGGATATGAACGGGGTGGGGCTGATCTGTGGTGGTTTATGAACCCTGGGGGGAGGGGGGGGGGGGGCTAAGGAATTCTCTTTTTCCTCCGCAGTACATAAAGCGTATTTGAGGATTGATTATTTTTTTAATGATGGGAAAGTCTCTTCTGCCTGTGGTGAGGAAAGCTGAATACTCTGTTGTAGACATCTCAGACCATGCTCTACATCTGGAAATTTGGTATTAGAAATAGGAAGTAGGTCGGGTTCAGCGTCCGACATGGAGGCTATTGATAGACTTTGGGTTCTGTGGCTGGATATTGAAGGTGATAGACAAGTATATGTGGTTTAATGGGAATGGATCAATCTCACCCTTGCTTCTGTGGGAGACCCTGAAAGCAGTCATTTTCCAGCTACTCATGCTTTTACCATTGGGTTTGATGCCCAGAGCTATCCTGCACTCGAGCTTATACAGTTGTGAGTGTCCATTTAATTTCAATTAACGATCATTTCCAGATTTTCGTATGGTTGGGAAAGCTCCTCGGAGGGAACACTAGGATGTGGGGGGAATTCAGTAACCCCTCCCCAAGAAATATTTCAATGTAGAGCAATGCATAGAATCCTTATAGCGCAGAAGGAGGCCATTCGGCCCATTGAGTCTGCACCGACCCTCCGAAAGGGCACACTTGCTCAGCCCACTCCCCCGTCCTTTCCCACAATCCTACCTAACCTGCAAATCTTTACACCCTAAGGGGCAATTTAGCTGGGCTGGTTTAGCACAGGGCTAAATCGCTGGCTTTGAAAGCAGACCAAAGTAGGCCAGCAGCGTGGTTCAATTTCCGTACCAGCCTCCCCGAACAGGCGGCGGAATGTGGCGACTAGGGGCTTTTCACAGTCACTTCATTTGAAGCCTACTTGTGACAACAAGTGATTTTCATTTTCATTTTTCATTTCAATTTTAGCATGGCCCACCCACTTTAACTGCACATCTTTGGACTGTGGGAGGAAACCAGAGCACCCGGAGGAAACCCACGCAGAGACGGGGAGAAGGTGCAAACTCCACACAGACAGTCACCCACGGCCGAAATTGAACCCAGGTCCCTGGCGATGTGAGGCAGCAATGCTAACCGTGCCACCTTGTTGTGTTGTTTCCTATATGAACTATTTGGAAGATTTGAGTATTTTCGGCTCCTCTCTCTGTTGAATCAAAAATCGTTCTCGTTTGCAATTCCTGAAGGCCTAAGTGCTATTTTCAAAATATGATTTGATGCCTACAAGTAAAAGAGTGACCAAGTGTGACACAAGATGCCAGAAATATTGTGGATATTGTTTGATCACAAATTATTTTTCACAGGGAACCATTTTACAACTTTACTGCTTGTTATTCATAAATAATTTCAGAGGTCACTACCGGCTAAAATGGTTTCTCAAAGATGCCTGAAATGTGAGTTATGTTGCAGGGAGGTTTTCTGAATGAAGCTGAAAAATCGCCAGGCCTTGGATCGTGCTGAAACAGAACATTGAAGGGCACAGTTCAAAAATGTAAAGAATCATTGTGTGGGGGAAAATTGGTCATTTTCTATTGCTACTCTGAAATTGGTCAATTTGCCACTGCTGAGTTTGGAAGAAAGAGATTGCAATTTAGTCAAAGAATGTTGTATGTTTTATTATTTTCTGATGCATGTTCAACAGGGACATTTTAGCTCAAATGAGGCAGATTGATACCTCATGAGGATTTAGTGCAAAAAAACGATTTGGGGGGTATAAAAACATATCTAATATTTTGACAGATTGCATGTGTCATTCCATCACACTTGTTTTTTTTCCAATTGAGGGGAAATTTAGTGTGGCCAATCCACCTACACGGCATATTTTTGGGTTGTGGGGGTGAGACCCACGCAGACACGGGGAGACTATTTTCGCCATGCTTTTGATATCTTTTCTGGGGTTGTAACCAGATACTTTTAGAGTCAGTTGATGAGGAATTAGGCAATTAAACTATATCTCTTATTTCCCCAAAATTCTTCTTTGGCAATCACTCGCAATGATTGTTCAGGTCTCTCCACCGCCGGAAGGTCGCAATCCAAGAAAGGTCTTGTGTTCCCCTACATTCGGCAACATCTGAAATTCAAGTGTGGAATAGTTTTGTGGACAGAACTCAGGAGCACCAACAACAGCAAATATGTGGAAATGGGAAAAGGGGAAAAGGATCAGATTGAATCAAATTGGAGAAAAAAACCAAGGTTAAGGGGCTGGGAATGTGCATTTTTTAAATGTTTGAGGGGGACTTGTTTTTCTTTCAGATTGTCGAAAATCTAAAAGTAGTTAGCAAACAAACAATTCCTAGAAAGAAGAGTGTAAGGCAGCTAATGTGGTATAGTGTAAGGTAGCTAGTGTGGTATAGTGTAAGGCAGCTGGTGTGAGATAGTGTAAGGCAGCTGGTGTGAGATAGCGTAAGGCAGCTAGTGTGGTATAGTGTAAGGCAGCTGGTGTGAGATAGCGTAAGGCAGCTAGTGTGGTATAGTGTAAGGCAGCTGGTGTGAGATAGCGTAAGGCAGCTAGTGTGGTATAGTGTAAGGCAGCTAGTGTGGTATAGTGTAAGGCAGCTGGTGTGAGATAGCGTAAGGCAGCTGGTGTGAGATAGCATAAGGCAGCTAGTGTGGTATAGTGTAAGGCAGCTGGTGTGAGATAGTGTAAGGCAGCTGGTGTGGTATAGCGTAAGGCAGCTGGTGTGAGATAGCGTAAGGCAGCTAGTGTGAGATAGCGTAAGGCAGCTAGTGTGGTATAGTGTAAGGCAGCTAGTGTGGTATAGTGTAAGGCAGCTAGTGTGAGATAGCGTAAGGCAGCTGGTGTGAGATAGCGTAAGGCAGCTAGTGTGGTATAGTGCAAGGCA
Source organism: Scyliorhinus canicula (assembly GCF_902713615.1). Classification (NCBI taxonomy): domain Eukaryota; kingdom Metazoa; phylum Chordata; class Chondrichthyes; order Carcharhiniformes; family Scyliorhinidae; genus Scyliorhinus; species Scyliorhinus canicula. The sequence continues at coordinate 10,222,155 of NC_052165.1, forward strand.
GCTAGTGTGGTATAGTGTAAGGCAGCTAGTGTGGTATAGTGTAAGGCAGCTAGTGTGGTATAGTGTAAGGCAGCTAGTGTGAGATAGCGTAAGGCAGCTGGTGTGAGATAGCGTAAGGCAGCTGGTGTGGTATAGTGTAAGGCAGCTAATGTGGTATAGTGTAAGGCAGCTAGTGTGGTATAGTGTAAGGCAGCTAGTGTGAGATAGTGTAAGGCAGCTAGTGTGGTATAGTGTAAGGCAGCTAGTGTGGTATAGTGTAAGGCAGCTAGTGTGAGATAGCGTAAGGCAACTAGTGTGGTATAGTGTAAGGCAGCTAGTGTGGTATAGTGTAAGGCAGCTGGTGTGAGATAGCGTAAGGCAGCTAGTGTGGTATAGTGTAAGGCAGCTAGTGTGAGATAGCGTAAGGCAGCTGGTGTGAGATAGCGTAAGGCAGCTAGTGTGGTATAGTGTAAGGCAACTAGTGTGGTATAGTGTAAGGCAGCTAGTGTGAGATAGCGTAAGGCAGCTAGTGTAGTATAGTGTAAGGCAGCTAGTGTGGTATAGTGTAAGGCAGCTGGTGTGAGATAGCGTAAGGCAGCTGGTGTGAGATAGCGTAAGGCAGCTGGTGTGAGATAGCGTAAGGCAGCTAGTGTGGTATAGTGTAAGGCAGCTGGTGTGAGATAGTGTAAGGCAGCTAGTGTGGTATAGTGTAAGGCAGCTGGTGTGAGATAGTGTAAGGCAGCTAGTGTGAGATAGCGTAAGGCAGCTGGTGTGAGATAGTGTAAGGCAGCTGGTGTGAGATAGCGTAAGGCAGCTGGTGTGAGATAGTGTAAGGCAGCTGGTGTGAGATAGCGTAAGGCAGCTGGTGTGAGATAGTGTAAGGCAGCTGGTGTGAGATAGCGTAAGGCAGCTGGTGTGAGATAGTGTAAGGCAGCTGGTGTGAGATAGCGTAAGGCAGCTAGTGTGGTATAGTGTAAGGCAGCTGGTGTGAGATAGTGTAAGGCAGCTGGTGTGAGATAGTGTAAGGCAGCTAGTGTGGTATAGTGTAAGGCAGCTGGTGTGAGATAGCGTAAGGCAGCTAGTGTGGTATAGTGTAAGGCAGCTGGTGTGAGATAGCGTAAGGCAGCTGGTGTGAGATAGCGTAAGGCAGCTAGTGTGGTATAGTGTAAGGCAGCTAGTGTGGTATAGTGTAAGGCAGCTGGTGTGAGATAGTGTAAGGCAGCTAGTGTGAGATAGCGTAAGGCAGCTGGCATATCAGGTGTAAGAGGCTTTACTAAATTGAAAACAAAAGTGAAATGACCAGATTTGTTTTAGTTGAGAAGATATCAAAAGCATAGCGAAAATAGTCTCCCCATGTCAGCGTGGGTCTCACCCCCACAACCCAAAAATATGCCGTGTAGGTGGATTGGCCGCATTAAATTACCCCTCAATTGTAAACTTTACATTTGTCTCCTCTTGGCCATTGGTGACATAACTCAGGTATTGTGTGGGTCTCCAGAATAAAATATCATCGTGCCACCAACGATGTCCTCAAGCTGCAACCTTTAATTCTAAAGAAGGTTCCTTGTTTGTTTCAACGCGGGCCTTGGCTAACCTCAAAGCCAATGAACATGTTCATTGTATGTATACAATGTTGCTTTGCCGGAATGATTGAGCCTGAAGCCAATAGCCTGATCGTAACCCCTCCCAGGCTTAAAGGAGGAGGGGGTTCAAAGCAGCTGTTATATTTTTATATTATTCAGAAAGAGTTAGTAACTACTTGTTATGTGACTGTTTATCCAGGGAGCCACATTTAATGTTGCACTGCAGTCAGATGCCATTTAACATTAGATCAGTCCACCAGCCGCATAATAATAATAATAAGAAGAAGAATCTTTGTTTGTGTCACAAGTAGGCTTACATTAACACTACAATGAAGTTACTGTCGCCACATTCCGGCGCCTGTTCGGGTACACTGAGGGAGAATTCAGAATTTTTAATTCTCCTAACAGCACGTCTTTCGGGACTTGTGGGACGAAACCGGAGAACCCGGAGGAATCCTACTCAGACACGGGAGAACGTGCAGACTCTACACAAACAGTGACCCAAGCCGGCAATCAAACCCAGGACCCCGCCGCTGTGAAGCAACAGTGCTAACCACTGTGCTACCGTGCCGCTCATTGAGCGTAGCAAGAAATAAAGTTGATGAAGCCCCAGCATTTTCAGTTTAAAAGTCTGATTACTTTAAACTTATAAGAAGCAGAGGACATATAATGGTAGCAGCGAGCTTGTGTAAGACGCCCAGTTTAAATGGTTTTAGTGTTGAATTAAATTGAGAAAACCCAACCCAAATTAGTGCCAGAGAGAAACAAAGATCTGAGTGAATCATGTGGAGAAACAAAATGGTCACAGCTGCAACAATGAACACGCAGCTACTGGCCATAATACGTTGGGAAGATGATGATGGCGTAGAGGCATTTGAGAAGTTTAAACAAGTTCAGACTGCCATTCAGTATCTTTCTAAAAATCAGGAGAGAAGAGGACAGTGCCAGCTACATACTTTTGTGGGTAGAAGAGAAAGGCTTAAATTTGTTTAACAGCTGGGAGAATTGGAAAATAATATTTTGCATACATCTTCCGCCAAAGGCAAATCTTGGATCAATCAATGTGAGTTTCAAACGTTGAGGCAGGAACCAGGTGAGCCTGTTGACAATTTCTCAACAAGATTGAAAAATACAGCCGGAAAATGTAAATAATAATAATCTTTATTGTCACAAGTAGGCTTACATTAACACTGCAATTAAGTTACCGTGAAAAGCCCTTAGTCGCCATGTTCCGGCGCCTGTTCGGGTACACGGAGGGAGAATTCAGAATGTCCAATTCACCTAACAGCACATCTTTCGGGGCAGATAAGATGAATCAGTTTCTATTGGACTCTGTACACCTTGATGTCCAAAAGCATTTGATCGGGAAGAACAAGCTCTCAATATCACAGTATGTAGATTCCATCGGAACATACGGCAGCAGGGTAGCATGGTGGTTAGCATAAATGCTTAACAGCTCCAGGGTCCCAGGTTCGATTCCCGGCTGGGTCACTGTCTGTGTGGAGTCTGCACGTCCTCCCCGTGTGTGCGTGGGTTTCCTCCGGGTGCTCCGGTTTCCTCCCACAGTCCAAAGATGTGCGGGTTAGGTGGATTGGCCATGCTAAATTGCCCGTAGTGTCCTAATAAAAGTAAGGTTAAGGTTACGGGTGGGCCCGAGTTGTTGGGTTACGGGTATAGGGTGGATACGTGGGTTTGAGTAGGGTGATCATTGCTCGGCACAACATCGAGGGCCGAAGGGCCTGTTCTGTGCTGTACTGGTCTATGTTCTATATGAAGCCGCAGGTAGATTAATGAAGATACAGACTACCCAAATTGTAAGCCTTTCGTTAAGTCACGAGAAAGGCAACAGGGTGTATAAAGCAGTGATGCACATACCAGACAGAGAGAAATGAGTGCAGAAGCTATGGATGACAACATGTGTTCACAGACAGAAGGAAATGTCCTGCATATGGATCAAACTGCAGAGATGGTGGAAAGCCCAATCACTGGGAAAATGTATATAGGACAAAGAAAGAAGACGGTAAAGGAGTTATCAGAGGCAGAGGAACAGGGCAAATGAGAAGGGACAGAAACCAAAATATCCATACCCTGGAAGGTATTGATGAGTTTGAGAACACAATAGACATAGGGACGATACAACTGCCTGAAATAGCTGGATGTGACGCAGAAAAGAAACTGAAGCATTATTCAGATAAGGAAGAGGGTGGAAAATCAACCTACAGCCATAGATTTGAAGATGAAGCTTCTTTTTGAAGCAGACAGTAACATCATATTGCTCAGACTATACCAGAAGATCATTCCTGAAAATTTGAAGAGAAATGGTTCCCCAAAGAATGATGCTTTAAAACCGAACAAGATCATGCTAATAGCATTGTGGAACTGGGATTCAACAGATAGGAATGATCCAAATTAGAGAGACACAACAAAGAAAAAGCTGTTAACGGTATGTTCTACATCGCTGAAACAGACACTCCTGTTGTCCTGAGTTGTGAAGAGCTGTAGCTTATCTCAGTAAACTATAAGGTCAACGAATTGATACTAAAGATTGAAGGTTGAAGGCGCACATCTATTGAAACACACCCTTGACAAGAAGCAAGGAAGATCTGGTACAAATATATCCAGAGTGCTTTGACGAGAGAATTTTCAAGATTTTGACAATCAAATAACTATTGATCTGGTGAAGAAACCAATGATTCACCGTCCTCAACATAAAGCACCAATAGAACCAAATGGAAAGCTTGAAAGCGAGTTCCAAGAGATGGAAGAGAAGAAATAATGGTCACAGTCACTGAACAAAAAGATTGGATAAATTCCACCATGGTGAGAGAGAAGCCAAATGGATGGCCAAAACTTTGCTGGGATCCCAAAGGCCTTAATCAAATAATAAAGTGGAACCAGCGCCCTATTCCTATACTGACACTGACAAAGTCATAGGTTTTCAGCAAGCTCATTGCTGCAAATGACTCATGGAAGGTGCAGCTTGAAGTGGAATCTTCACTGTTGATAACATTCAACACAGCCTTTGGCTGCGACAAATTCCTCTTCTATCTTTTAGCCCTAAAGTAAGCCAAGATGTGTTCCAGCATAAAATTGATGAGACATACCACAAATGTAAAGGGGCATAGCTGATGATGTCCGTATCTATGCTGCAGATGGGAATGGTTTTGGGCACAATCTTCCATAAAGGGAATAATGTTCCCCAGCGAGTGCATTTAGCCAAGCATTTCCCGGCACTTGCACGTGAATAAGGGGCCTAAATGGGAAATGCGCAGCTGAGGCCACACAGAGCCCTATTTTTTACAACGGAGAGCTCTGTTCGCCGGAACTACCCGATATCCGAGGTCCACAAAAAAAAATGACCTCCTCCCAGCCCGAAAGCACATCAGACCATAAGACATAGGAGCAGAATTAGGCCACTTGGCCCATCGAATTTACTCCGCCATTCAATCATGGCTGATATTTTCTCATCCCCATTCTCCTGCCTTCTCCCCATAACCCCTGATCCCCTTATTAATCAAGAACCTATCTATCTCTGACTTAAAGACACTGTGAATTGGTCTCCACAGCCTTCTGTGGCAAAGAGTTCCACACATTCACCACTCTCTGGCTGAAGAAATTCCTCCTCATCTCTATTTTAAAGGATCGTCCCTTTAATCTGAAATGGTGTCCTCTGGTTCTAGTTTTTCCTACAAGTGAAAACATCCTCTCAACATCCACTCTATCCAGGCCTCGCAGTATCTTGTTAAGTTTCAATAAGATCCCCTCTCATCCTTCTAAACTCCAGTGAGTACAGACCCAGAGTCCTCAAACGTTCCTCAGATGAGAAGTTCCTCCTCCATCATTCTTGTGAACCTCCTCTGGACCCTTTCCAAGGCCAGCACATCCTTCCTTAGATATGGGGCCCAAAACTGCTCACAATACTCCAAATGGAGTCTGACCAGAGCCTTATACAGCCTCAGAAGTACATTCCTGGTCTTGTATTCTAGCCCTCTTGACATGAATACTAACATTGCATTTGCCTTCTTAACTGCCGACTGAACATGGACATTAACCTTAAGAGAATCGTGAACAAGGACTCCCAAATCCCTTTGTGCTTCTGATTTCCGAAGCATTTCCCCATTTAGAAAATAGTCTATGCCTAAATTCCTCCTCCCAAAGTGCATAACCTCACACTTTTCCACATTGTATTTCATTTGCCACTTCATTGCCCACTCTCCTAGCTTGTCCAAGTCCTTCTGCAGCCCCCTTGCTTCCTCACTACTACCTGTCCCTCTACAGATCTTTGTATGATCTGCAAACTTAGCAACAGTGCCTTCAGTACCTTCTTCCAAATCATTAATGTATATTGTAAAAAGTTGTGGTCCCAGCACAGACCCCTGAGGCACACCACTTGTTACCAGCTGACATCCTGAAAAAGACCCCTTTAGCCCCACTCTTTGCCTTCTGCCAGTCAGCCAATCCTCTATCCATGCCAGGATATTACCCTAAACACCATGAGCTCTTAACTTATTTAACAGTCTCCTATGCGGCACCTTGCCAAAGGCCTTCTAGAAATCTAAATAAATCACATCCACTGGTTCTCCTTTGTCTAACTTGCTTGTTACCTCCTCAAAGAACACTAACAGATTTGTCAGACACGACCTCCCTTTGACAAAGCCGTGCTGACTCAGTCCTATTTTACCATGCACTTCCAAGCGCTTCGCGATCTCATCTTTAATAACGGGCTCTAAAATCTTACCAATGACCGAAGTCAGGCTAACCGGCCTATAATTTCCCGTCTTCTGCCTCCCTCCCTTCTTAAACAGTGGTGTTACATTCGCCACCTTCCAGTCCTCTGGGACCTCCAATGCCTCCAGTGATTCCTGAAAGATTATCACTAATGCCTCCACAATTTCTTCAGCTATCTCTTTTAGGATCCTGGGGTGTAGTCCATCCGGTCCACGTGACTTATCCACCTTCAGACCTTTCAGTTTCCCCAGAACCTTCTCCTTAGTAATGGTCACTGCACTCACCTCTGCCCCTTCGTTATCCTGGAGCTCTGGCATCCCATTGGTGTCTTCCACCGTGATGCCTGACGCATCTTGGCACTGCCAACCTCGCACTGCCCTGGTTATTCCCACACCCTGGCATACCAAAACAGCCAGCTGCCACCCTCACCTTCCCCTGGCACCCTGGCACTGCCTTGACACCCCCCAAACTGCACCTGGCTCCCTGGCACTACCCTTGACACTGTCCCAGCACCTTATACTGCTCTGGTACCCTGGTACTGTCCCCTGACACTGCCCCCAATGATGCTCCCGGTACTGCCTCACACCCTGTCACTATACCAATCTCTACTCCCTGGCCCCGGCATTACTCCAGGTACTTCCCTGGCACTTCCTCTCGGCAATCTGTTGCTGCAACCGGTGCCCTTGAACTTCCCATTTGTATCCTGGCACTGCCACTTGGCACTGTCCTCAGCATGTCCCCTGACACTGCCACATGGCACTCTGGCACTGCCGTCTGGCCCCGGCACTACCACTTGGCACTGTGCATGGCATTTCTCCGGCACTGCCACATGCCATCCTGGCACTGCCCCCTTTCACTGGCCACTGCCCCTTGGTGATCGCTCACTTTGAAATGCTGATCCGATACTTCCTTCTTGCATTAGTTTGTCGATCAATAAGGAGTCAGCTGCCTCTCCAGCCAGTTACGGCCATGTGATGGCAGAATTGATACATTCCATTGTCCACACAATGGGTTGAAACTGACGTAATTGTTACACAAGAAAGAAATGCTTGATATCACATCAATATTCCAACCATGTTCATCTCACTGAATTACTTTATCAGCAACCCCACCTTGGCAGGTGTTGAAGACATTGTCCTTTAAACCTTTTCCATGAGAATGGCGAAGGGTAGTTACAAATCCATTTGCATTTCTAGTAGCTTCCCTGACATATTCTCAATCTGTCCAGAGGCCAGAAACAGAAGTCACGTTCTGGAATCAAGTCTGTGGTGAGGTGTCACTGACCTGGATTGCTGTTTCCATTTGTTAAGGAAAGTAAAGTGCCTGTTTTCCAGTTTGCTTTGCCGGCATGGCGTGACCATCACATCATTCGTTCTTAACCTTTCAACCAATGCAACAATTCCCAAATGCATTGCGTCACAACGCCCTCTTCTACAGCTTGTTCTTTTCCTTTTCTAAACTTTTCCATTCTGTCTTTTTTAATCCACTCTTAATCCACTCTCTTTCTAGATATAATCTGATTCCAGTTCAATCTGTTAGCTCGTTTCTCATTAGCACTTGCTTCTTCTCTAACCTTAAAGTTTCATTGATTACAGGGGCTGGTTTAGCTCACTCGGCTAAATCGCTGGCTTTGAAAGCAGACCAAGCAGGCCAGCAGCACGGTTCCATTCCCGTACCAGCCTCCCCGGACAGGCGCCGGAATGTGGCGACTAGGGGCTTTTCACAGTAACTTCATTGAAGCCTACTCGTGACAATAAGCGATTTTCATTTTCATTTCAAAGACTGACAGTCACAATGTTCCCAAGGCCCGAGCCGTGACAGTGACATTAGTGCATTTCTGGCCATTTGCAGTGCTAATGAGTGTTCAAAAGGGTAAGGAAATAAATGTGATTGAAGTCAATCAGCAGGAGATGTGCCATTTCAACAGTTTCTGGGACATCGTGTCATGGATAGCCATCAAAGCCAGCTAGACCCCTTGGAAAGTCAAGAAAAAGCATGCCCTATAATTGACAGGATGATGCAGATCTTGAGGAATTAATTTACCTTTCACATCGGAGAGGTGTTTCCTCTGACATTAATGGCATTGTGCCATTTCCTGAGAATTGTCTTTAATGTAGTAAGGTGGCCTGAGAAGCACATAGCACACGTGCATCTTCGGTGGACTCATATTTAGTCTGTTGCTATGGAAACAAGAGGTAATCATTTTCAAAGCTCAACCATTGGTGAATAATCTGAGAGGTTCTGAGGATATGTCTGAGAAAGCAAAGGTGGAAACTGTTTGGTCTTTTCCCCTGCCTCGCATATGTTGTCCACGCCTCGGCACTGGAGAGGAGTGCACCTGCTCTGTGTGCAAGCAGTAGGACTGTCCTTTAAAGATGGCATCCAGAAGCCCCTTGCCAGTACTAACTCCCACCTGACAACCACTATTGTTCGCTCCCCCACCGGCATGTCAAAGGTTGGCCACATTGCACAATACGGCGACAGGGCCTCAAGCCATTTGGCAAAATCCAATCTTAAGAACCAATCTTCACGGCTCTGCCACCCCAATCCTTTGCCGCCTGCAAGCAGAGCCTAATAGAATTGGGCTGATTGCTGATTGATGGTAAACTACAAGTTTGCATGACAGGATGTGAAAAGTGTATTTCATTTAATACCAAGGTCCATTATTTTCCTGTATTGACTAATTGTTCTGATTGCTGATCAATACTACTTGGATGGTCTTAATTTAAAAAAAAAACAAATTTAGAGTACTCAATTCATTTTTTTCCAATTCAGGGGCAATTTAATGTGGCCAATCCACCTACCCTGCACATCTTTGGGTTGTGGGGGCGAAACCCACGCAAACACGGGGAGAATGTGCAAACTTCACACGGACAGTGACACAGAGCCAGGCTCGAACCTGGGACTTTGGCGCTATGAGGCAGTAGTGCTAACCACTGTTCCAGGGTGGTCTTAATTTAGTGCCCTCCCGTGTGGTGAGTTTGGTGATGGGGATGTATTTAATCAGGCAGAGTAGTGGTGAGTGAGGGACTCCATTATCTTCCTGCTCCACTCCGATTAATTCCATGGTGGAAAGTCCTGTGGACGGCCTTCCGACCCCACTGTCAATTTATGCCCTTAAGTGGGCAATTAATGTCTTATTTCAAAGGCATAGTGCCTGATTGAGGGATCTGCCATTGGGATAGGGCTGTGTCTGAGAGCCATCCCCTGCCCTTGCTGCGGCTGCAGTGCCGCCCCCCCCCTCCCCCCCCCCCTCCCCCACCCTCCGTGATTGCCATCCCATGAACCCTCCCACTCCTGATGTGTTATGTACTCTGGGATAACACAGGCTGTAGCCTTGACCATAAAATACTCTAACTTTGAAGTAAGTTCAATGTGATTTATTGAACCATTAGCACAGTTATCTATGAGTTTGACTCTCCTGCTAATCTTGCTATGGTAACTCAGTCTAACTAACCAGTCTGCTCTAAGCCACATGGTGGGTGTGATGCTTCTGATCTGCCCCTGTCCTACTCTCTAAGTGTTGCCTGTGGAAAGAGACAGAGCATGTGTGCCCTGTCCTTTTATATGGGTTGTGTAATGCCCCCTTGTGGTAATGTCACCTCTGGGTGTCTTGACTGCTCATTAGTTGTGTCCTATTCTAAGTGTTCATTAGCTGCATGTTTGCATATCATGACGTCTCTGGTGCTCCCTCTAGTGTTTACTTAGTTGTAGTGTATTTACATTAACCACTTGTGTATTTACAGTTGTGCATATCATCACAACTCCCGCCATCACTTACCTGTAGCCACCACTGTCTCCCTGCTGATGCTGTCATTCAATCAAGATGCGACTTTGATTGGCTAGCAGCTCTCAGCAGGTGGGACTTCCACCCCTGGAATCCTTGATCCAGGGGATAGCCCGTCGGTGACCAGTTGAGTGCCTGAGTGGCCTCTAATTTGGCAGACCTTCTCTAAATGAGGTGGCATGGAGGTTCCCCTGCCCAACTTTCATTAAATAACATCCTATGTTCAACCATTACCCTTTGCTTTTCTGCATGTAAACTCCACTTCTATCTGGGCTTAAGTGTGAACAAAGAATGTTATACAACTGCATTTGAACACAAAGACTAAATGAAATACAAATCAGACCTAGTTAGTCTAATATTTCTGAGGTTATATTCATTGTGTTTGGTACAAAAATACAAGCTGCTTTAGTCAAACTACATCAACACACCTTCACACATGTGTATATAGATTTCAGATAGATTTCACTCAATGTTCTCATGGAATGCCCCTCCACGTATTGTGCCAAGGTTAGCAGCTAAGCATAGCTGGATCAGTTAATGCCATATTAAGCATCAAGAACATTACTGAGCAGTTTCATTGTTTTATTTATTTTCTCTCTTCAAACATCTACTTTGATTAATTTTGAGAACTTAAATTCAGTTTCCCGTTTTATCTTATTGGACTTTCTTAGCAAACCAATTCCTCCCTAATTTGGTTCATTGTATGGGAGAGAAGAGGACCTCTCATTGCTCTTGCTTCAGTCACATGTTCCAGCCAGTGGTCCAATGAGAGCAGAGCAATTTGATCAGACTGGGAACAGAATTTAAAGGGGCTTTAATGCTCAACTATTAAAATGATTAGGGTAGTCACTGACATTACTGGTGTGTAGTAAAATGAAAGGAACTAACATAGAAACATAGGACGCGATCGTCCGGCCACCTTGCACCGGTAAAGTGCCTCCCTGCGGCGCAATGTGGCCATTGAAGCCGGGAGACCCCGCCCCGGGATCCATCCGGCTCGCAACGCCTTGCGAGATTCAACGCAATCTCGCGAAATGTTGCCAGGAGAATCACACCCACAATGGGCGGAATCACAATTTGTCAAATCTGCATATTAGAGCGAGGCAGTAAGACTTACTCTAAAGTACAGATTCCTGAGGTACCAGAGGCTTTGGGATCCAATCCATTTGCCTTGGGGACTTTGGCTGAGTACTGTTTGGTACTGGTTTCCACAAATGGGGACCAGATGGCACTTGTGGGGGTCCATAAGGAGATTGGAGGCCACCAGCTGCATGGGCAGGGTGGTGCTCTGTCACTGCTGGTGCCACCTGGATACCATCCTGGCATTGGCAGGGACACAGCCATGGTGCCAGGTTGACACTGTGAAGGTGCCAAGCTGGTATTTTATGTGGGTGTGCCATTAGGCCACCGTGGCTACGTCTTACCATGTTGTAAAAATGGCGTCCCGATCGCTCGATACAAAGAGTGGTTCTGGCAAGCGGACTTCCCTGTTGTAATAAATGGGGTTATGTGTGGCCTTGGCCAAGCGTTTCCTGTTTGGCCCCTTATTCAACACGAGTAGCACTGTGGGTGCTGGGAAACGCGCGGATAAACGCACTCGCTAGGGAACTTTGTTCCCTTTTGGGAAGATTGCACTCATAGAAAATAGGAGCAGGTGGAAGCCATTCGGCTCTTAGAGCCTGCTCCGCCATTCATTATAATCATGGCTGATCATCCAACTCAATAGCCTGATCCTGCGCCCCCCCCCCCTATATTCTTTGATCCCTTTCACCCAAGAGCTATATCGAACTCCTTCTTGAAAACATACATTACTACTATTACCAGCAACATTTGTGACATGCCAGCTTCTTTCATATGTTGCTGTGAGTGGGAAATGATTAGATTTTGTTGCCATTCACATGCTATCAGTTTGGAGTAATAGAAAGCCAGTTGTTAACCAGGCATTGCACAGTGATCTTTCTCAACTTTACTGCCATGTGATGGAATCTATGGGTCGGGAGTTTCCGTTGCCCAACGCCGATACTGTAATCGGCAATCGGGCGGAGAATCCCTGTTTACTGCTGAATCGGGGGCGGTGCCTGTTTTCGGATGTTCCGCCCCCTCCAAAACAGCATCACCGAGGAGTGTGCGCACACCGTTTGGATGGCCTCAGGACACTACCTGAAGGCCCTCCCCCGTGCTCTGCCCCCGATGGGCCGAGTTCCTGATGGCGCAGGACAAGTGTGCGCTCTGTGTCCGTGAACCCGGCGTGGCGGTTGCGGACTGTGTCCAGTGCCGCCACAGTCGGGAGAAGCCATGCTACTGGCCGGGGGGGGGGGGGGGGGGGGGGGGGGGGGGGGGGGGGGTGGGCTTCAGCGAGGGCAAGGGGGGACTGGTGGGTGATGGCCCATGCACGGCCACGGACCCGGCAATTCGGGAACGCCATGCATTTAACGTGGCGCGGCTGCTACCCCCTCACCGGTCGGAGGATCGGTGCTGGGGCCTCGCCAATTTTTCAGTCGTAAAACTAGACACTTCCTCCGGACGTAGCCTCAAAGTCAGAGAATCCAGCCCACGTTATTTTGAGGAGGAGAATTAGACTGACCCTAACTCAAGAATTAGACTGACTTAGAATTAGACTGACCTTAACTGACCCTAACTCAATTAGACTGACCCTAACCAAAGAAAGGAAATTGCAAAGTGAAAAGGAAACTGAGCTTTTTGGTTTCTAAGGAGACTAGGACTGAAACTGAGACTGGAAACCAAAACCTCTGGGCAACCTAAACTGGTTGAGGCCATATAAAAGGACACAGTGTCCCCAGAGACGTCAGATCACAGACCCCCATCGTGCAGAGCAGACAGATTGAAGAAGACGGATGCTGAACCCAGGAGCTGGGAATCGGCACATGCACAGTTGCTGCAATGTGTTCCGTTACTTTAATGCAACATTAGCAGATCATCGCAGGGCAGCACGGTGGCGCAGTGGGTTAGCCCTGCAGCCTCACGGCACCGAGGTCCCAGGTTCAATCCCGGCTCTGCGTCACTGTCCGCGTGGGGTTTGCACGTCCTCCCTGCGTTTGCGTGGGTTTCGCCCCCACAACCCAAAGATGTGCAGGCTAGGTGGATTGGCTAAAATTGCCCCTTAATTGGAAAAAATGAATTGGGTATTCTGAATTTAAAAGAAAATTGTGGATCATTGCCATCAAGCCTGTGGCGAGCTGAGCTGAGGCGGTTCTGCAGACATTTGCCATTTTTGGTGGAAATGGAACTTGGGTTGGTTGTGTGCTGCTATCGCCTGGGAACCAGGCTGAATCCTGGAAGGAGAAGAGCTGGAATCCTTTGTGAGGAGGACAGACTTTTGAAGGACTTTGTTGCTGAGATTGGAGTCATACTGAGAATACAACCTGAGCTATCAGTAAGATCCACCCTCTATCGGCTATTTAATGCGCAATTTATAGTTTATAATTAATTACAGTGTTATTGAACTCATGTTTAAAACATTGATTTTAGGCTTGATTGCTACAGATTTGTTTTTAAATTTAAAGTATTAAATTCTTTCTTTTTTCCAATTGAGAGGCAATTTAGCGTGGCCAATCCACCTCCCCTGCACATCTTTGGGTTGTGGGAGTGAGACCCACGCAAACACGGCGAGAATGTGCAACAGTGGTTAGCACTACCGCGCCACCGTGCCGCCCCCAATTGTTACAGGTTTTTAAAAACAAATTTATCCATTAGTTTTCTCACTGGGGCCGTTTGGGAAGTTTGTTTTTTCTCACATCTCTGCGGGAATCTTAACAACTAACATTTCATTTATGCAGCAATGGAGACCTGTCACCTTCTGCTCGTGATTATTATTTCATGCTGGTATTTTCACTGAGATAACCAGTCTGGGGGTGGGGTGCGGGTGGGGGGGGGGGGGGAGAAGGTAATAAGATATTTCTCCTTGCATGACATAAATGGGATTACCAGCAGTGGTTTACAACTGCAATCGTAAGAATCGGAGTGGATGCTAAATAGTTCCCCTATCCATTAATGGTCACTCACTCGTCTACCTGTCTCTCATAATTCATTCCTTTCTAACTTATTCTCTCTATTTTCCCAGGTTTAACCTGTGCCATTCGTCATTCCCAGCCTGATTCTCTCTGTTGGCTGTCTGCTGTCGTCTATTTTACTTTCACCCTTGTCTGATTAGTAAGACTTGCTAAATGCGCACAAGGCTCTCAGTCAGCCAGAGCCACCAATTGCACCTCTCTGTCCCAATGAAAACTGTAAATGTTGGAAATCCAAAGCAAAATCAGATATGGCTAGGAGCCGGATCAATCAGCATCCGTGCAGCGAGCAAAATGAATGTTCCAGAGGAAGGAGCATCTTTTAAAAATTTTTTTAAAAATAAATTTAGATTACCCAATTATTTTTTCCAATTAAGGGGCAATTTAGCGTGGCCAATCCACCTACTCTGCACATTTTTGGGTTGTGTGGGCAAAACCCTCGCAGACACGGGGAGAATGTGCAAACTCCACACGGACAGTGACCCAGAGCCGGGATCGAACCTGGGAGCTCAGCGCCGTGAGGCGGTTGTGCTAACCACTAGGCCACCGTGCTGCCCTTGGAAGGAGCATCTTAATAGAAACAGAGGAAAGAGGGAGCTTAACCTTCCATTTCTTCAGCTTGAAAGGCCTAACCTGAGACATTGCCTTATCTGTTTTAACTAATCCCATGTGTGTTCCCAACAGTCTGTAAGCACTTGTACCAAAAATGCACAAAACGCACCAAAATCTCTGTGCCGTACAAGTCAGTATTTTAAATAAAACATGAAATAAAAACATTTTTTGTTCTTAATGATATGCGATGTAAACAAAATGCATATTAGGACAGTGCTAGTGGAGCACCAGAAACAGGCTGCTTGCAACATAACTAATCCAAATTGCTTATAACTCTACTGCGCATGAAGTTCTGCATTCAAAACTGGGCATCATTTGCACTATCCAGTGCCTTCAACCATTTCTGGTCATCACATGGCGGCTGTTCAGAGGAGGTTGTCTGACGAGAAAAGGTTGGACTTGTTACCACTGGAGATTAGAAGAGTGAGGGGTGACCTGATTGAAGTTTGTCAGATCATAAACAGCCCTGGCAAGGTGGATGTGGAAAAGATGTTTCCCCTTGTGGGTGAGTCCAGAACTAGAGGGCAGTGTTTGAAAATTAGGGGTCGCCCTTAGAGGACAGAGATGAGGAGAAATAGTTTCTCTCAGAGAGTTCTGCCACTTTGGCACTCTGCGTCAGAAGGCCGTGCAGGAGAAATAAATATATTTAATTGCATAATTTTAAGGTGGAGGTAGATAGATTCTTGTTAGGCAAGGGAACCAAAGGCCATCAGGAATAGATGGAACTTGGAATCGAAACACAAACATATCAGCCATAATGTTATTGAATGGTGAAGCAGGCTGGAGGGGCTGAATGGCCTACTCTGCTGCTATTTCATATGTTCATGTGGAGTGAATTGAATAAACCTAAGAGTGCCATCTGTGAGCTGGGGACCTCAGGAGGCGGCCGAGATGGCCCTTCTGGTAAAACATAGTCATAATTGTTAGCCTTGTCTTTCACACTGAAGTGCTTTGCTTTGCCATTCCCCTCCCATTAATTGTTGAATTGTCCTCCACCATTCACAACTTGACAAGGAGAGAGTGCAGAGCATGGGGAGGCAGTATCATAGTGGTATTATCGCTGGACTAGTAATCCAGAGACCCAGAGTCATGCTGGGGGTTCGAATCCCACCACAGCAGATGGTGAAATTTGAATTCAATAAAAATATGGAATTAAAAGTCTGAAAGGTGACCACAAAACCATTACCTGAACCAGAGGGGTACCAATATCCTGGGGGGGGAGATTTGCTAGTGCTCTTCGGGGGGTTTAAACTAATTCAGCAGGGGGATGGGAACCTAAATTGTAGTCCCAGTGTACAGGATGTTGAGAGTAGTGAGGTCAGGGATAGGGCTAAACGTTCGAAAGAGGGCACCGACAAGCAGGACGCTGGTTTGAAGTGTATCTACTTCAACGCCAGGAGCATCCGGAATAAGGTGGGTGAGCTTGCAGCATGGGTTGGTACCTGGGATCTCGATGTTGTGGCGATTTCGGAGACATGGGTAGAGCAGGGACAGGAATGGTTGTTGCAGGTTCCAGGATTTAGATGTTTCTGTAAGAACAGAGAAGATGGTAAAAGAGGGGGGGGTGTGGCATTGTTAATCAAGGAAAGTATTACGGCGGTAGAAAGGACGCTTGAGGACTCGTCTACTGAGGTAGTATGGGCCGAGGTTAGGAACAGTAGAGGAGAGGTCACCCTGTTGGGAGTTGTCTATAGACCTCCGAATAGTTCCAGAGATGTAGAGGAAAGGATTGCAAAGATGATTCTCGACAGGAGCGAGAGTAACAGGGTAGTTGTTATGGGGGACTTTAACTTTCCAAATATTGACTGGAAATACTATAGTTCGAGTACTATAGATGGGTCAGTTTTTGTGCAGTGTGTGCAGGAGGGTTTTCTGACACAGTATGTAGACAGGCCAACAAGGGGCGAGGCCACATTGGATTTGGTACTGGGTAATGAACCCGGCCAGGTGTTAGATTTAGATGTAGGTGAGCATTTTGGTGATAGTGATCACAACTCGGTTATGTTTACTTTAGCAATGGGCAGGGATAGGTATATACCGCAAGGCAAGAATTATAGCTGGGGGAAAGGCAATTATGATGCTATTCGGCAAGATTTAGGATGTATAGGATGGGGAAGGAAACTGCAGGGGATGGGTACAATCGAAATGTGGAGCTTTTTCAAGGAACAGCTACTGCGTGTACTTGATAAGTATGTACCTGTCAGGCAGGGAGGAAGTTGTCGAGCAAGGGAACCGTGGTTTACTAAGGAAGTTGAAGCACTTGTCAAGAGGAAGAAGAAGGCTTATGTTAGGATGAGACATGAAGGCTCAGTTAGGGCACTTGAGAGTTACAAGTTAGCCAGGAAGGACCTAAAGGGAGAGTTAAGAAGAGCGAGGAGAGGACACGAAAAGTCGTTGGCGGATAGGATCAAGGAAAACCCTAAGGCTTTCTATAGGTATATCAGGAACAAAAGAATGACTAGAGTAAGATTAGGGCCAATCAAGGATAGTAGTGGAAAGTTGTGTGTGGAATCAGAGGAGACAGGGGAAGCGTTAAATGGATATTTTCCGTCAGTGTTCACACTGGAGAAAGACAATGTTGTCGAGGAGAACACTCAGGTTCAGTCGACCAGGCTAGATGGAATTGAGGTTCAAAAGGAGGAGGTGTTAGCAATTTTGGAAAATGTCAAAATAGATAAGTCCCCTGGGCCAGATGGGATTTATCCTAGGATTCTCTGGGAAGCCAGGGAGGAGATTGCATAGCCTTTGTCCTTGATCTTTATGTCATCTTTGTTGACAGGAATAGTGCCGGAAGACTGGAGGATAGCAAATGTTGTCCCCTTGTTCAAGAAGGGGAGTAGAGACAACCCTGGTAATTATAGACCTGTGAGCCTTATTTCGGTTGCGGGTAAAATGTTGGAAAAGGTTATAAGAGATAGGGTTTATAATCATCTTGAAAAGAACAAGTTGATTAGCGATAGTCAACACGGTTTTGTGAAGGGTAGGTCATGCCTCACAAACCTTATTGAGTTTTTTGAGAAGGTGACCAAACAGGTGGATCAGGGTAAAGCTGTTGATGTGGTGTATATGGATTTCAGTAAGGCATTTGATAAGGTTCCCCACGGTAGGCTATTGCAGAAAATAAGGAAGTATGGAATTGAAGGTGATTTAGCAGTTTGGATCAGTAATTGGCTAGCTGAAAGAAGACAGAGGGTGGTGGTTGATGGCAAATGTTCATCCTGGAGTTCAGTTACTAGTGGTGTACCGCAAGGATCTGTTTTGGGGCCACTGCTGTTTGTCATTTTTATAAATGACCTGGAAGAGGGTGTAGAAGGATGGGTTAGTAAATTTGCAGATGACATGAAGGTTGGTGGAGTTGTGGATAGTGCTGAAGGATGTTATAGGATACAGAGGGACATAGATAAGCTGCAGAGCTGGGCTGAGAGGTGGCAGATGGAGTTTATTGCGGAAAAGTGTGAGGTGGTTCACTTTGGAAGGAGTAACAGGAATGCAGAGTACTGGGCTAATGGCAAGATTCTTGGTAGTGTAGATGAACAGAGAGATCTCGGCATCCAGGTACATAAATCCCTGAAAGTTGCCACCCAGGTTAATAGGGCTGTTAAGAAGGCATATGGTGTGCTAGCCTTTATAAGCAGGGGGATTGAGTTTCGGAACCACAAGGTCATGCTGCAGCTGTACATAACTCTGGTGCGGCCGCAACTGGAGTACTGCGTGCAGTTCTGGTCATCACATTATAGGAAGGATGTGGAAGCTTTGGAAAGGGTTCAGAGGAGATTTACTAGGATGTTGCCTGGTATGGAGGGAAGGTCTTACGAGGAAAGGCTCAGGGAATTGAAGTTGTTTTCGTTAGAGAGGAGAAGGCTGAGAGGTGACTTAATAGAGACATATAAGATAGTCAGAGGGTTAGATAGGGTGGACAGTGAGAGTCTTTTTCCTCGGATGGTGATGACCAACATGAGGGGACATAGCTTTAAATTGAGGGGTGGTATATATAGGACAGATGTCAGAGGCAGTTTCTTTACTCAGAGAGTAGTAGGGGTGTGGAACGCCCTGCCTGCAACAGTAGTAGACTCGCCAACTTTAAGGGCATTTAAGTGGACACTGGATAGACATATGGATGAAAATGGAATAGTGTAGGTCAGATAGGCTTCAGATGGTTTCACAGGTCGGCGCAACATCGAGGGCCGAAGGGCCCGTACTGCGCTGTAATGTTCTATGTTCTATGTTCTATGTTCTAGTTGTTGCAAAAACCCATCTGGTTCACTAATGTCCTTTAGGGAAGGACATCTGTCATCCTTACCTTGTTTAGCCTCCATGCGTCTCCAAATCCACAGCAATGTGGTTGAACGTAGGAATTAGGAACAGAAGTAGGCAATTCAGCCCTTCGACCTTGCTCCGCTATTCAATCAGATCATGGCTGATCTCTTCCTGGTCTCAAAGTCACCTCCCAACCTGTTCCCCATATCCCTTTAACATATTTTTAAAATCAGAAATATATCTATCTCCCTCTTGAAACCATTTAATGACTCCACCGCACTATGGGGTAGTGAGTTTCACAAAGTTACTGCCTTCTGCGAGAAGTAGTTGCTCCTCATCTCAGTTCTAAATTGACCACCTCTCAACCTATAAATGTGGCTCAACCTATATCTGTGGCTCAACCTATATCTGTGGCTCAACCTATATCTGTGGCTCAACCTATATCTGTGGCTCGTAAATGCCCTCAGGGGTGGGCAAAAAATACTGGCCCAGCCAGCGATGCCCACATCCCATGAATAAATTAAACAAATGATCTGATCCATTGGTTACGGGGTTGAGAAACTCTGCTTATCATCTGCTTCTTCTGCTGTTTTTTTATTTGTTCATAGGATCATGCTGGGATCTTTGTTGCTGGTAGTACATATAAATGATTTGGAGGAAAATGCAGCTGGTCTGATTAGTAAGTTTGCGGTTGACACAAAGATCGATGGAGTTGCGGATAGTGAAGAGGATTGTCAGAGGAAACAGCAGGGTATAGATCGGTTGGAGACTTGGGCGGAGAAATGGCGGATGCAGTTTAATCTGGACATGTTAGGTAATGCATTTTGGAAGATCGAATACAGGTGGGAATTATACAGTAAATGGCAGAACCCTTCGGAGTATTGACAGGCAGGGAGATCTGGGCGTACAGGTCCACAGATCATTCAAAGTGACAATGCAGGTGGATAAGGCAGCAAAAAGGTATACGGCATATTTGCCTTCATCAGTCGGGGCACTGAGTATAAAAATTGACAAGCCATGCTGCAGGTATACAGAACGTATTTAGGCCACATTTGGAATATTGCGTACAATTCTGCTCGCCACACGACCAGAAGGCTGTGGATGCTTTGGAGAGGGTACTGAAGAGGGACACCAGGATGTTGCCTGGTCTGGAAGGTATTGGATATGAGAAGAGGTTGGACAGGTTCAGATTGATTTCACTGGAATGATAGAGATTGAAGGACAACCTGACAAGTTTTACAAAATTATGTGTATGTGGTGGTATGAATGGGAGCACTGCCATTGATGCAGAGCTTTGGTTTCCCATTGGCTCTGGCTGGTCATGTGCCTCTCGTCTGATTGGCTGCGACTAGTCACGTGACTACTCACCAATTGTACGAGAGGCAAGTAGACCCCGCCTCCGAGGCAGGGTATAAGTACCCAAAGTTCCCGGCGGTCGGCCTTTCTCTGTAGTCGACCACCGGGCTAACAACTAGCTGATTAAAGCCTAAGTTTGGACCTTCATTGTGCCTTGCGTCCAATTGATGGCACATCAATTTAATCAGCTAGAATTTTGAAATGGAGCTACGCATCAAGCCTGACTGCTTCCGGATCAGCCCGCATGCTTCAAATGCGCCTGCAATCTTTAAACATTGGCAGGCGTGCTTCAACAGTTACCTGACAGCTGCAGCCAGCAAGCCCACCAAGGAGCAGAAACTCCACATCCTCCACTCGTGCGTGGGCACGGCGGTATACTCAATGATTCAGGACGAAAATGATTATGACACGGCCATGGATATCCTGAGAGGACACTTTCTCCGGCCGGTCAATGAAGTATATGCACGGCATCTCCTGACTACGAGACAACAGTTCCCTGGCGAGTCACTCGACGAGTTTTACCAGGCCCTCACGGTTCTAGGGAGAATGTACGCCTGTCCCCAAGTTTCTGCAACAGAGCACATGGAACTTTTAATTAGAGATGCTTACGTTTCCGGCATGCAATCCTCCTTTATCCGCCAACGATTACTGGAGAAGAACGCCCTCAGCCTAGTTGAGGCACGGACCCTTGCAACCTCCCTGGAGGTCGCCGACCTGAACGCCCGCGCATACGCCCCCGGCCGCGCAGCATCCCCTTGGACTTCATGGCACGTGCCACCTCCGTCCTCCGCTGACCCCGACCCACCCCCAGGTCTGCGCTGCGGGACGCTCCGACAAGCTAACAGGGCCCCCTGCTATTTTTGCGGCCTCTCCAAACACCCCCGCCCGCGCTGCCCGGCCCGCTCCGCTCTGTGTAAGAGCTGCGGGAAGAAGGGCCATTAAGCTGAGGTCTGCCAGACCAAGCCGGTCGCTGCTGTTCCGCGCAGCGACCGCGGATCGCCCCCCCCCTCCCCCGGGGCCCTCCCAGGGCCCAGGGCCCAGCGCCACGCACCGACCTCTCCGGCCCGCCTCCCGGCCCCTGCAACAGGCCCACGGTCCTCCCTATCCTCGCTCCTGGCTGCCCTGACCAGCCTGCAGACGCCGCTGACACTGCCCCCAGCCGCCACGAGGTTCCCACGGGCGCCGCCATCTTGAGTCCCGGACGCCACGTCGGGTCATGGGCTGTGATGGTATGATTTGCATAGCTGTCTGCCATTGGTGCAGAACACTGGCTTCCCATTGGCCCTGGTCGGTCATGTGCCTCTCGACCGATTGGTTGAGACCAGTCATGTGACAGCTCCCCGATTGGTCGAGAGGCTGAGTTAACATCGTCTCAGAGCGAGGTATAAATACCCAGAACGCCCGGCGGTCGGCCATTTACTGTAGTTGGCCGCAGGGCTAACGTCTAGTTTATTAAAGCCTAACTTTTGTACAGCAACTCGTCTCGCGTTCGATTGATGGTTCATCATGGGCGCTGCCATCTTGGGGCCCCGGCTCCACGTGCGGGTCCTGGGCGCCGCCATCTTGGGGCCCCGATTCCACGTGCGTACGTGGAGTATCCCGACGGTCGGCAGGATACGGGCAGGATATGGGGCCTCACGGTAGCATGGTGGTTAGCATCAATGCTTCACAGCTCCAGGGTCCCAGGTTCGATTCCCGGCTGGGTCACTGTCTGTGTGGAGTCTGCACGTCCTCCCCGTGTGTGCGTGGGTTTCCTCCGGGTGCTCCGGTTTCCTCCCACAGTCCAAAGATGTGCGGGTTAGGTGGATTGGCCATGCTAAATTGCCCGTAGTGTAAGGTTAATGGGGGGATTGTTGGGTTACGGGTATACGGGTTACGTGGTTAAGTAGGGTGATCATGGCTCGGCACAACATCGAGGGCCGAAGGGCCTGTTCTGTGCTGTACTGTTCTATGTTCTATGTTCTATGATACGGTCTCGCTTCGGGACATGGCACCCGCCGGCGTGCGGCCTTCTCCCCTTACATCAACACCTCCCCCCAACCCCAATTCCCCACAGCGCCCCCACGACCCAGCGCACAGACCCCCTCTTCCCCGATTACAGCGTCTCCGCCACCGGCCCGGGGTACGACCGACGCTCCCGGAGGCAAGGACGACCATCAGCCCGACGTCACCGGCTCCACTGCAACGGCCCTCCAGAACACCACGGGCACCCGACAGGCTGATCGTGTCCATCTGATGCAACCATGGGACTTTATTGGACTCTGTTGTAATTTCTTTTGCATCCTACTGTATTTAGTTTTGTTCATTTTGCCACGAGCCAGTGGGCAGCCCCCATCTCGATTGTCTCTACTCATACCACCAGTCCTCGGCCCCCCCCCTCTCTCTCTTCCCCTTACAACACCCCCCCCCCCCCGCCTTCTTTCTCCACAAGGGGTAAATGTGGTGGTATGAATGGGAGCACTGCCATTGGTGCAGAGCATTGGTTTCACGTTGTCTCTGGCTGGTCATGTGCCTCTCATCTGATTGCCTAGAACGAGCTGTCGAACGAACTACCTGAGGCTTTTGGATTCATCCCCTTTGACTTAGAGACCTTGGGCGAATGCCGCTCTGCACTGGCCCCACAAACGAGGACCAGCTGGAATGACACTTGTGGGGGTCTCCCAGGGGTTTTGAATGCCCCCAGCTGTGGGGCAGGGTGGTGCCCTGGCACTGCTGGTGCCACCTGGTCACCCTGGTGGTGCCACACTGACATTTTTGAGTGTGTGATTGGGCTGGAGGTGCCCTGTGTGGGTGTAGCTGAGGGGCTGGGGACCCTCCCATAGTGCGCTCAGGCTGGGGGTGGCCTGGAGCTGCTTTGGGGACCTCAGAGATCGGGGCAACATTTTGAAATGCAAAGACACTTCGTGCCTGATTGAGGGACCCGGCATGAGGAGGGCCCCGACAGCCACCTCCTAACCTACCGGCCAATCCGCCCCTCTTCATGTGTTTGCACGTTCTCCCCCGTGTCTGCGTGGGTTTCCTCCGGGTGCGCCGGTTTCCTCCGACAATTCCCAAAAGACGGGCTCGTTACATGAATTGGACATTCTGAATTCTCGCTCAGTGTGCCCGAACAGGCGCAGGAATGTAGCGACTAGGGGATTTTCACAGAAACTTAATTGCAGTGTTAATGTAAGCCTACTGGTGACAATAATAAAGATTATTATAGATCCTGGCTGATCTGATGATGGTCTGAAGTTCAGCAGCCCACAACCCTTGATTTCCATGCCTATCCTATTGCTCTGCGGCCAACCTAAGTTCTTGATCTAGAGCTGGGGAGTGCAAGATTGCCTCTGGTTGTACCATCACAAACATAAATACCTCTCCTGATAGTTACTTCTGTGAAAATCGTGCACCTGTTCTTTAACAATCCTTTGGGGTGCCACCGCAATCCTGCTGATACATTCTGACAGAGGAAACCTTTCCCCTGGGGAGTTTTTCAAATCTTGAACCAGTTACCATGACAGCAGGTTGCTGAAAGAAGCCCTTTGGCGTTTAAGGGACATCTTGACAAATACATGAATAGGATGGGAACAGAGGGATACGGACCCAGGAAGTGTAGAAGATTTTAGTTGAGACGGGCAGCATGGTCGGCACAGGCTTGGAGGGCCGAAGGGCCTGTTCCTGTGCTGTACTTTTCTTTGACCGAACTGCGCACAGTAGTTTTGCAACTTAAACAGCAGCGGACTGCTGGAGTGCAGGGTGCCGGCTGGAGCTGAACTTTCCAGGGAAGCACCCCCAAGAAATTCCCCTTCACCCTGGGAAGGGAGTGAGTTTCACTGGGCGTCAACCCAAAGGGAAGGGAGTCACTTATCAGGCGGCTGTGTGAGGGGCAGGGCACACGCCAGCATCTCAAACCTAAAATGAATCAGCTATTTTTTTGTTGTAGTTTGTTTGTATGTTGGTTTGCAAGCAGTCTGTCCAACATTCCTTCTCACCTCTGGGCTTTCAAAGGAAAGAGGACGTCCGACTTAAAGCAGAGGAATGCACATTTGATCGGGGAGGGGAATAAAGGATTGGAATGCAAGCAAATCAGATGGAGTGAGGGATTAAAAGAGGAAGAGAGAGAGTGATGCTATTTGGTTGTGGTTGGAGTGCGGTGGGCATGTGGACCCCGCGGGTCTCCCGCTCTCCGCCTTCCAGCGCTCTCAATACCACTGGCATCCGGAAATGATGAAAAGTTGTGGTGTGAGGAGAAGAGAGAGAGAACTCTGTGAGGAAAAGTGAAGAGATGAGTTGGAGAGGAGGAATAACGTAAGATGAAAGCCGGGGGAGCAGGGGGAGGGAGTTTCGACCCAGCCCGCGGCCACTCAGCCCGTCCCCGCGGAGCGCAGGGGCTAGTCTTGCGGGCAGACTGTGTAACTTTTTTGTTTGATTTGTTACTGGGCGCACTCGAACCAAAATTAGCCAGTTGTGAAGGGTCCGGGGTGGTTTTCAGGTACGTGACCCCCGATGTGTGTGAGCTGAGAAAAGTGTTGGGAAAAGTTTGCCCTCGTTTCTCTCAGCTGAGGAAGATCCATCACCTTCCCTCTCTGCGCTTTTATTTTCTTCAGATTCTTTGCCACAACTTGTTGACGTGGTTCACGGAGTGGCTTTGCGGGGGGGGGGGGGGGGGGGGGAGACAGAACAGTTTTCCAGATTAGATCAGTGCACTGCTTTTATATTCTGTTTTTTTTTCTAAATCTGCTGCCTGATTACCTTTCTTTTTGTGTTTTAATTTCTTCCCCCTCTCTCTCTCTCTTCCCTCAGGATTGCTGATTCCGTTTCTCGTATCTGCGCCTGACTGACTGAGTGAGTGAGTGAGCTAGCTGCTTGGCAGATGTCCCAGGCGGAGAAGCCCCTTCAGGGGCCTCGAGGGCCAGAAGAGGACGTTTTTACAGAAAACAGCCTTTTACTCCACACTGAAGGTAAGGAGGCTTTGTGTGGGGGTGGTGGTGTGTGTGTGTGTGTGTGTGGGAGGGAGGGAGGGAGGGAGGGGGGGGGGGGGGTGTTTGGAGGTGAGTGTGTGTGTGGTTGGGGTGCTGGTGGGTGTGTGTGTGGGGGGGGGGGCTATATGGAGGTGGGGGTGTGTGTGGATGGGGTGCTGGGGTGGGTTTGGGGGGCAGTCCTCAGTGCTGTTGGGGAATTCAGCCTCAAGACGTTTCGGTTTAAACTGAAAAAGAAACTTAAACGTTCGGCCCAAAGTGCACATAGTTATACAGAGCAAGCAAAGTGAGAATCAATTAGAGGTAATGCCTCACTGATTTTACACCTTTTCGTCTGTAGAACTTCATTAGCTTAAGTGCTTCACAGCGCCAGGGTCCCAGTTCGATTCCGACTTGGGTCACTGTGCAGAGTCTGCATGTTCTCCCCATGTCTGCGTGGGTTTCCTCCGGGTGCTTCGATTTCCTCCCACAAGTCCCAAAAGACGTGCTTGTTAGGTAAATTGGACATTCTGAATTCTCCCTCAGTGTACCGAACAGCCGTCGGAGTGTGGCGACGAGGTGATTTTCACAGTAACTTCATTGTAACGTTAATGTAAGTCTACTTGTGGCAATAAAGATGATTTCAATCCAGAAACATAGAAAATAGGAGCACGAGGAGGCATTTGGCCCTTCTTGCCCGCTCCGCCAATAGAATTAGAGAATCACCACAGTGCAGAAGGAAGCCATTCAGTTCATCATGTTTGCAGCGACCCTCTGAAAGAGTACCCAGTAAACCCACATAACCTTTGAACACTTGAGGGCAATTTGACATGGCCAATCCACCTGCACATCTTTGGACTGTGGGAGGAAACCCACGCAGACACGGGGAGAACATGCAATCACCACACACAGTCACCCGATGTCAAAATCAAACCGAGGTCAGAATCAAACATGGGTCCCTGGTGCTATGATACAGCAGTGCCAACCACTGTGCCACCATGCTACCCATCCATTATGATCATGGCTGATTGTCCAAAAGCGTGATCCTGCTTTTCCCCATATCGTTTGATTTCCTTTAGCCCCTTGTGCTATATCTAACTGCTTCTTGACGACATACATTGTTTTGGCTTCCAACTCCTCCCTGTGGTAACAAGTTCCACAGGCCAACCACTCTTTGAGTGAAGAAATATCTCCTTATCTCTGTCCTAAATGGTTTACACTGTATCAACAGACTGTGACCCCTGGTTCTGGACATCCCACCATCGGGAACATCCTTAATGCATCTACCCTGTCTAGTCCTGTTAGAATTTTATAGGTTTCAATGAGATTCCCCCCCCTCATTCTTCTGAACTCTAGCGAATAGCATCCTTACCGACTCAATTTTTCCTCATGCGTCCCGTCCTGCAATCCCAGGAATCAGTCTGGAATATGACACTAGACAGCCCAAGTTTTTGTGTATACATTTGATTGCGACAAGGATTAGATTAGTTTTAGGACTTTGGTTGAAACTTGAGATGGATATATCCATCTGAGCTATACTTTGTCTTTTGGGGTATGTTGAAGCTTGACATCTTGCTACGGTAACAATAAGTTCCCCAAGTTTTTGGTTTGGTTTGGTTTGTTTTGGAAGATGCTCATATATGTTGCATTGCAGTACAAAGATGTGCAGTTTAGGTGGATTGGCCATGCTAAATTGCCCCTTAGTGTCAAAATGTTAGGTGGGGTTATGGTGATAGGGCGTGAGATTGGGCCTAGATCGGCTACTCTTTCGGAGGGTTGGTGAAGAGTTGATGGGTTGAATGGCCTCCTTTTCCACTGTAGGGATTCAATGATTCTATGCAGGGTTGATATATATTTTTGAGATTCAAACTGGGATGCCTTGCCACTTAGGGCACTAGTGCAGTTAATGGTTTTTCAGACTTATACTGTCTCTTCTGTCAGGCAATGCACTCAACTAAAAGTTAAAAATGTGTGAGTATTCATCTTATTAAAATCCAAACAGTTTCATTGGTTCTAAAAGGACTTCTTCAAAGATTTACATTGACATTTACCAACATTTTTTTAAAGCTACTGTGACATTTTAAATTAGTTGAATCGTGTAGAAGTTTCGTTCTTGAAGTTAATGCTGTGGAAAATCTTTATTAAGGCTCCTGTAATTGTGGTTTAATGCTATCTGTATCTCGTCAATGGCTTCTCTGGCTAACACCATAATACAGTTACAACTTCAAACAAGCAATTTCAAAGTTGTAAGTTAAGTAAACAAACTGGAGGGACAGGAGTTTGAGTAAAATTGGTGCTTGGGTGTGTCACCTGATCAGCTGCCAGCAGTTTAATCTTGGCAGTTCATTGTGCATTATATGCTCCGCAGCTGTTTTACTTCTGCTGTCTTTGTATTGTTTTGTTTCTATAAAAGCCCTCAACTTTCTGATTTCAGTTGCTGTGAATTTGCAAATTTGTTTATCCTTGTGCCCTGAAATCACCTTATTACTACATTGTTAAATTCTTTCATACTTGGTAAATGAACCAGTAAACGTATTTTCTTTTAATGTCAGCAGAAGTGTGTCATTTTGGCATGAACACTAAAACAAATGAGTTCATTTCATTAACAGTGTTGAGGAGCAAGGGAGAGAGAGGGAGCATTAACATGCGAGATGTCCCACACCCAACTGTTGCAATGTATTGTGATGAAACACATCATTACAAACAAATCTATAAAAGTGCTTTTCATTTTTTAATGGTTTATCCTCTTGGTAATTGTTTCATGTAAGTAAATGACCGAGCCTAATTTAGTCATTGACTGGCATTGAACCAGGCCTTCAATAACTATAATTTCCTGTGAATGATTCACATGCACAATGTAAGGCTAGCTCGTGTATGGTGCTGCTTCACAGTTCAGAATTTGACTACTGTATTCTCCTTTCGTCCAGGGACAGAAGATGTAAAGCGTGATAGGTTTTCTTTTTTATTGTGAAGACTGAACCATTCATTCTCTTCAGATCCTGCCACCAATTCTGTTCCCTCAACCACTGCCTTCAGCCCTGCCGCTGGCAACTGGCCGAGGCTGTAACAGACTCCCCCGCAACCATGGTGTTGCATTTGAATCCGAATGAGCTGCTGAACATGCACCTACGTGACCGCGAAGACTGTTTATTCCCACTGTTGTAATATTGCACAACTCTTGCCTTGACTGCTCCTGGTCGGCCTCTGATTGTCCACCCCCATAAACTCAACTCGTCCAAAGCTCTGCTCTCCATTCCGCACCAAGTTCTGTTCAAGTGTCAGCCCTGTTGGCTCCAGGATGAACAATTTTTTGATTTAAAAAAATAAATCTCACTCGTATTTTCAAAACTCCATCCACGACCTCCCTACTCCCTATCTCTGCAACCTCCCACAGCCTCACAATCCTTCAAAATGTTGTACTCCACCAGCTCTGCTATTTTGCCCATCCACCAATTTTATTTTTACAAATTTAGAGTGCCCAATTCATGTTTTTATTTTCAATTAAGGGGCAATTTAGCGTAGCCAATCCACCTATCCTGCAGATCTTTGGGTTGTGGGGGCGAAACCCACGCAAACACAGGGAGAATGTGCAAACTACACACGGACAGTGACCCAGAGCCGGGATCGAACCTGGGACCTCGGCGCCGTGAGGCTGCAGTGCTAACCACTGTGTCGCCATGCTGTAATCATTCCACCATTTAGCAGTTGGACGTCAGAGACTGAAGCCTTTGATCTGGATTATTCTCTCCTGCCCGCCGTAGGATTGCCACGGGCGAGGCACAGACAATGGAAAAGTCCATTGACCTCGGGCGGGACTCTCTGGATGCCTGGTGGGCTCTGAAATTCACTGCCTCCTCTGCCCCAACCCTCTAAACCTATTTTTAAGATGCTGATTAAAATTTGGTCAAAGAGGAAGGATTTTAGTTCTCGCCTTTAATATCTCCTTGAGGTTGAATTTTGTTTGATTAGCGTGCCTTGGAACTATTTACTCCATTTAAAGGTACATATAAACTCAATTGTAACTTTGCAGATTGGGGTTGAAGATTCTTGAATTTCAACATCCACAAAATCAGTGTCGTGGGTTGGTACAGATATTTAGTTCACTGTCCTGTCACCTCTAGAAATGATTCAAATACAAATATAGAGTTACAAAGAGGATGCAACATAGAAACTGACCTTTTGGCCACTGCTAATGAACCTTCTCCCGCTGTATTTTTTGAAACCAGGGGTCACAGTCTGAGGATACGGTGTAGACCTTTTGGGACAGAAATGAGGAGAAATGTCTTCACCCAGAGAGTGGTGAGCCTGTGGAATACGTTACCACCGGCAGTAGTTGAGGTCAAAGCGTTATGTTTTCAGTAGCAGTTAGATGTAGCATTTGGGGCAAAGGGGATCGAAGCGGAAAGCGCAATTAGGCTATTGAGTTGGATGATCAGCCATGATAATGAATGGCGGAACAGGCTCGAAGGACCGAATGGCCTCTTCCTGCTCCTATTTTCTATGTTGCTATCTCATCCCAGTAACATATTCTTCATTTCCTTTCTCCCGCATGCTGTTTCCTCTTAAATACATCCATGTTATTCCCATTGACCACTCCATGTGGTAATGCGTTCCATGTTTTCATCACTCTTCTGAGTAAAAAAGTGGCTTCTGAACTCCTTACTGATTTATTAACAACTTCAGAATCACAGAATTGATTATGGCACTGAAGGAGGCCATTTGGCCCATCATGTCTGTGCCCGAATGAGCAACACTCCCAGTACCATTTCCCCTGGCTTCTCTCTATCACCCTGCAAATTGTTCCATTTTGGAAAAGAATCTAAGGGCTGGATTCTCCTACTCGGCCTGCCGCACGATCGCCACCGGTGGCACACGTATCATGTAAAGGTCCAGTTGCCGGGCGGGCACTGCTGGAGAATCCCGCCCTAACTCCACTTTAAGCACTTCAGTTGAACCTGCTCCTTGTGCATTCCAAACCCTAACCACTTGCTCTATAAAATAGTGTCACCTCGTATCTCTGGCTTCTGGCCAATGATGTCTCAGGAGGGGGTCTCAGCAGCCAATGGTCCATCTCATTTCTGGTGGTATGGGCTGCACATAACCTGTTCCCATATAAGGTAAGAGTAGAATCTCTGGGTGATGGAAAGTCTGGCTCAATCTGGGTTACGGACAATCGACCTGTGCATTTCAATGGGGTGCGATGATCCCTTGCTGGGTCTCGGTAGAGTGCGATGATCTTTGATGGGTGATTGATTGTCAGGCCCAGACGCAGACATGTTGACAGATTGTCTGCTGGTTGTGTATTTGACTTTGGTCAAGTCTGAATTCCAACAGCCTTCCTGAGGTTTGACTACAGTATGATTATAAAATGCCCAGTTCTTTAATTTAGGATATCCAATTTAATCAGCAAATTCTTTAATTTAAAATACCCAATTTTAATCGGGCCTAAATCTAGGCCTTGCTATGTTACCACAGTCCCTCCTCTTGATCCAGTGAGCATCAGTGGCTCACGCAATACTG
Organism: Scyliorhinus canicula; assembly: GCF_902713615.1. Classification (NCBI taxonomy): domain Eukaryota; kingdom Metazoa; phylum Chordata; class Chondrichthyes; order Carcharhiniformes; family Scyliorhinidae; genus Scyliorhinus; species Scyliorhinus canicula. The sequence continues at coordinate 10,252,945 of NC_052165.1, forward strand.
ACCAAACCATCTTTGATGAGTAAGTATCGTGATCTTGGGTTTACAATGTCATCCCTAGCCCACAATAGTGCAAAATCTTAATAAATAGTAGAACACAGTAACAGCAAACAAAAAAAAATTTCAACAACAATAAGATGCAACAATATTATGAGGAATTTACAGGTGTAAGAAATACGTTAATGTCAAGGGTGAATAGGCAGACCGACTAGGGAACTATTACAATATATACATTCATTTTATACAACGGAACAGTAGAACTAGGTGCATCGGTGCTGAATGGGTCGTCACGGGCTTCCTCTATATATTCTTTCTTGAAGTCGGAGAGCCATTTCTGCCTCCAGACGGCGCATAAATTCCTTTTTCAAACATACAAATTTGAAGAGGTGGGGGAGTACGCGTGTGCTCGGCTGGATTGGAGATTTAACAGGAAGAGGCGTATCCCTCCTCTGGACAAGTCCTTCCAGGGTGCTGTTGATTGACAGGTTTTGACACAGGTTAGAGTGGGACGAGTGAGAGCTCCTTCGGAAGCTTTGGTAATTGGGGTGTTTGCGTGGAGTGGACACAACGTTTTGTGACTGGGTGGATATGTGGAGTGGATGGAAAGTTTTGTGATAGGGAGCGGTTTTCCAGCTTTCAGGGTGCGGTTTATTCTTTCCGCGATCCCACTGGAGAGGGGTGGTATGTGATGTGGAACCGTTGTTTTACCACAAAAAATTCCATTACCCTCCGCATTACCTGGGCTGTGAAATGGGTGCTCTTGTCGGAATCTATACTGCGAGGGCGACCCCGCCTAGTGGAAATGTGCTGCACTAGGATGTCAGCGATCACTTTGGCCATGGTCACCCGGGTCAGGAAAGCTTTCACCTATTTACTAAAAGTGTCTACCATGACCGGGAAGTATTTGTAACCTCTCACTTCGGGCAGTAGGGGACAGTAAGATTTGCCTAATCTCGTGCTCATCGATAACTCGGTCCGGTTGAATGAATGTAAAATAAAGTTTATTTATTAAGAACACATTTTGGTACATTCACGTGAAAGTAACTGGAAAATGCTTTTTCGCATTTCTCTCGAAATGTCCTTGAGGCATCAACAAGTGAAAGCAAAAACTTCAAGATAAAAGTGACTTCAGATTGAACAAAATTAAGTCATTTCAACAAAGGCCTTTAAAAGTAATGTTTATTCTCTGATGCTATAATTTCTCTGCTAATCAGTTATAGACAGATCACATTCTTAAGGGAATCCTTATCTGGGTTTAGCCCCTCACTTGGTTTCATTGGTTCTAATTCTCAGCTGAGACCATCTTGATTCGTTCAGGAAAGTGTCAGTTACTTAACAGGTGATCGGTTAATTAGACATTAATCAATTACTCTAAATTAATTAACTGTCCCATGATTTTTGTCCCACGTTCAAACTTCCTACAATGACCAGGAAGTATTTGTAACCTCCCACTCTGGGCGGTAGGGGACACTAAGATATTGTTTCAAGCTTGTTGAATGTACCTGGAGGGGCTGGTTTAGCACACTGGGCTAAATCGCTGGCTTTTCAAGCAGACCAAGCAGGCCAGCAGCACGGTTCGATTCCCGTACCAGCCTCCTCGAACAGGCGCCGGAATGTGGCGACTAGGGGCTTTTCACAGTAACTTCATTGAAGCCTACTCGTGACAATAAGCGATTTTCACTTTCTCTTTCTTTCACCTTTCATATCGTATCAGAACTTGTAATACATTATTCGTAACATTTGAAACAAGCATGGACAATATTCAAGCGATTATAACTTACTCATATTTCTACAAATTCAGTAATTTTCAAGAATCATTTTAGCTAATATTTTAAAGGACCCCCTTCTATAATGGTTGAATCCAACAGGGACCGTATAGGCAAAATCTGGAGATTTGTCCAGGCACTTTCCACAGGATGAATATGGCTCAGTTTCCTGGGCATATTTATCAGGATTGTTCTGTGCGCAACTGATACAACTACCGACGTAATGCCGCATGTCCTGTTCTAGGTTTGGCCACCAGCACAATCCTTTGATTTGCTCACTTGTGGTTCCTGCCCCTTGATGGCCTCGGACATTGTCGTTTTGGAAAATGATTTGGTTGCGGTCCCTGGTCGGGACCACATATAGGCCGTCCTGAAGGTCCTGGTCACTGCTCTGGGCTTGTTTTTTTAAAAAAAAAATTTATTTAAAAAAAAATAAATTTAGAGTACCCAATTACTTTTTCCAATTAAGGGGCAATTTAGAGTGGCCAATCTACCTATCCTGCACATCTTTGGGTTGTGGGGGTGAAACCCACGCAGACACGGGGAGAACGTGCAAACTCCACACGGACAGTGACCCAGGGCCGGGATTCGAACCCAGGTCCTCAGCGCCGTAGGCAGCAATGCTAACCACTGTGCCACCGTGCTGCCCACTCTGGGCTTGTTTTAGGTCTTCGACCTTGGTCGGGCTAACAGTTACGGCTTCAATTCACTCTATAACTATCGGTTTCCAAAATTCCCCGTCCCGAGCACCCTGTTTCCCATTTGCCGATAAGTATGCTCTTGCTTCCCATAGGGGCATGAAGCCTGTTAAACTATTGAAGACATATGCACTGCTGCCTCACGGCGCCGAGGTCCCAGGTTCGCTCCTGGCTCTGGGTCACTGTCCGTGTGGTGTTTGCACATTCTCCCCGTGTTTGTGTGGGTTTCACCCCCACAACCCAAAGATCTGCTCAGTCAGTGGATTGGCCACGCTAAATTGGCCCTTAATTAGAAAAAATGAATTGGGTACTCTAAATTTAAAAAAACAATTGCAGACATACATACTATCGGAATGTATGTTTGTGGGTATGGGGAACAGGACAAGGTGGCTGACTATGTATGCTATCGCTGCCAGTTCTGCAGCCTGTGTACTCATGTGTTGGAAGTTTTAAGCCTATCTCCCTCAGGGGGCTTGCCTTCTTGGTTTTCCACGTGCATCCCACATTCTGTTCTCCTTTTTCCCTCTTCCACCATGGATGACCAATCTGCAAACATTTTTAAACTGTCCTGAGCCTGGGTTTGGCAGATTCCTCCCTGGCACCTCCCCATTTTTGTTTTGGCAAAAATGGCCCCATGGGGTATTTTACTGCCGGAACCTGGCATTCGTGAAGTTCCCCTCCATAAGTTATATTATCTGCCAGGAAGGTGGGAATTTGGGTGTGTTTTACGGCAATGACCCAGCCCTGAAGCATAAGGGTCCACCTTGCTATTCTATTCTCTCTAACCGTCCCGTCTTTGATTCACACGTTCAGCAGTAATTGAATGGGGGTATGTTCAGTGAGAATGGTCAGGGCATTGAGTCCAACTATATAGTTGAAGGGTGTACTGCCCAGAGCACTGATAGGAGGTGCGTCACACATACCGCAAAACTTTGTTCCACCAGGGTGAGTAGGCGTGAGGCGTAGGCTATTGGGTCTAGGCGCCTATGCCATTCCTGGAGGAGTACAGCGGCTAGGGTGCTGTCAATGGCTGCAACTTCAAGGGCAAAAGGGAGTTAAGGGTTGGGTACCTGTAAGGCAGGGGCTTGAGGTCTGAGGCTGCTTGTGTCCAAACCCACGGGGTGTGTTTCTCGTAAAGGTTCAAACAGAGGAGCAGCTTTAGTGGCAAAAGCGTCGATGTGGTTCCAGCAGTACCCCACCAAGCTCAGAAAGGAGTGCAGCGAGCTCTCGTCCTTCAGTAAGGGAAGGTGTGTTACAGACTCAACTCTTCCCTTCTATCTCATGCTTTCCCTCTGTCACTACTACACCCAGGTAGGAGACTTGTGGTCTCATGATTTGGGCCTTTTGGGGTTTATTTTGAATCCTAGGGGAGCGAGGAGGCTTAGCAGCTCCTTTAATAATTTTAAACGTTCCCCTCTTGTTTCTGTTTGCCGGAGGAGATCGTCCACATATTGGATGAGACATTCTGGTTTGGAAAATTGTTCCAAGCCTTTGGCCAATCTCTGGTGGAAGATCCTCTTCAAAGTCTCCCTACTCTCTCCCTGGGTCACTATCCCCGGTTCCGGTGGTGACTGCACACATTACAGCCCTTTTTATGGCTAGTTGTGATTTTAAATCTTCAATCTCGTGCATGCATTTGGAGTGGTTTGTTGCGTGGGCAGTATGTTATTTTCCTGCTGGGTGCAAAAATGTTACTGCAGCCTGCAGATCGCTGCATTTACGTTTAACTTCCACCTGTTTCAGCGTAGCGTCTCTCTCACTGACAGCGCGCTGTGCCTTTTGGTAGGCTCTATCACATTGAGCCTGGAACTGGCTCGTGTGTATCATATTAAGCTGGTTCCTTTCCTCTCGTGTGCCTGCCTCCACATCCAACTGTTGTATGCACATGGTAGCGCACATTGTCCTGGTTTACACGAACAGCTGCCGGAATGTGGTAACTAGGGGATTTTCACAGTAACTTCATTGCATTGTTATGTAAACCTACTTGTGACACAAAAAGATTATTATTGTTATAAACTATAATTACCCCAGGTGAATGAAATGAAATGAATGAATGAAAATTGCTTATTGTCACGAGTAGGCTTCAATGAAGTTACTGTGAAAAGCCCCTAGTCGCCACATTCCGGCGCCTGTCCGGGGAGGCTGGTACGGGTCTATTTGAATTGCACTTCCTTTAGGGTTGTGTAACAGTTTCTTAATACTTTCATTTGTCGACATTTAGAATTCAATTCCGAAAACTAAAAACAATGAACGCGATTTGATCCACAGAAAACAGAGAGGCGTGAACAACCGCGCTATCAACGGGCCTTTGTTGGGAACGCCCCCGCTGAGGCCGCACCTACCACACTTCCTCTCCGACAGGTTCAGCTCTTCAGTGCAGAAAGAGATTAGAGGGGTGTTTTAAAATATCCCCCCCCCCTCCCCCCCTCCTTTCAGAATCCCCACTGCGGTCTCTGGAACCCCCCCATCTGCCTACTTCTCAGGGGGTCCTCGATTTTCCCCCTCTTCCCCCCCCACTTCTTGAGTGCAGTGCACCCCTGGGCCCGATCCCTTGCACTGCCAACCAGGCACCCTGGTAGCGCCAGGTTGGCAGTTTCAATATGCTTAGGTGCCAGTGGGAGTGCAGGGTACCACCCTGCCCACAGCCTGACCATCCGGGCCTCCGATAGCCTGGGAAACTCCTCCCACTCCCCCCACCCGGTGCCATTATCTCCCCCCACCCCCCTCCCCCCAGGTGCCATTATGCCTGTTCTACGTTGAGTGAACCAGTGCTAAATGGCGCCATGCGGCGGTCTCCCAGGCGTGGGCCTCAGGACAATCGGGGGCCAACATACTTAAATTAGCGTAATGGCTCTCTTAAATATGTAAATCTGGACCTCGCCCAGTGAGGCCGAGATCCAGATCGCGACGTCTCGCGAGATCTCATTGGATGTCATGAGGCATTCCAAGCGTCGCCAATCTCGTGAGGGACCTTTCGCGAGATTTACCGGCTTCATCGCGTCATGGGTGCGCTGAGGCCATTCGATCGCGCCTAATATGTCTAAAGCATATGAATAAGAGATTTGTCAAATGTTATTTTCGTTTCATAAAATCGTGCTGACTCTTCCTAATTATATTTTGATTTTCTAACTGCTGATATTAATTCCTTAATAATGATTGCAGCACTTCATTGCTGACTGATGTCAGACTAACTGGCTTCCATTTTTCTCTGCCGCCTATCTTGAATAGCCATGTTAAATTTGATATCATCCAATCCATTGGACTATTCCAAATCAGAACCGAGGGAATTTTTGGAAGATCACTGCCATTTCTGCAGCCAACTCTTTTAAAATCTTATGATGTAGGTGATCAGGTCACTGGATATGGCAACCATAGGTCCTGTTAATTTCTCCAATACTTTTTCCTTTACTAATATTGCTTACTTATTTGACACTTGCTTCACCATTAATTCTGGTATTCTTTTGTCTGTTAACTGTGAAGATGGGCACAAAATAATGGTTTAATGTTTCTGCCATTTCTTTATTTGCCCTTTATATTTCGTCCTGAGCGACCCAGTTTTACTTTTCTCGAGGAGAGAGCTCCATTTTGGTCGGTTGTTGTTCAGTTCCAGAAGGCCTCTCTTTGCTGATTCAAGGCCTCTAAGTTAAATGAGTTGACTGATCTATATCTGATTTCATGTCACAGTCCAGACTTACTGGCCTTTGCACTAAAGTGGCAATCTCACTTTGTGAGACTTGCACGGGAATTAGAAATGATACACTTGAACATTCCGAGAAGTGCTCTGCGATATTCCCCGTCTTTCAGTTTACGTGGTGTGCCGTCACACCATTTGTCTTATCCAGCAGCTGACTGATTCTTTCTAGCATTCCCCACAGCAGTTCTCTGTAGAATGCTATTGGTGCAGTGATATGTTCTTTGATATCAGTGTGGGAGCAACACTGCCAATGTGACCAACTGTGGTTATGGAAAGAAAAACATTGTTTTGTATTATGGTCAGATATCTGAATCAAAATATCTGAATGAAGATTGCACGAAACCCAGTAAGTGAGATTAATTGTTTCCCATCGTCACAATGGTAGATAGTCACATAGCTGCCGGAGCATCGTTATTTGGATTTGGTTGGATGCATGATGATTCGTCGCATCTCTCTCTAGTCTTCTGTATGTTTGCACCCAGGTGTAAATTTCTTTGCTCCTCTTGGTGTTATTTGGCCACAGGCGATTTTTATAGGGGCGGGGGGCAGCTCAATTTATAGCTGGGAGTGAGATTTGAAAGAAAGTCCATGGAGATGAATTTAAAACGTTTTTTTCGAAAGTTTTTTTCACTCTTGCCCAATCTTATTTTCATTTCCCCTCAACGAGAAAAGTGCGAACATGTAAATTGTTCTGAACTTACCCCCCCCCCCCCCCAGCAGCTCTCAAGAGATTGTATCGGGTGTGTCTTTTTCCCTTCATTTATTTCTTCAGGTAAGTAGAATTGCTGGGTCTGCACCTTACAGATCTATCAATTAGTTTTTGAAAGAATTGTGATTTTTGTTACTTCATTAGTCAGAGACCATCCAGTATTCTGTGCTGCTCTGTCCTTTTGGATATTCCATTCATTGTCCTCTAATATCCTCCCTTACCATGCTGCCCCCTTGGCCCTCCCAGCTCCCCAAATTGCGAACACACACATAGTTCTGCAGAGGTGCCGTGAGAGTTCATGTCATAAAACATGAGCTTAAGAATATGAAGTTGTCTTTTTGGAAATCAAGGCGTTGGAAATTTTTGGCGTGGATCTCTGATGCAACAAATGACCTTCCCCGAATGCATCATCGACTCTGTTCCACGTTCTTCGTTCAGTGAAACGTGGGTTGATGTTTATTTACACATTTCAGGTTGCCACAGAGACTTTGTTTTGGCTGAGGTCGGGGAATTTAGTTCCTGCGAACTTGAAATAAAATCTTGCTCACTAACAGCCGTTTTCCAAAGCCGTCAATTGACCTACATTGCTTGTTGAAGGAAACAAGCCTTTTAAAATTTAAATTTCCTTCCATTCTGTCAGGTCTTCAGCAGTTCTGGTCACAGGACATGAGGGTCATTCATTAGTGTTCATTAGTGTACAAAATGGTGACAATACTCTGGGCATAATGGGAGGTCACTGGCCTGAATGGTAAACTCTGTTCCTTCTCTCCACAACTGCTGCCTAGCCTGCTGAGTATTTCCTAATTCACCAATATCTTGGCCAGTGGACCTGTTGCAATGAAGGTTATTTAAGCCATAGTTTCTGAATTGAGACACGAAAGGTCTGTAAATGCGTCCTGCCCCAAGGACATAGAATTTCCTTTTTCGCCTTTTCTGTTCAAGTTTTACAAAATAACTTTTAGTGCATAGTGATAACATCCAGTACTGCTGCTGAAACAAATTCAAACACATGAGAACGAATGATCTTTTAAAATTAGTCGCTGAAAAATCCTTTTATTTGAAGAGATCCTCTGGGGACATTGTTTTGGTGTGCATCAGGGTGTTCCACCAACAGGAGGAAGATTATCTTGAGAGAGAAAAATTGGCAATGGTAAACCCGAGTCCTGGTAATACGAAAGCATTATTATCTGATTGGTTGGAATATTAGTATACGCTTGCCATTTGAACTAAGGTTCACTTTTTCTCAGTGTGTTTATGTCCTAGAAATTTGCTAAGGCCCGTGCTGTCTCGCTGGTGCCTAACAAGCACCTATGTCTTCAGTATTGAGAGCAGTAATTACACACTTGTAGGCTGGCAGTGCACCATCTCGCATATCCATAGAATCATAGAATTTTACAGCATTGAAGGAGGCCATTCGGTCCATCGTGTCTGCACCAGCTCCCGAAAGAGCTCACCTAGCTAGTCCCATTTCCCAGCCCTATCTCCATAACCCTCTAAATTCATGACTTTCAAACATATATCCAGCTCTCTTTTGAAACCTCCTATGGAATCCGCCAGTCTCCCAGTCAGTGCATTCCGAATCCCAACAACTCTCTCTGAGTAAAGAAGTTTCTTCTCGTCTCACTCCGAGCTCTCTTGCTGACCATCTTGAAATTGCGGCCCCTGATATGTTGGGTGCTCTAGATCCGTGGGACACATACAGGCCACCAACAGTTTAAATATTACAACACTATTTTATTAAACTATAAACTGTTGAACATACCCTTACTGTGGGTTAACACGATGTTAGATTGACTAAAGACCTGTCCCTATCCTAACCAGTCTAATCACTCAGCACATGGTGAGGATCTGTGCTGTAAGCCGTAAGCTCTTGTACTTCTGAAAGGCTGCATCCCGAATGAGCGGGAAAACTGATGCCCTCTGTCTTTATAGTGAGTGTGCTCTAACTGGTGATTGGCTGCGGTGTTATGCATGTTGATTGGTCCTAGTGTATGTCCATCAGTGTGTGTCTGCACCATGATATACTGGTGTATATTATGACAGCCCCTAGTCACTGACTTGCCAACTAGTAGGAACAGAACACCCTTCTTTACCCTGTCAAAATTATTCATAATTTTTAACACGTCAGTAAGGTCACCTCTCGATCTTCTCCAAGGAGAACAAGCCCAATTTTTCTAATCGTTCCTTGTATCTAAAATCCCTCATTCCTGGTATCAGTCTAGTAAATCTCGTGTAGGCAGCACATATCCAGACTTCATGCATCTCTGAGCCACTGTGCAAAACTGGGTCGACCCACTGCGTTCAGGAAAAGTAAGACTGTTTGAAAGCTGAAATTGTCACCATCACAAAGCAAGTTTTTAAAGTGCAACCGCACTACAGTCCTGCAGAATTTTGTCAGCAAACCACTCCTCGCCCCCCCCCCCCCCACCCTAATCTCCTGATCTTTTCTATCCCCGCCATACCACACCAGCACCACACTTCCCAGTTGCTTTCCCTTCCCCTTTTAATCACTTGAAAGTGAGGCCTTTGCCACTGACGGTGTGGCCTTAAATTGAAACCTCCTCAGTGAGCTGCCTGAGAGTGGCCGGTAGGTCCTCGAGCTCGACACGGCAGCAGCAAATTCAGCTTTCGGCTGCGCAGTGGCTCATAGCGGTAAATTAGTGAAGGCAGTAGTCCTTTGCCGTCTCGGCTTTTTATCATTTTTTTTTTAAAATTAGCCCCGCCATCTCTTTGAAAAGTGTCACGAACAATCTCACTGAACTGTGCATGTGCCACACTGTGCATTGGAAAATAATGAAATGTTAACTCATCCATTTAGATGAATAATGGACAGATAGTGGTGTTCAAAATGGGGTTGACAAGCAAATACAATATCAGGGCTTTTAATCTGCGACATAGTTCTACAGAATATGAATTAATGCTCAGTCCAAAGAAATCTGTACAGAACATCAGCAGTGAATTTTCACACACGACTTGTCATGCTTGTGGTATTCACAGTGTCATTGTCTGGCACTCTGGCCCTTTACACAATTGTGTTTTAATATAGAATTAACCTTTCTGAGGGAATGTATTAAGGTGTGAAGATTCAGATTGGAAAAAAAAATGAAATACCAAACTGCATGATAAAAGAAAAATTGAAAATATACCACATAAGGACGTAGTGATACTAAGTTTCGGGTTTCGATGTTTTGATGATGGTAAAGTCGAGAGAGTTAAGAGGCTTTGGTTTTGAGACCCACACTAAAGTATGTTCAAATAAGTCGAGAGATACCGGCATGCAATGCTGTTTTAAAAGGTGGAACAAGGGAATGTGGGATGTCATACGTAAAGTGGCACTGACCTAGTTGTGTTGAGAACATAGAGGAAGGTTAGAATGGCAACAGGGGATTTAAAGTTGGAGGGAGGATATAAAGTTGGAGAGTCAAAGGTTTTACAGGAATTGCATATCGGACCAATATTACTTGTCAAGAATGCAAGACAGGATCCAGAAAAGCCTTCATAGATATGGGAGGACTTTTCAAATCTTCTCAGTCTTGGGTTTGCAAATACAATTGGAAATGATGGCAGGATAATCTATTTTGGCTTCCCAGGAAGACCCTGACGACTTCCAAAATGATATCCAGATGTTTGCAAATTATTTCAAAAATGTTTCCTCTACTTCTCTACCTGAAAACTCAATCCATGTGTTGACCATTTAATGTGCAGAAGAACTCTGTGACAGCACTCCGAAATTTGCACTTTACTACTTTGAACCTATACCCCTTTTCTTATTGTCATAAGTAGGAAAGTGCAAATAGTAGAGTCATGTAGTAGTTTGTCACAGCATTCTGAATTTCATTTTTCTATGTTATATGGCTCTATAATATTTTTTGACCTTCCTTCGACAAGCCCAGATTTCTCTAATCTTATAACTCGTCGCTGATTATGGGCAGCATGGTAGCATTGTGGATAGCACAATCGTTTCACAGCTCCAGGATCCCAGGTTCGATTCCAGCTTGGGTCACTGTCTGTGTGGAGTCTGCACATCCTCCCCGTGTGTGCATGGGTTTCCTCCGGGTGCTCCAGTTTCCTCCCACAGTCCAAAGATGTGCAAGTTAGGTGGATTGGACATGATAAATTGCCCTTAGTGTCCAAAATTGCCCTTAGTGTTTGGTGGGGTTACTGGGTTATGGGGATAGGGTGGAGGTGTTAACCTTGGGTAGGGTGCTCTTTCCAGGAGCCGGTGCAGACTCGATGGGCCGAATGGCCTCCTTCTGCACTGTAAATTCTATGATCTATGATTAGCACCTGAATCTTATTTCTGAACCACTTCCAGTACTTGAATGTCTATTTCTCCACTGTTTTGTTAAACAGGATTCAGCGTGTGATCACAATATGATTGAATTTTTACATTCAGTTTGAGGGAGGGAAGAGTGATTCGAAGACTAGCATTTTAAACTTAAATAATGGCAATTATGAGGGCACAAATGTGGAGCTAGTGAAACTGAACTGGCAATTTAAGTTAAGGAATGCGTCAACCGAGATACAGTGGCAGACATTTGAAGGGATATTTCAGGATACGCAGAACAATTGCATTCCAACAAGGAACCTTCCATGGGGAGGACACACTGATCGTGTTTAACTAAAAAAGTTAATGACAGTATGAAAGAAAGCTAGTTAGAAATATAAAAGCAGGTCATAGGAATTTCCATAGATACATAAAAAAGAAGTGTTAACAAATTGAGTGTTGGTCCTACAGAAAGTGAGTCTGGGGAGTTAATAATGGCAAATAAGGAGATGGCAGATTAATTGAACTGTTTTTTGTGCCAGTCTTCACTACTGAAGATGCAAGAAACATCCTAAAAGTGGGTGTAAGTCAGGAATCGGAAAGCGAGGTACTCTAGAAAATGACAATCACCAGTGATGTACAGATCCCAGGGTCCTGAAGTAATTCATCAAAGGGCCTTAAAAGAAAGGGCCAATGAGATAGTTGATGCATTAGTTTTAGTTTTCCCAAATTCACTAAATTCAGGGAACGTTCCATTAGATTGGAAAATAACTAATGTGACTCTTTTTTACTCAATAAGGGAGGGGGACAGAAAGCAAGAAACGACAAGCTGGTTAGCTTAACGTCTGTCATAAGAAAATATGAACTGTTATTAAAGATGCTATAGCAGGGCATTTAAAAAAACAAATTCAAGGCAATTGGGAAGAGTCAGCATGGTTTTGTGAAAGTGAAATCATGTTTAATCCATTTATTGGAGCTCTTCAAAGAAGTAACATGTGCTGTGGTTAAAAGGGAACCAATAAGATTGTACTTAGATTTTTAGGCATTTGATAAGAAGCCATATCACAGGTTATTTTGGAAAATAAAAGCCCATAATGCAGGGGGGGGGTAACATATTGGCATGGATTGAAGATTGGCTGGCTGGCAGGAAGCAGAAAGAAGGCATATATGGCTCATTTTCTGGTTGGCAAGATGTAAGCAGTGCGTTGGGATTTTAGCCTTTTACAATTTGTATCAATGACTTGGATGAAGGAACTGAATGTACGGTGGCTAAATGTGCTGATAATTAGGAAAGTAAGTTATGAAAAGAGGACATAGGCCACAAAAGGGCATTGATAAGTTAGGCGAGTGGGCAAAGTTATGGCAAAAGGAGTATAATGTGGGTAAATGTGAAATTGTCTGTTTTGGCAGGAAGAATAATGAGCGATATGATTTTGCTCCTAAATGTTTGAGAAATCCCTGATATGGCCAGAATAAAGGAAATGACATGTTCACAAATCTTTTACGTGTTTTTAGTCATTGGACAGCCGGAGTAAACGTTGATTGATTGCCTCTTTCAGATACCAGTAAACATGAGGAGGGGAGAGAAGTTGCACAGCAGGAGGCCTTACCTTCACCAGGTAACTGGGCCATACATCAGGATGCAGAGCACCCATCAACCCTGGTGAATGACACTACTGGTGACCTCATCAGAAGTAAGTGCTTGGAAGGTCTTTTGACTAATGTAGTGCATTCTGGTACAAATTGCTGTCTGACAGTATTACAATAATACCACAATTACAGATAGTGGCAATATTGACATACAGTTAACTTGTGTCAAATGTGATAATGTCAGTAAAGTAACATGAGTCAACGGAATTGCTTTAACAGAATGATGGCTGTCTGAGTGTATTAACAGTCTTGCAAGTGCCAAGGTATTGCTGAACCAGGATTGCTCTTTTTTCTTTATCATGCATATTGTCAAACTTGTGTGTGCGCGCAGTGGTATTTGCATTGCAGATTTGTTGCCTTTGTTTTGAAGAACAAAGACCTCACTGTTGGTGGAATGGTTTTGGTACATATTCATTGGTGGCCCACTGTATACGCAATTTGACGTGGCACGACAGCTTAAGTTTAGAACAATCCAGGTTTACGAATTTCATTTTCCATTATTAATTGTAGAAAGAAAATTTGTACTGATGGTATCTTTCAACATGGAAAGCACTATTTTTAATCAAAATATGTGACACTTTTCGTCTCTTTTTGCTCTTGAATCTACCTAAATCGGTTGTCATTAAAATTACTTTATAAGCAAGTTCTGGAAAACACTCCTTGGAAAAAGTGTTTATTTCGGGTTTTTTTTTAAACCAATTGAGGACCAAAAAATGTGAAGAGTTATGTGATCAGCTGTGCTCTTGACCTCCAACATTCATGGAAAACTAACTTTGTAAAGCGGTCTCACAACAAGTGTACACATATTCAAGGTAACTAAGGCCTGTTTTAGGTGTGGATCAGAAATGTCCAACCAGCAGTGGGGCCAGTGCCTGAACCGAAACGTGTCACGATCCAAAGCCAAACCCCCGGGTTCTTGTGCAAGATCCTGTTAGGGACCAACAAAGCTTTGTTAAAAGTAGACCCAATTTTGGGATTCAAGACATTTGCTCAGTAAACAAACCATAAGATTCCACTGGTTTAGTTTTGAACAAACAGGAAAAAAAAATAAACTTTACAAGGTCAGAAAGATGAAACAATTTGCATTCGGCAGGAGTTTCCCTTGTCAACGGGGTTTCCCGTTGAATGCTCCCCTCGCTGCTGGAAAATCTCTGGTGGGCGTGCGCCATCAGAGGGATGGGAGGATCCAGCTGGCGTGCATGGCTGGAAAGCTCCAGTCAATTATTTATTTTGTACTCTAACATTTAGAGTTGATATCGGGTACCCGTGAATTAACAAGTAAACCGTCGTTGAACACACCATCCTACTCAACAAATCCTAGACGTAACCGAGAGAGATTCCGTGGATTTCTCAACAAATCGCCCAGGTGTCTGTTACACTGCTGAGTCCACCAATCAGTGAAATTCTGTGTCTCTCACAAGGGATTCCATTCTTCCCCTTCAAAGATCTAACCTTGAGATTCTCTTCACAAGTCGATCCATCTCTGATGGCAGCAACAAGGGTTTTAAATCTCGTCTCCTGCTTTTCCATTCCCCTGGGTTCCAATGAGGCACTCTAGTGCCAACTCAGAAGCACAACTTCAGTTCTTTGTCCGAGCCAAGCAGGACCGAGCTACATAAAAGGAGTAGATTGACCCCAATTGTCTGCAGCATGAAGGCACTAACCTTTTGTCTTCATTCTTCACTTAAAGTCTGCACCCTGCAGCTCTCCTCCTGTTCGGAGTATGCTTCTCTGCTTTTTAAAAAAAACTGAACTGGAACCGTTTCCTGTTCCTTTCCCCTTTCTGACACTTGTTTTGGACCTCTCCCTGCCCCCTGTCGCTCAGGTACTTTTCCCAGTCCCCTACCTGGGACTCTAGATTTCCATGGTGCTCTGTTCCTGGTCACCTGACCTGGTTTTTCAAGCTGTTTTTCAGAACTCCGTGTAGTGATCTTGATGTAGTAATACATGATCAAATAATGTTAAACAAGTACAGGCAAATGATCACTAGATGGCCACACTACCAAGACCTATAAAAAGATTTTCCCGCTCTTTCCTAAGGAGAATGTGTTAGGAGTGTGGAGAGTACAGAAGGGAAACAGCTCGAGAGAAGAAGTTAACAGATCTTGGTATATAGCATTATCTTATTTGATAGTTTAATCCATAGTTATTTGTTTGTTTACTAGTTCAGTATTGAAGTAAAAATAACTCGCTAATTTAATTCATATTACTCATTAGATTATTTTGTCACCACCTGGAAGACTACATCTATATTTCAACAACTCGGCTAGACAAAGAGTAATAAAATCGTAATGCAACACTACGCATGTAAATTGCAGCTCTCGGCATGTACAGCTCGCTCCAGCCTGCATGTGCGCAAAAGCCTGTTCAGAATTGAAGCTCCTGACCTTTGCTCCCCAATGAGCCAAGTATAATTTTCGTAAATTTTGATACATACAGTTTGATTAACATTCACATCCAGAATGATTCAGAGTCACATTCAGAATATTTCAGGTTGATTAAGACACAGATACAGAATTATTCAAATTCACGTTCAGACTGATTAGTCCAGGCACTCGATGAGAAACCCCAACAATTTTGCAATTTGTAAACTGTGAGGAAAGGATACTTCACCCTCGGGAGTAATTCCACTGACAAACGGGGATCTTTCATATTAAACAAAACTTTATTCTTAACACAGGACCAACTAGGTTAACATCACAAAAATAGCTTACAATTAACAGTTAAACACTTAGACCTTTCTCTCTCCAATTAAGCACAGCGCTTTACAGGTCAAAGCCATTTGTAAATAAAGTTAGCAAACACAGAGATACTTGTCATCCTCTATGCAGATAATTCCTTTCAGCAAAGGAGAGAGACTCTTTCCAGGCACATCTTGAAAGTCCTTCTGTCTTTGGCAGAGTATGAGCTAAACTGCTTGCTACAGACCTGGCTCCTCCCATTAATTACATCATCTCTATCCCACTAAATGCCTTATAACCATCTTATTAAGGCTTAACACAACCCCTCAATTATCTAAACCCCAGGGAACCTTCTTCCTATAATTAAAGAAGTCCATTACCTATGCAGATCAACAAGTGAATATGAATGATTATCCCATTTTATGACCTCTCAATTGCATCTCTTGCAGGCACTCCAGCTGCCTTTATGTTAAACTAGAATTTATAAGAATATTTATTGCAACAGCTATATAATACAATGCATATAGCAATTTTCTATATTCACCACACTGAATCCTTTGATAAATTGTCAATTCAAATTGGAGATAGGCATTCTTTAAGTCTCCATTTTTTGGGATCTCCTTTTCTCTCCCAGAAACCAGAAAATGATTTATTTTTGTCGAAAGGATGACCCAAAATGCATAACAAATTTTTTTTTGTGGTCCTATTCCTATTGAACAATTTTGACATCTCGGTGTGTGTGCATTGAAAGTTTTGATGTTATTTAGTTATTTTTATTTATTTTTGTCTAATTTTTTTCTCGTGTTTTGAAGTTTTCTGACTTGAGTGTTGAATGATTTGGGCAGAAAATCTGAGCAGACATTTGTTTGTATTGTATGAGTTTATGGTCTGTAGAGTTTTACACCACGTATAATTTAATATGAAGAGTTTTTTTTAATTGGTTTTGTGCAAAGTTAAGTGTGAATCTTTAAAAAATATTTATCATGTAGTTAAAGAAATGCATATATATTTTGCATTCCAAAGTAGTTTGTAGCTAAAGAAGTGCTGAGGTAGAGTTGCTGTTATTTTTAAAGCAAATACAGCAACCAATTTGCACTTGGATAGACAGCAACGAGGTAAATAACCAATCATTTTGTCTTTGAAAATGCTGATTGAGGGATAAACCTTTGGTCTGGGAGGCAAGGGAAAGAGCCATTATAAATCTCAGTTTAATATCTCATCCAAAATGCACTGCCTACAGCTGTGTAGCACCCCCTCAGTATCACACCAAACTGTCAGCCTAGAGTATATCCTCAAAATCCATCCATGACATGCATCCACTACCTCTTGATTCAGAGGGAGGAGAACCTCCATTAGATCAAACGTTGATTTGTTTGCGAAGCTGTGACATTTGTAATCGCAGCCGCCACCAGTATCAAAAGCTTGGGATCAAAAGGTGCTGCATTTTCTTTAGTGTGCTGATACAAACGTCTGTATTTTCCGCGAGGATGGAAATCCTGCCGGAAATGTGGCAGGATGAGAATGACTCATACCAGATGTCACTGGTGCTGACGCCGCTCTGATTTCTGTGGGTGTATTATGGGTCAGTTTAGTTACAATAATTTTATATCTACTCCTCTGGTTTGGAGCTTCAAGACAGTAAACCAGCTGCTGCAGGTTTTCAAGGCCTGCGGTAGTTTAAAAAGCCTGTTAACATCAAATGTTATGGCTACAACTGAGGTGCTTACGATCCAAATGTTAGGTTAATTTTTCATGTCCATGAAGCTTATTGCATTTAGTTCCTCACTCTGCTGCTGGCAGGAGGGTGTCCCCCCTGGTTCTGCTACTACAAATCAGAAAGCTATCTCCGTTTGTTTGTAGCTAATATCTCAATGGCCAGAATCACATAAAAAGAAAAACATAAAAGTTGCCAAGGATGGGCTGCTATGAATGGGGTGCCCACGTGGAGGTGAGCAGAAAAGCCATTGCTGGCAATGTGTAGTGGACAGGGGGGAATGAACCCATGCAAGGGCAGTTCCTCATGGAAGCATGAGAGATGGTTTGGGGGATTGTGGTTTGATCGACTGTTTCAAACACCACAGAAAGGTTGGAATAAGAAGGATCAGAAAACTAGAATTGCAATTGGCGAACACGTCAAAGGACCAAGTTCACCCATGATCCGATGAATAGGATGGATGTTGGATTGAAGGATTTTGACAGAAGGAATTTTCAGAGGGTTATACTCAGGCAGTTATCATGATGTGAAATGAGCTAGGAGAACCATAGGAGGAACCATAGAAACCCTACAGTGCCTAAGGAGGCCATTTGGCCCATCGGGTCTGCACCGCACCTCTGAAAGCGCACCCTATCTTGCCCCCCCCCCCCCAACCCTACCTGACCTGACCTACTTAACCCTGTAAAGTATGAGGTGACACACATTGGAAGGAGAAATTTGACAAGGAAATATTCAATTGGACTTGAGCAGAGTGATCACAAGGAAATGGATGTTTGGAGGCAAAACTAGATTTAAGGAAATATACAACTACTCTTCTGCACTCTCTGGAGAGCTCTCCCACCCTGAACTACATTTAGGCTAGGGCTTTTGTACCCAACAGGCTTTCCTTGGTAAGGTTGAAGCCCTGCTCCTTTCACGGGGAAGTTCATACTCTGATGAGGTCGCGGGGAATCTGATAGTCGATACCCCGTGTGGGTTGTAACATAGTCAACGAATGGCAGGACACTGGGAAGTTCTGAGGAACGAAGAGACCTTGGCGTGTTTGTCCATAGATCTTTGAAGGCAGAAAGGCAGGTGAAAAAGGCTTATGGGACACATGCCTTTATCAATCAAGGCATAGATTACAAAAGCAGGGAGGTCATGTTGGAGTTTTTACAGAGCTTTGGTGAGGCCATACCTGGAGTCCTGTGTGCAGTTCTGGTCGCCACATTATAGGAAGGATGTGATTGCACTGGAAGGGATGCAGAGATGATTCACGAGGATGTTATCTGGGATGGAACATTAAGTTATGAGGAGAGGTTGGACAGGCTTAGGTTGTTTTCGTTGGAGCAGAGAAGATTGAGGGGGCGACCTGTTCGAGGTGTACAAGATTGAGGGGTGTGGTGAATTATAAACACTAATAATCTACACTGTATTGTACAACATGTGTTGAGCCTGTACCTTGTACTAGATCATGTGTAGTTGCGCGGCTCTACCCATAGGGGAGATGAGCTTGTACTGGGCTCCACCTGTGGCTCCGCCCATGGCCCCTCCCCCTAACCGGAAGTATAAAGGTTGCTGTTGTGAGCCTGCCTGCCAGTTCATCTAGAGTTCATCTCGTCACAGGCAGGCTCTGTTGTAAGACGATTAAAACCACTGTGCGCTTCTAACCACGTGTCGCGTGAATTGATGGTCTCATCAAGGGGCATGGACAGGGTGGATAGAGAGCAGCTGTTCCCCTTGGCTGAATGGTCAGTTACGAGGTGACACAGGTTCAAGGTGAGGAGCAGGAGATTTAGGGGCATGTGAGGAAAAAACGTTGTTTATGCAGAGGATGGTGACGGTCTGGAATGTGCTGCCTGAGGGTGGTAGAGCTGGGTTGCCTCTCATCTGTTTAAAATTAAGCACCTAGTTAGCGCATCATTAAATTCAAGGCTATGGGCTAAGTGCTGGCAAATGAGATTAGGTAGATAGGACATGTACTTTACATGTGTCGGTGCAGGCTTGATGGGCCGAAGGGCCTCTTCTGCACTGCATTTCCTGTGATATACTCGAGGGTAATTTTTATCCTGGCCAATCCACCTAACCAAAACATCTTTGGACTGTAGGAGGAAACCAGAGCACCCAGAGAAAATCTACACAGACACTGGGTGAACGTGCAAACTCCACACAGTCACCCAAGGCTGGAATTGAACATGGGTCCCTGGCTAACCACTGTGCCACTGCGCTGAGAAGAATGGAAAATTACATGTGGGATGATGGTGAGAAAGGACGAAGGAAGACGAGTGGCTTTTGTGAAGGAGAAGTTGTGGTTTTGGATGAAACAATAACAGTGGGTTAAACTTCCTGGGCCCGATCAGCGCAGGTGGAAATCCCGTTATGACCGCAAACTCCCGCGAGACGGCCATGATGGGATTTGCAGCAGCGAGATCTCCGTTTGAGATCTTCCCCCACCCTCCGCGCCGGCAACTGAACCAGGTTCGTGCCCAGCGAGAGGGTGAACCCGATTAACATTCATTTGTATGCTGTTTAATATTCAGAAGCGGCTTAACGCCGTTGCTTCCGGTGTCCTCAGATATCCCCACCCCGCCGGCGTGACGTGATGCTGCCGGGAATCACCATTGGTTTCCAAAAGTAGTGAGGGAGTTGGCCTGGCATTGCCAACCTGCCAGTGGTGGGTCTTCCATGAAACTCCATTGGGGGGTTCTCATTATGTTGGGCAGGGGTCAGCCGACCAATGAGTAGTTGTGGGAGTGAGGAGGAGAGACGGTAGGAGGTGGCGGAGGTTGGCACTCTGTTTCTGGGATGGCGCGGTAGCACAGTGGTTAGTACTGTTGCTTCACAGCTCCAGGGTCCCAGGTTCGATTCCCTCTTGGTTCACTATCTGTGCGGAGTGTGCACGTTCTCCCCGTGTGTTCGTGGGTTTCTTCCGGGTGCTCTGGTTTCCTCCCACAGTCCAAAGATGTGCAGATCAGGTGGATAGGCCATGTTAAATTGTCCTTAGTCTCCAAAAAGGTTAGGTGGTGTCACTGGGTTACAGGGATGGGGTGGGTTTAAGTGGGTGCTCCTTCCAAGGGCCGATGCAGACTCGATGGGCCAAGTGACCTTCTGCACTGTAAATTCTTTGATTCTCTCTCCAAAGATTCTGCCAGACCTGCTGAGTCTTTCCAGCATTTTCTGCTTTTTATTACAGATGTAGGAATGTTGTGCTAGAGTTGTACAGGGTGTTGTTGAAATCCGACACTCAACCGATACCTGTTATTGGGGAGGGGTATCTTATATGGAAAGGTTGGTCAGATTGGCCCTTTATCCATTGGAGTTTAGAAGATTGAGAGGTGATCTTATTGAAACATTCTAGGCAGGATTCTCTCAGCCCATGGCGGGTCGGAGAATCGCTGGGCTGAGCGCGATTTGCATGACGCCGCCCCAACACCGGTTACCGGAGAATCGGGGCGATTGGCACTGCCGCGATCGGGGGCCGCTCTCTCTGGCCCCCGCCAGCGATTCTCCGCCCGGGATGGGGCGAGTGGCAGCCCAAAAAAACCTGAGTCCTGCCGGTGCCGTTCACATCTGGTCTTACCTGGCGGGACCTCGGCATCCATCCTGTCGGGGGCGGCCTGGTGGTGGGGGGTGGTGTGTCCGACCCTAGGGGGGGGCCTCCACCGTGGCCTGGCCCGCGATCAGGGCCTACCGATCGGCGGGCCCACCTCTCGTGGTGGGGGTCTCTGTTACCCTGCGCTGGCCCCTGTAGCCCTACACCATGTTGCGTCGGGGCCGCCTTGGAGAAGGACGCTACCGCGTATGCGGGCCGCTCGCAGCGCACATACGCAAACCCGCGGCGCCCATTTGACGCATTGTTAAAAGTGTATTTAGACTTGACTTTCCTTGGAAAGTTTTCTTCTATGGGGAGGTGGTGGCATAGTGGTATTGACTAGTAAACCAGAGACTTGGGGCTGGATTCTCCCAAAATGAGACTCTGTTCCCATGCCGGCGTAAAAACGATGGAGTTTTATTCCCGAAATTCTTTGGAAAAAGTTGGACGAATTGAAATGAAATGAAAAATGAAAATCGCTTATTGTCACGAGTAGGCTTCAATGAAGTTACTGTGAAAATTCCCTAGTCGCCACATTACGGCGCCTGTCCGGGGAGGCTGGTACGGGAATTCAATGCCCTGCAGTGGGTTAGCAGGGACCCGGAGTGAATCTCACAGTTTTTGCTGCAGATACGGGCCCCCGCAGATCCAGGTCAGAGGCCGCGCATGCGCACAACGGTGACCTCCAGCGGCCGCGCTGTGCTCCATGGCGGACTCTGACCGCGGAGCCAGACAAAAAAAAACACCCCGATTGGCCACGCGCCCGAGCCTCTAACCCTGCTCATTTAATCAGCAGCCACCCACAAGCCCCCCTGGTCTCTGGTACGCCCGCCCTCGACCAGGGAGTCCGCAGCCGCCATGCCAGCATAGGTGGTTAGTTCCACGCTGTCGGGAACTTGGACGGTCAGGAGCAGAGGTTTTCTGAGCTGGCCTCTGCCAATGGGCCCACGGCCGCGTGGCGTACTCCGCGGCGATGCCCGGAGAATCACCGAACCTGCGCCGGGCCCAATTACACTGTCAAACTGGATTCTCCGACCTGGCGTCGGCTGCGATTTCGGCACGGGGTTGCGGAGAATCCAGCCCATGCTCTGGGGAACCCAGGTTCAAATCCCGCCACTGCAGATGGTGAAATTTAAATTCAATAAAAATCTGGAAATAAAAGTCTAATGATGACCGTGACACCATTGTTGATCGTCGTAAAAATCCATTGGGTTCACTAATGTGCATTAGGGAAGGGAAGTCTGCTGCCTTTACCTGGCCTTGCGACCATTCTGTCAAAACCGTGGCTCTTGTTTAGCTGCAAATTCTAAATGACATTGCAGCTGTCAGTGATGCTTTTTCATAGGTAAGGCAACAGGGCAGTTCTTTGTGAGATGGTACAAAATGGGTGACAGGGCAAGCCTAATTTACATCTCTCCCAGTGCAGGCCAGAAAAAAAAATTCAGTGACTGTGTAAAATGGCCTGCTGACTCACTGTCATTTGTTTGGCAGTATTGTACAAAGTCCAGACCTGCCTCCGCACTTCTAGGACCATTAGAATTTTGATTATGGAATTGTTCACAGCGATACTCACCAGAGACATTTACATCTGTGCGAGGGGAAAATTACAGTGATGGGTTTAATTAAACTATTCTGAAACATTCAAAACATCTTGTAGAATGGACTACTCCCCTAATTTTTCTAGTTTACTGAGTGGCATGTTCTATGTTCTAGTGTTCTACCCCCCAACCCCTTACAGTGCAGCTTTTTAAATGAAATTATTTTGAAGCAATTGCAAAAGAATTATGCATGTTGCAGTTGATCGTGCTATTTGTTTAGTGTTAATTGGGCACTTGATCATTACTGTAAGAGTTGTTTGGTTGACAGATTATTCAAGTGTTGAAGAGTAGCAAGAGGTTTAGTTTAAAGGGGTTTACTGAGACGATATAGTTCCATCACAATCTGAAGAGAGAGGGCAGCATGGTAGCACAAGTGGATAGCACTGTGGCTTCACAGTGCTAGGGTCCCAGGTTCAATTCCCCGCTGGGTCACTGCCTGTGTGGAATCTGCACGTTCTCCCCCTGTCTGCGTGGGTTTCCTCCGGGTGCTCCGGTTTCCTCCCACAGGCCAAAGACGTGCAGGTTAGGTGGATTGGTCATGCAAAATTACCCTTAGTGTCCAAAAAGGTTAAGAGGGATTATTTGATTGTGGGGATAGGGTGCAAGTGAGGGCTTAAGTGGGTCAGTGCAGACTTGATGGGTGGAATGGCCTCCTTCTGCATTGTATGTTCTATGACCCTTGACAAGCGAGAAGGTTTACAAGTACCGGATCCAATGGATTAAATGACCTGTTCTCTGCTGCCTGCCAGAAGGCTTCCTTGCCTTTGACCTAATCAGGATGTTAAGCTGAATCTTGCCAATGCGAAGAGTTTCTCCCCTTACCCTACGTAGGAACATTTTGTCCATTTCAGAGATCATAGACTTTACAGTGCCGAAGGAGGCCATTCGGCACATCGAGTCTGCACCGGCCCTTGGAAAGAGCACCCTAACCAAGCCCACACCTCCACCCTATCCCCACACCTCCACCCTATCCCCGTAACCCCACCTATCCTTTTTTGGACACTCGGGACTCTTTAACATAGCCAATCCACCTAATCTGCACATCTTTAGACAGTGGGAGGAAACCGGAGCAGCCGGAGGAAACCCACACAGACACAGGGAGAACGTGCAGACTCCGCACAGACAGCGACCCAAGCCGGGAATCAAACCTGGGACCCTAGAGCTGTGAAGCAACTGTGCTAACCACTGTGCTACCCCGTTTGTTTGGATAAGTGGGTGCATGCTCCCATCTTATCAGGCCCTGACACATTGACTTGAAGGCCTGTGCTTGAAGGAGCTATGTGATATAGATAACGAGGGCTTCTGGAGAACAATGGATAATTGACTTCTGTGTTTGTTATCTCCAGCAGGAGCTGAAGAGTTCTCTGAACTCGAGAGAGAAACTTATTGCCAAGAAACCACAACCTCAGCATTTCTTCCACAAATATTATTTCTAGCATTTTTCTAATAGTCTCGGAACTCTTCCATCTTGTAGCTGGAGTCTTCGAACCATTTTCTTGTTCTCACAAAATTTGTGCCGTAAGTGGCTATAGCTGTGTCCGCTCATTTAAAAAAAAATCTTTGTGCAGTGAATTTTGGTGGACCGCACCTATAAAACAGATATTTGTGAAATTAATTTAAAAGCTTATCTGTGGTGCAAAAAAGTGAATGTGACACAAGTAGTTATTTTCAAATTGACTGGGACTTAATAATTTATTAAAATGTCAAACTGAGATATATATAAGTGCAGAAGATTACTCATTGCGTTTTCAAAATGAAAATCTCCTTTGTTCCTATTCTATGTAAGTGCAGCTGAATTTGTCCAGCCGGATTGATGTATGAGGCTAACTACAGCTAGAACAGCAAAGGGCAGCAAAATATAATATAGATCAATGTGATGCTATCCTTGACATTTCCAGCTGTTGGGTGCAGTGCTTCTTTCTTTAATGTGTTTCTCAGCAATGGATTATTTTACAGGGTGAATTTTCTGCATGTGCTTCCCTCGAGTCAAAGTTTGGAGTCTCTTCAGCAAACAAAGATTGTTACAAGATTAATTGGAAATTTGAAATCTGAGGCCACTAGATTTCATTTTCCCCTCTTGGACATGTCAAGGGATATAGAATCCCTACAGTGCAGAAGGAGGCCATTCAGCTTGTCGAGTCTGCACCGACCCTTCGCTCTCCCCATATACACTCGCCCAACCACCCCACCCCACTCCCCATAACCTAACCCTGAACACTTAAGGGGCAATTTAGTATGGCCAACCCACCTAACCTGCACATCTTTGGACTGTGGGAGGAAACTAGGGGACCCGGGGGAAACCCACGCACACACTGGAAGGACTCTGCACAGAGAGTGACTCAAGGCCAGAATTAAACCCAAGTACCTGGTGCTGTGTGGTGGCAGTGCTAACCCCGTGCCCCCGATGAACGCATCGAGATGGGTACATGGAGGTAGGTTACAGAGCAGCCACGATCTTGTTGAAATACACATCAGGTTCAAGGGTTTAGGAGCTTATTCCTGTCCTATGTTCTCTTTTCTTGAAAATTGCCCACTGCTGCTGGATTTTAGGAAATTATTGGCAAGTGCTATTCAACCCATTAATTTAAAGTTGTGGGCCTTGCACTGACAAGTTACTAATGTGTGCTCCCAAGCTGTGTAAGAAGGAAACGTGGGGAGGGAGTTTTTAAAATTCATTTTTATGCCTTGTGGGCATCGCTGGCTGGGTCAGCGATTTGTTGTCCATCCCTAACTGTCCTTGGGAAGGTGGTGGTGATCTACCTTCTTGAACCTCTGCAGACCATGAGGTGCAGGTGCACCCACAGTGCTGGGAGTGAGGAGGTTCCAGGATTTTCACCCAACAACAGTGATGGAACGGCGATATATTTCCAAGTGAGTTTGGTGAGTGACTCGGGTGGGGAACTTCCAGGTGGTGGCATTCCCATATATCTGCTGACCTTGTCCTAGACGATTGTAGTTGTGGGTTTGGAAGGTGCTGCCTAAGGAACGTCGGTGAGTTCCTGCAGTGCAACATGTAGATGGTACACGCAGCTGCTGCTGTGTGTGGTGTGGGAGTAAATGTGTGTGGAAGGGCTGCTTTGTACTGGGTGGTGTCAAGCTTCTTGAGTGTTTTCAGAACTGCACTCATCCAGGCAAGTGGGGAGTATTCCATCACATTCTTGCCTTATGCCTTGTAGGCGGTGGGCAGGCTAAGGGGAGACGAGAGGTAAGTTACGCGCCTCAGGACAGGATTCCTAGCCTTTGACCTGCTCTGGTACCCACTGTATCTATACGGCTAGTCCAGTTCAGTTTCTGGTCAATGGTAACCCCAGGATATTGACAGTGGGAGATTCAGTGATGGTAATGCATTTGAACGTCAAAGGCGATGGTTTGATCCTCATTTATTGTCGATTGCCATTTCCTGGCACTTGTGTGGTATGAATGTTGCTTGCCACGTCGGCCTAAGCTTGGATATTGCCTGGGTATTGGTGCATCTGCATGTGGACTATTTTGGTGTCTGCGAAGTCATGAATAGTGCTGAATATTGTGCAATCTTCAGTGATCTTCCCCACATCTGACCTTATGATGGAAGGAATGTCATTGATGAAGTAGCTGAAGGTGGTCCAGCCAAGAACACTATCCTGAGGAACTCCTGCAGTGATGTCCTGGGATTGAGATGATTGACCTCCAGCAACCACAATCATCTTTCTTTGTGTTAGGTAAGACTCCAACCAGCGGAGAGTTTTCCCTTGATTCCCATTGACTCCAGTTTTGCGAGGGCTTGTTGATGCACATTTGATTAACTGCTGCCCTGATGTCCAGGGCAGTCGCTCTCACCTCACCTCTGAACAGTAAGAAGTCTTAGAACACCAGGTTAAAGTCCAACAGGTTTGTTTCAAACACTAGCTTTCGGAGCACTGCTCCTTCCTCAGGTGAATTCCTCAGGATTCACCTGAGGAAGGAGCAGTACTCCGAAAGCTAGTGTTTGAAACAAACCTGTTGAACTTTAACCCGGTGCTCTAAGACTTCTTACTGTGCTCACCCCAGTTCAACGCCGGCATCTCCACATCATGGCTCACCTCTGGAGTTCAGTTCTTTTGTCCATGTTTGAGCCAAGGTTGTAATGAAGTCAGGGGCTGAGTGAGCCTGGGAGAACTGAAACTGAGCGTCAGTGAGCAGGCTATTGCTAAGTAAATGCCACTTGATAGCACTGTTGATGACTCCTTCCATAATTTTACTGATGAATGAGATTGATTCATTAGGCGGTAATTAGCTGGGATGTATTTGACCTGATTTTTGTGCACAGGATATACTTGAGCAATTTTACACATTGCCAGGTAGATGCCAGTGTTGTAACTACTGGAACAGCTTCCCTCAGAGCGTGGCAAGTTCTGGAGCACTCGTTTTCAATACTGTTGCTGGAATATTCTCAGGGCTCTTTGCAGTATCCAGTGCTTTCAGCTGTTTCTTGATATCACACGGGATGGATCAAATTGTCTGAAGACTGGCATCTGTGATGCTGGGGACCTCTGGGGAAGACTGAGATGGATCTTCCACTTGACTGGCTGAAGAATGATGCTTCAACCTTTTGTACTTCTGGGCTGGGCACCTTCATCATTGAGGATGGGGATATTTGTGGAACCTCCTCCTCCAGTGAGTTGTTTAATTGTCCACCACCATTCAGGACTGGATGTGGCAGGACTGTAGAGCTTAGATCTAATCCGTTGGTTGTGGGATTGCTTAGCTCTGTCTATTCCTTGCTGCTTATGCTGTTTGGCACACAAGTAGTCCTGTGTTGTAGCTTCAGCAGATTGCCACCTCATTTTGCCTGATGTTGCTCCTGGCATGCCCTCCTGCACTCTTCATTGAACCAGGGTTGATCCCTTGGCTTGGTGGCAATGGTAGAGTGGGGGATATGCAGTTACGGATTGTGGTTGTGTGTAGTTCTGCTGTTGCTGGTGGCCTACAGCGCCTCATAGATGCCCAGCCTCAAGTTGCTGTATCTGTTCTGAATCTATTCCATTTTGCACGATGGTAGGCCACACAACATGATGGAGGGTATCTCAATGTGAAGATGGGACTTTGTCTCCACAAGGACTGTGCGGTGGCCAGTCCTACCAATACTGTCATGGTCAGATGAATCTGCAGCAGGCAGATTGGTGAGGATGAGGTCAAGTATGTTTTTCCCTCTTGGTTCCCTCACAATCTGTTGCAGGACCAGTCTAGCAGTGACGTCCTTTAGGACCTGGTTAGTAGCGGTGCTACCGACCCGCTCTTGGGTGATGGACATTGAAGTACCCCAAGCAGATTACGTTCTGTGCCTTTGCCACCCGCTGTGCTTCCTCCAAGTGTTCAACATGGAGGAGCGCTGATTCATCAGCTGATGAATGGTATATGGTAATCAGTAGGTGTTTTCCTTGCCCATGTTTGATCTGAAGCCATGAGTCTTCATGGGATCCAGTGTCGATGCTGGACCCGTAGATTCCCCGTGCCACTATCACAGTTCAGTACTGTGTCTGGGGTTGGGGAATACAGGGGGTCACCTTTCCGCTGATGCCACACACCAGTGTCTTTTGCGACTGGACTGCACTATCAGGCTAATGCAGGTCTGAAGCTCGACGGGGGGATGGAGTGTGAGTTGAGGCCAGGGAGAGGGGTGCTGATGAAGACCATGGGGGGCAGTGTGGAAGGAGGGCTGTGCAAGTGGTGGTGGGTGGTGGGGGAGGGTGGGAGGCAAGGGTGAGGGCTCACGATGACGAGCAGGGGTGCAAGCACGTGTTTGAACAAGACAAACAACGTAAGAAGGACCGAGAGGAAGGAAACTGGACCCCAACAAAGCTGCATGAAAAGCTACAGGCCAAAGATGTGGTGGGTCGAAGTCCAGTTGGGGCCTGGGCACTTTACAGGTGGTGGGCTCGGGGTGGGATGGGGGGTGGGGGGGGGGGGGGGGGGGGGGGGGTGAATCGAGGAACAGGCTTCTTCTTGAGGCTGTGAACCTTTTTTCTTTGAGTTGCTGCCAATCTGCACTGTCTGGTGAAGACAGGTGTGTTGGACAGAGTGATACCAATCTGTTCGACTGCTACTTAAATATGGCGCCAGGACCTTTGAACCTGCCAGTTGAAGTCGGGAAGACGAATCAGCTGCCGGCCAGCCAGATGACGCAAAGAGGACCTTCCCTGTGCATAATTAATGAGGTTTCATGCTCAGGTTCTGGGTCGGCCATTCGGGCCAGCAGGAGGGACACTGCTTGAGCTGCCCTCCACTGCACTTAGTTTCAAAATGGGGGAAATCCACCATGAATTGAATCTTCCTTGTTACAATGCTACTTTCACAATTGCACTGCAGTTCTAATTAAATTTCGTATTTTTTTGATGATCCAGGTCATTACTTAACTTTCCAGTGGATGACAATATATTGGGGACATTATCAGCCACATTGGTTTAAATTTGTGGCAGGCAAGTCGAGAAATGGGCATTGCAAAATTATTGATGATGTAACAAAGATAAGATGCAGGAAGTATTCAAATACATACAATTTCCTTTACAGAGTTCCAGCTTTGCCTTGCTCCACTGATTACCTCTTTTTCTTACATAATTCACTTTTGTGGTATTTTTAAAAATAAATTTAGCATACCCAATTCATTTTTTTCCAATTTAAGGGCCAATTTAGCGTGGCCAATCCACCTAGCCTCCAATGATTTAGTTTAAAGGTATTTTAAACACCTGGATAGAAGATGTATAGGAACTTTACCTGGGTTGGAAAAGGTGCAGAGTGGTGCCACTTGATACTTTGCGAGAAGTGTAAGATTAGGAACAAACACTTGGAGGGGGGAGAGCTCCCCCCCCCCCCCCCCCCCCCCCCCCCCCCCCCCCCCCGAAATATGTTTCTCTGTGGTGGGAGGCAACCTACCATTGTCCAATGGTGTGATCTTCTGGTCTCGCCATTATCAATTGGGTTTTCCATCGAATGCACCCCGGAGGCGGGGTTTTCTGTCAGCGAGACCGGACCAGAAGATCGCACTGATGAGAATGGCTGGAAAATGAAAATCCCCCCGTCCCCCGGGTACCAGAAGGGTAATAAATCAAACTATACTTATTCTTTGCATGGGTAATAATGACCATGGCGTATAATCTGGACGAAGGTTGCTTTTACAATAGAGTGGCTTGCGACATCCATTCACTCAGCGTTACGTGCCACATGCACGCCGAGCTCAATATGGATTGCAGCGTCTCTCCCCTTGAGGGCGTTCGTAAACCAGTTGAGATTTTATGGAAGCATTCATTGCCTTTTTTTTGGTGCCATCTCCCACAATTGGTCACGTTTATTGATTTCGGAATTGCACCGCCTGTTCTCGATGATTGATTGGATCAAAGTAACCTTTTTTCATTGTTCCAACAAGATTTACTGCGAGTTTTCAAATGACTCTTGGGGTGATTCTTTGTCTTTAAAGTTAATCACATCTGTGAAAGTTCTTTAAAGCTCCTTAATGTTGGCCTGAAGCAGTTGGCTTTTCATTAATCTGTGGCGTGATGTAAAACAGCACAACGTTTTGTCATGCGAACAGGAGGAAAAAAACCTTAAAAGGTCGCACCATTCTTGCCCCCACTGCTAAATATGAAGAAAGGAGGTGCAGTTTTATTTGCAAAGAATTGTTGTTTAATTTATATGGTTAACTCTTTTTTAGGTTAACTATCGGCAGCGATTATCGTCCCCTTGGTATGAGCCTTGTGCCCTTGCCTTGGCTCACCCATGCCTTTGATTATTCCAGTGTTCCCCTGGCCACCTTCCAGAAACATTAATTCACTTAATGCTCTACTGTCTGTATCCTATCCCACATCAATTCCCATTTACCCATCAGCCCTGTGTGCGCTGACCTAATGGCTCCACGGTATTATGGATTTATTTTGGAAAAGCAGGCTTTCAGTTCCCAGCACTAAAATTGAATAAGTACAGTGGCCCCACTCCCTCCCATTTCTCTGTACTTTCATTGTAAAGCATGGCTTTGGGACGTGGGGCATCGCTGGTTGGGCCAGCATTTGT
Organism: Scyliorhinus canicula; assembly: GCF_902713615.1. Classification (NCBI taxonomy): domain Eukaryota; kingdom Metazoa; phylum Chordata; class Chondrichthyes; order Carcharhiniformes; family Scyliorhinidae; genus Scyliorhinus; species Scyliorhinus canicula. The sequence continues at coordinate 10,283,309 of NC_052165.1, forward strand.
TGCCCATAACTAATTGCCCTTGAAGGGGCAGTTAAGAGTCAACCACATTGCTGTGGACCTGGAGTCACATGTAGCCCAGAGCAAGTAAGGATGGGAGATTTCCTTCCCTGAAGAACATCATACTGGGAAACTAGCAAAAGGTGACTAACAACTTCATAGAAACCCTGGCATTTCAAAAATATCTCTGAATATGGGCCTATGATAAATGGTGGACTAAACATCATGAGTCACAATCCCAGCAGCTACACTGATTAAACTTACGGTGGTCACTGTTGTTTGGCTCTGCAGGATATTGCAGTGTCATTGCGAGAGCGGCTAATTGGTATCATACAGACCTCCTTTCAGTCACAACTCTGAAGTTCATGGGCTGGATTCTCCGTTTCAGGAACTATGTCCCCACACCATCGTGAAAACTGTGGCCTTTTACGCCAGACAAACTGGTGTCAAGAGGCCACAGATTCACAGGGCCAGCAGGCAGCTGTCGTGGAGCTCACAGCTCCAGCTGCTGCTACGGCCCCTGCACCTCCGGGTCAGAGGCCGCGCATTTCCTCGGCTGCAGCCTCCGGTGGCCGCGCAGTGCTCCATGGCGGACTCAGACTGTGGAAATAGTGCCCCCAATCGGCCGCTCGCCCGACTGTGGCACGTGGGTATCATGGATGGTGGGACCACATTAGAAATACGCCGATGGGACTTAGGCCGGTCAGGAGCGATGAATAGCGGGGCGGGGCTCTGACAATGGCTGCAGGCGGTGTACTTGCAGCGCTTTTCGGGGATGCGGAGAATCGCGGATCTGGCACCGGTCCCGATTTCATGCGTGAAACTGAATTCTCCGCCCTGCTGCCAAACGCAATTTCGCTGTCGGGGTGTGGAGAATCCAGCTCGGTGTGTCGGGAGACCTTTGTCTACTGTGCGACTGAAGAAAGAGTTGATTAATCGCCGTCTTGAACCTCCATAGATACCCATATTCTTTTTAAAGCAAGCAACTGGGAATTCTTTCAAAACTCAAATGTCTACAAAATACATAGGTTGAACCTAAGGATCATTGAAGTAACGATCAGAAACTGATAGCTAAAATATAGGAGCAGGAGCAGACAGACCACGCAGCTCGTTGAACCTGCTCTGCCATTCAATATGATCATGGCTGATCTTGGATGCAACTGCCGCTCTCCATATCCCTTAAGAGTCTTCCTATCTCCACCTTAAATATATTTTATACTGTTGTGGGAGATGGAAATTGCTGGATCGGCCAACATTAGTTGTCCACTCGTAATTCCCCTTGAGAAGGTCGTGGAGAGCCTTTGCTGCAGTCCCTGTGGCTCAGGTACACTGCCCAGTGCAGTTATCAAGAGAGTTCCAGGATTTTTGAAGGGATGGTTCTCTATTCCAAGTCAGGGTGATCTGTGGCTAAGAGGGGAAACTTGATGGTTTTGGCGTTCCCACACATATTTTCCTTCTGGCTGGTAGAGGTCTGGGTTTGGATGGTGCTGTTGACTGTGCCTTGGTGAGTTACTGCAGTGCATTACAGTGCACACTGCTGCCACTGTGCATAGGGTGATCATTGCTCGGCACAACATCGAGGGCCGAAGGGCCTGTTCTGTGCTGTACTGTTCTATGTTCTATAAGTGAGGGCAGCAGTGGAAGAGTGAATATTTAAGTTGATGAACTGGGCACTCATGTGGTTAGTAACACAAAAGCCAAACTTGAATATTGTTAACTCTTGCTGCATTTGGCAGACGCAGCATGGGTTCATAAAGGGCAGGTCGTGCCTAACAAATTTAGTGGAATTTTTTGAGGACATTACCAGTGCGGTAGATAACGGGGAGCCAATGGATGTGGTATATCTGGATTTCCAGAAAGCCTTTGACAAGGTGCCACACAAAAGGTTGCTGCATAAGATAAAGATGCATGGCATTCAGGGTAAAGTAGTAGCATGGATAGAGGATTTGTAAATTAATAGAAAGCAAAGAGTGGGGATTAATGGGTGTTTCTCTGGTTGGCAATCAGTAGCTAGTGGTGTCCCTCAGGGATCAGTGTTGGGCCCACAATTATTCACAATTTACATAGATGATTTGGAGTTTGGGACCAAGGGCAATGTGTCCAAGTTTGCAGACGACACTAAGATGAGTGGTAAAGCAAAAGTGCAGAGGATACCGGAAGTCTGCAGAGGGATTTGCATAGGTTAAGTGAATGGGCTAGGGTCTGGCAGATGGAATACAATGTTGACAAATGTGAGGTTATCCATTTTGGTAGAAATAACAGCAAAATGGATTATTATTTAAATGATAAAATATTAAAACATGCTGTTGTGCAGAGAGACCTGGGTGTGCTGGTGCATGATTTGCAAAAAGTTGGTTTACAGGTGCAACAGGTGATTAAGAAGGCAAATGGAGTTTTGTCCTTCATTGCTAGAGGGATGGAGTTTAAGACTAGGAAGAGGTTGAGTAGACTGGGACTGTACTCGGAATTTAGAAAGATGCGGGGGGGATCTTATAGAAACATATAAAATTATGAAGGGAATAGATAGGATAGATGCGGGCAGGTTGTTTCCACTGGCGGGTGAAAGCAGAACTAGGGGGCATAGCCTCAAAATAAGGGAAAGTAGATTCAGGACTGAGTTTAGGAGGAACATCTTCACCCAAAGGGTTGTGAATCTATGGAATTCCTTGCCCAGTGAAGCAGTAGAGGCTCCTTCATTAAATGTTTTTAAGATAAAGATAGATAGTTTTTGAAGAATAAAGGGTTTAAGGGTTAGGGGCTGGTTTAGCTCACAAGGCTAAATCGCTGGCTTATAAGGCAGACCAAGCAGGCCAGCAGCACGGTTCGATTCCCGTACCATCCTCCCCGAACAGGCGCCGGAATGTGGCGACTAGGGGCTTTTCACAGTAACTTCATTGAAGCCTACTCGTGACAATAAGCAATTTTCATTCATTTCATTCATGATGTTCAGGCCGGAAAGTGGAGCTGCGTCCACAAAAGATCAGCCATGATCTCATTGAATGGCGGGGCAGGCTCGAGGAGATAGATGGCCTACTCCTGCTCCTAGTTCTTATGTTCTTATTTGGACACTGTTGCTTCAGTATCTGAGAAGTTGCAAACACTGAACATTCTGAAAGGTCATGATCAATGACGATCCCCATTTCTGACCTTATTAATGCAGGGAAGGTCATTGATGAAGCAGCTGAACATGTTTGGGTCTAGGACACCGCCCTGAGGAACTCCTGCAGCAGTGGCCTGGGACTGAGATGATTGACCTCCAGCAACCGCAACCATCTTCCTCTGTTCTAATTGTGACTCTTCCACTGATTCCCATTGACTTCGATTTTGGCCAGAGCCATTTGATGCCACAACATCACCAATGGGGCATCCATCCTCCCTTTGAGGAAGAGAAGTCCGAAGACCCGCCATGGTGCATGCTCTGGTGACCAGGGTTCGAATCCCGCCACGGCAGATAGTGAAATTTGAATTCAATAAAAATCTGCAATTAGACATCTAAATGTGACTATGACACCATTGTCGATTGTCGTAAAACCGATCTGGTTCACCAGTGTCCTTTCGGGAAGGGAATCTGTCAACCTTACCTGGTCTGGCCTACATGTGGCTACAGATCCACAGCAAAGTGGTTGACTCTTAAATGTCCTCGGGGATGGGTATTAAAGGCTGGCCCAGCCAGCGATGCCCACATCCCATGAACGAATTTTTAAAAAAATTCACCAGCCCCACACCTGCCATAAAATCCGCCGGCAGGTGCTTGAACGCCAACCGAATTCCGCCCAATGTCTTTCTGAACATCAGCATTCACAGGATTCACGCCAACTGAGAAATGTTCTGCCTTTCCATCCTCCGGACCGAAGTGAATGACCTCGCACTTCCCCATGTTGTGCACCAACTGCCATCTTGTTGCCCACCCATTAAACCTGTCTCAAACGAAACACAAATATGGACGTAAGAAGGAAGAGTTTGGCAAAAGTAGTTAAAGTCTTACAGCCCCGACCTGATTAATGGGAGGAAAAGTCAGGAGAAAGTGATAATGAAGGATAAGAAAATAGCAGAAATGTTAAACAATGCTTTTTTTAAATAATTATTTCTGGTTGAAGACGTTAAAAAGAAATTCCTAAATGATGTTCAGTGAAAATAAACAACTTAAATTAGCATTAAAAAAAACCTAGAGTAATTAAGTGTGAATAAAAATGAACAAATCGCTCGTCCTGCTGTCTTCGTGTTCGGGTTTAAGATAGCTAGCCATCGAGATGAATGGTTGCTTGAATAGAAACAATATGCAGGGGAATGACACTAAGCCACAGTGCTCAATTAGAGTCGGTGCAGAGACACTGAACCAAATGGGGCCAGAACGATTCTGTGATTCAGTTCCTGACCAATCCGAGTTCCATGGGAATCACAGAATAATATATCACAGAAGAGGCCTTTCGGCCCATCGAGTCTGCACCGTCACATGAAAAACTCCCGACCTGCCTATCTATTCCCATTTGGCCCATAGTCTTCGATGTTATGACGTGCCAAGTGCTCATCCAGGTACTTTTCCTCTACCACCCTCCCAGGCAGTGGATTCCAGACCGTCACAACCCTCTGCGTCTAAACAGAAAAGCTTTTCCTCAAACCCTCCTCTAAACCTCCTGCCCCTGACCTTGAGCTTGTGTCCCCTTGTAACTAAGGGGAACAGCTGCTCCCTATCCACCCTGTCCATGCCTCTCTCTTATGTTCTTCAATAAAATGGTGCCCTTCTCCAGAATCTGTTTGGCTCTTGGCAGTCAATTACTTCAAGTAATAGAAACAGCTGCGGCAACCTTGTGTTTGTCTGTTGCCAACTTCTGGATCCAGCCTTCGTTTTCTTCAGCTTGCCTGTGCTGCACCATTGGTTGATCAAATGGCTCGGTGTCCTCTATCTGTTTTCAACCAGTTTCAATCTCTGTTTTAGTTTGTTTCTCCAGAAACTCGAAGGTTCCGTTTCCCTTTCAGCCAGGGTCTGTCTGGAAAAAAAAAGGCTTTGAAACCAGGAATTCCATCGTATGTCCCTATTGAAGGCTCATATTTTCCACTCAATGCAGCATTCAGAGTTTCTGAAAAGGCAGAGCTTGGACCAATGAGTTTCATTCCTCTACGGTGTGGCACTGGTGATACAAAGTCCACAAATCCTGCTTCCAATGGTCATTGGCTCTCTCTTGATTTGAGGATGACGACCGTTCAAGGTTGTGCGTTTCTGTTATGGGTCTTCATGTGACTGAACAGGGCAGCTGTTGACCTGCAGATCTTTGGCCACATAGGACGGGGGAGGACATTCCACTGGGTAGTGCAGGATTTGCTTCCTTTACTTTCCTTCTTTGCCACAAATCTGCGTCACCGTTAAAGCGTCTGAGCTCAAAGCATGATGCATCTCGATGGGCAAGATGCCACCAATTTGAGTGATTAGTCACATGCTCCGCCCAGTCACAAATACCTGTGATGCACTTTTAACCTTATTTATTGATTTTTAAATTCACTTGAAAGTTTACCTGAATATTCTTTTAAAGGTGGGGGGGGGGGGGGGGGCGGGGAGAGAGTGTTGTCACTTAGTCTATTCTGTTTTGGGTATATTAAAAGTTAGTTAAGTTCACAAATGTTTGTTTACCGTGAAATACAGGAGCATTTTGAAGGTTAACTATAAAATATGTCACATTTCCAGCAGTATTTGTATTCTGATGAATTGTGGACAGTTGATTTTCCACATCTGTTTGTGATTAAGGTACACAACATTTAGCCTTTCTGAAGCCAGTGTCTCAGTTCTGCCTGAGCAACGTCACTAACTTGGAGATGCTTAAATGGGAGTGTTACTAAATGCCCCAAGGGTAGTGCAGTAACTGGAAAGCATTTGAAAGCCATTGATTCCGTGACTCTTCAACACCATAAAAGCAAACATGCGTGAATAATATGAGAGCCAGAACTTTATTTTTTACGTGAGTTGGTAAATTGGTCTGTACCTGTAATGTGGATGCCAACATTTTTCATTGAAGAATGAGAGGAATGGGTAGAACAAATGTTCCAGTGTAAGGCTCTGATTTCACACGGCAAAATGCAAAAAAAGGAGCTTTTGGAAGTTCCACCTTTGCCAAGCCATTTTGTGTGGTGGCCATGTGTGCTTCTAATTACAATGTAGTGGGACAAACTTTACTTTGTTAATTGCTGGCAACTTTTATTGTTGGACCAGCCAGATGTTTTGGACTTGAGAGCCCTCAAACTTCCAGTTGTGCACACCAGTGGATAACTTTAAAGTCGCCTCGACGCTTTTATGCCTGTGTACATGAAGGGTGCATAAAAATAAAAGTGTTGTCTAATCTATTTCCTGTTTTGGGGATCTTGAAAAGCTGGTGAAGTTCAAAGATGTTTGTGTGCAGTTCAAACTGAAATGCAGCACCATTTTGAAGCTTTACTGTAAAATAAGTCACATTTTGAGCAATATTTTTCTTTGAGTTTGTATCCTGATAAAGAGTGGGCAATTGATTTTTTTTTCCATACCTATCTTTGATTTATGATATACTTGCAGACTTCTTTCCAATTCCAAGCCAGCACCTCTGCATATAAATACTTGCAAGAGCAGAATATCAAAGGAATACGAGACATGACTTTGGAATGGTTTTTGCAATGCAAATATTTCTGTAATGATCGAAAAGTACCATCTTAATAAGAAGGCTTTAATAAAATGGCACATGGAAGTGTCCAAAAATAGCATGATTGAGAAATCAACAGAAGACTGCTTCTCTCTGTCCTCATTGATTTTTCAAATGAAGCACTGTTTCCATACAAGACAATCTTGGGTTTGAATGTTGGAATTTCATTTAGAAATGCCAATTAAAATTTTGTAAAGCAGGAAGCTATTAGGAAGCATAGTACGACACCCCATTGACTCAACCATATATGAGTTAAGGAAAGATTGAAAAAAAAACTGTATGTAGCTCATTATCAGCACTGTGCCTTTTTTCAAGGAAGCCCTCTTCCATAGGTAGCTGTCAACTATGATATTTGTCCTTGAGTATCTCCATTAATTAGACATGGGTCTGCATGCTTTGTATTGCTGAATTCTGAGCCGAAATTGCCCAGGTATGGTCGTATAATCCGAATGCTATGTTTGTCAATGAGAGCGAAGCCTGCTGGGTAAGGTAACAATTAGCAATATTGATATCTGATACTGTGCCCAAATATTTGGTACAACTGAAATGCGGGCGAGATGTTTGCCTTTGTGTTCATCCACTGCAACAAACGTTCCCAGCCCAGGAGTATCTGACTTTGGATCAGTCGTTGGGAACAGAATGTTGCTGATTTGTTTGATCGGAATTTGCCCCCCCCTCCCCCAAAATTACATAACATAATGAATAATGCTGTTGTTAAACTGCGATCCTATAGAATATCTTCTGCTGAACTCTGCACTGGCTGTGATATAAAACTGATCCAGTTTTGTGTAGGACGTTAATATCAAGTCTGATAACAGCAAACACTTGGCCAGTTTGAACTGGGTTTGATACACTTCGGCAGGCTGTGGAGAGAAGATAGTGGGGTGGGGATTTCTGGGCGTCACCCGCCACTAGTCTCACCAAAAGTCAGTAGACTTTTAGCCAGGCTGCCGAATCTTTTGTGGAGGGCCCTACCATGATGGAGCCTGAATATCCCCTCCGGTCTTCTGGCTTTTGCCACCAATTTTGATCTCTCTTGATTTATGGCAAGTTAGTTGAGTTACTCTGTGAAATCAACCCGTCACTGAATGTTATGTGCTGCACACTCAGGACAAAAGAAGGTGAGGTTGGAGCACCTGGGGTTGAATGCAAATAACAACGCAGGTTTATCGCATAGCTGTTAACTCTGACTTGGGGCGGAATTCTCCACTAATGGGGGTGGGATTCTCCAATAACGGGGCTATGCCCCAACGCCAGCGTAAGAACACTGGCGAATCACTCTGGACTTACCTTAAGAAAGTCCTGAGTGATTCTCCTACCTGCAGGGGACTCTCGCAGCTCTATCAGTGGATATGGGGCCCAGCACTTCCAGTCGTGGGTCCATGCATGCGCACAGCGATAGCCTGCAGCGGCCGTCCCGTGGGACATGGTGGACTCGGACCGCGGAGCCGCACCAGAAATGTAGCCCCCCCCACCCCCCGAGATCGCGTGCGCCTGCGGGTCTGTGATGCCTATTGCCCCCCTGGCTGCCCATGAGCCCCCATCCCCCCTCCCCAACCAGGGCAACCACAGACTGAGTCCGCAGCCACCACTGGCCGTTCCCGACGGCTGATAGGTGGTTAGAACCACGCCGCCGGGAATTCGGCCAGCTTTCCTTGGAGAATCGCGAGGGTGGCCTCTGTCAATGGCCCCCTGCCCGCGCCGATCGCAATCTCGCCGCGGAGGCTCGGAGAATCCAGCCCTTTATCTAGACCGAGGTAAAGCCCACGAAACAGCCGATGATGTCGCAAATTATGCACGCGAGTAGACTCAACTACGTAACAATACAACAACAACCTCAAATACAACATCCCTCCCCCTTTAATTCTGAGTTCCCATAGCAACAGTTAACAATAGTACTTTTACATAATCATCAAAACATATATACAAGGGCAGGCAATGAAACACTGCACTGTAATGATACAGTTAATAGGAAAGGCCATCTGATAGGTGTCTCTTCCTCATTGATTGCTTGCGCACTCCAGGAATTTGGTTGCTCTTGACATGAGAGAGGTACTCTCCGGTTCTTCAGTGGATGTCTCTTCCCCAGAACGGATTTCAGTCCCCTTTGCAGAGGAGGACTAGTAGTAGCAAGGGGTTCTTCGGGCAATCTCTGTTTCTGCTGATTGACTAGAAGTCGCTGTCACACAATCTGGTAGTACGGATGGTGGATCTCCCTGAGGTGGTTATGACTAGCTCATTGATGAATGTGGCTAACAATTGATCAACATGTCACCTCCATGCTAGCTCCTTTTCAAGGGTGGCACAGCAGTTAGAACTTCTGCCTCACAGCGGCAGAGACCCAGGTTCAATTCCAGCCTTGGGGTAACTGTGTGGAGTTTGCACTTTCTCCACGTGTCAGCGTGGGTTTCCTCCGGGTGCTCCGCTTTCCTCCCACAGTCCAAGGACGTGAAGGTTAGGTGGATTGGCCTTGCTAAATTGCCCCTTCATGTCCAAAAGGTTAGGTGGGGTTACTGGGTTACGGAGATGGGGTGGGGGCCTAGGTAGGGTGCTCTTCCGGAGATTCAGTGCAGACTCGATGGGCTAATGGTTGCCTCCTGCACTGTTGGGATTCTATGATTCAGTTTGTGTTGGAGACATAGCCAGTTTGCGCCATTACAGTTGCAGGAACATGCCTGTCGCCGATAGTATACCATGCTAAAACCTACTCTTTTTGTCGAAACAAGAATAAAAACATAAGAACTAGGAGCAGGAGTAGGCTATCTTACCCTTGAGGCTGCTCCGCCATTCAATAAGATCATGGCTGATCTTTTTGTGGACTCAGCTCCACTTAGTCATCCGCTCACCATAACCCTTAATTCCTGTACTGTTCAAAATTCTATCTATCTTTGCCTCAAACAAAAAATCCAGTGAGGTAGCCTCAACTGCTTCACTGGGCAGGGAATTCCACACATTCACAACTCTTTGGGTGAAGAAGTTCCCCCACACCTCAGTCCTAAATCCGCTCCGCTTTATTTTGAGTTCTAGTTCACTCGCTAGTGGAAACAACCTCCCTACTTCTAGCTTAACTATTACCTTCATAATTTTATATGTTTCTATTAGTTTCCCCCTCAATCTTCTAACTTCCAATGAGTACAGTCCCAGTCTACTCGGTCTCTCCTCATAAGCCACTCCTCTCAACTTTGGAATCAACCTAGTCAATCTCCTTTGCATCCCCTAACATTAGCGACTACTGATTGCGTTCTACTATCTTGGATGTCTCCTGTGGTGAAAGTAGATCAGATGTAGTTCTCAGCTGCTTCTTTGGCAATAGTCAAGCTGGAGAGCTCCGGGGCAGCACGCTGGCACAGTCAAAGAATCATAGAAATTAGAGTGCAGAAGGAGCCAAAATCAGCACCTTACCCCTCATCCATGGATGGTTTAGCCATAAGGTTTGTCCAGTCCATGAAGCGTGCACTGACCAAGGTTCATTAAATCTCCGTCTAAATGGTTACTTGGTGGCGCATCGCAACACCACAGTCGCCACTCACAGAATCATTAGTGCAGAAGCAGGCCATTCAGCCCATTGAGTTTGCACCAACCCTCTGAAAGAGCACCTATCCCAGTAATCCCACCTAACCTTTTGGATACTCAAGGGCAATTTATCATGTCCAATCCACCAAACCTGCACATCTTTGGACTGTGGGGGGGAAATCGGATTAAACCCATGCAGACATGGGGAGAAGGTACAAACTCCACGCGGTCACCCGAGGCTGGAACTGAACCCAGCACCCCTGCCTCACAGCATCAAGGATGTGCGGTTCGGTGGATTGGGCACTAAATTGTCCTTTAGTGTCTAAAAAAGGTTAGACGGGGTTACTGGTTTGCGGGCTTAAGTAAGGTGCCAGTTCAGAAGGCCAGTGGAAAATCAAATGGGCCGAATGGCCTGCTTCTGCACTAGTGATTCTGTGAGTGGTGACTGTGGTGTTGCGATGCGCCACCAAGTAACCATTTAGATGGAGATTTAATGAACCTTGGTCAGTGCACGCTTCATGGACTGGACAAAGCTTGCGGCTAAACCATCCATGGATGAGGGGTAAGTTGCTGATTTTGGCTGTTGGATGACACTCTCGTTAGAGTGCACGGTAGCAGGGCAGCAGGGTAGCATGGTGGTTAGCATAAATGCTTCACAGCTCCAGGGTCCCAGGTTCGATTCCCGGCTGGGTCACTGTCTGTGCGGAGTCTGCACGTCCTCCCTGTGTGTGCGTGGGTTTCCTCCGGGTGCTCCGGTTTCCTCCCACAGTCCAAAGATGTGCGGGTTAGGCGGATTGGCCGTGATAAATTGCCCGTAATGTCCTAAAAAAGGTTAAGGGGGGGAGTTGTTGGGTTACGGGTATAGGGTGGATACGTGGGTTTGAGTAGGGTGATCATGGCTCGGCACAACATCGAGGGCCGAAGGGCCTGTTCTGTGCTGTACTGTTCTATGTTCTATGATTGTCCTCAAACGCTGGGTCGTGATTCTGGACCGTTATCACTCAAAACTTGTTCTGGTTTCACAAATCTGGTGCAAATCTTATCAAACTTTTCGATGGTTTGTTCCGCAGTTGTTGACCTCCATCAGGAAGACCTCAGGCCATCTACAGCGGCCATGGAAGAAGGCAAATGTGACGATGCATAAGCATAAGCTTGGCTCTCTGGCTGATGGTATTTGATCTCAAAGCAATATGCTGATTATATCAAAGACTATCGTTGACGTCTGCTTGCTGCCAATGAAGGAATGCCGCTGTGTGGCCCAAAGATAGTTGTTGAGGATCTGTGGTCCATCAGCAATGTGAAGTTGCAATAATAAGAGGTATTGGTGAAGTTTCCTCTCACGTAAAAATAATGCTCTGCCTCCTTCTCCAACTGGGCGTAATTTGATTCAGCACTTGTTAAGGAACACATGCAAAATCCATTGGTCCTTCTTCCCCTGAAGGTAGTATGTGTGATACGACCGCCCCAACTCCGTATGGCGAGGCATCACAGGCAGGTTGTAATGGTATCTTTGGATTGCAATGTATCAACACTTCTGACTTCTTCTGTGCTTCTTTGATTGACAGATATGCTTTTTCACACTCTTGTCGACTTCCATGCTTGTTTTATACACAACAAATTATGTAATGGTTTAAGCAGGGTTGCTAGATTCTAAACAAATTTCCCAACTCGAGGAATGATCTTAGCTGTGTTATGTTCATTGGTTGTGGGCCCTCCATGATGGCTTCCATCTTCTTGGCTGCCTTGTGTGAACCCTTGATAATGATCACATGACCATTGTATTGTATCCATGTTTAAAAGAAGTCACACTTGTCTTTCCTGGCATGAAGACCATGGGCGGGATTCTCCGACCCCCCCCACCCAGCTGCCGAATTCTCCGGTGCCGGTTTTCGGGTGGGGGTGGGGATTGCACCGCACCGGCCGGGGGCCGTTGGCAGTGCCCCCTCCCTTCCCCTCGACGATTATCCAGCCCCGATGGGCCGAGCGTCCACCACTTTTTGGCCAGTCCCGCCGGTGTGAAATGGACATGGTCAATTCCGGCGGGATCTGGCTTGGAGGGCGGTTGGCGGGGTCCTTGGGATGGCGCAGGGGGATCCGGCCCTGGGGGTGGCCCCCACGGTGGCCTGGCCCGCGATCGGGGCCCACAGATATGTGGACGGACCTGTGCCGTGGGTGCACTCTTTCCCTCCACGCTGGCCTCTGTAAGGCTCTGCCATGGCCGGCGAGGAGAATAAACCCCCTGCACATGCACAGGAAACACGCCTGCAGTTCTGCGCATGCGCCAGAACACGCTGGCAGTCCTGCGTATGCGCCAACTCGCGCCGGCTGGTGGCAGCCCTTCGGTGCAGGTTGGTGCGGCGCCAACCCCTCCAGCACTGGCCTAGCCCCCAGAAGTGCGGAGGATTCCGCACCTTCCGGGCGGCCCGACGCTGGAATGGTTCACGCCGCTCTTGGCGCCGGTACGGGATGTGCTGCCAATTCCAGGAGAATCCCGGCCCATGTGTCTGAAGGCTTCTAGGTTATGTATGTTCCTGTTCGCTGGTACCAGTGATCAGTATGTCATCAAAGTGACATTGTATCCTCTGCAGACCACAAAGAATCAGGTCCATGGACCGTTGAAACAAAGCAGGCGACGATGTTGTACCAAAACATAATCTCTTATAGCAGAATAGGCCTTTATGTGTTATAATACTGAACAGATGTTGCGATTCAGCCGCAATATTCATTTGAAGGTTGGCTTCCGATAGGTCGATCTTGCTGAAATTTTGTCCTCCTGCTAGGCTAGCAATCAAATCCAAAATCAATGGTAGAGAGTATTGATTTGCGCATAAAACCGTGATGATAGTTGTTTTGAAATCTCTGCAAATGTGAATAGTTCCATCCTGCTTCATTACAGGCACCATAAGGGTTGCCCGGTCACTAGTGATGGATGGGTTCTAAGATCTCTGTATTCACAAGGCTGATTAGTTCAGATTCTATCTTTTGGATGAATGGCAATGGGTACTACTCTAGTCTTGAGACGTTTAGGCTGGCTGTTTTGTTTGATCTGAAGTGCCACCTGTACTCCCTTCATGGACCACAGTGTGTCTTCAAATACACTAGTGTCCTTCTCCAAGATGCTCTGGAGTTCTGTTTTTGAATCAGAGTTCACAGCACTCCCGATCAACTTTTATCTTCTCTAGCCAAGATTGGCCAAATAGATCAGGAAAACTTTCTCCAACATGGAGTGACAGTTCAGCAGCTTGCCCATTTCTACTCTGACGATGATGTATCCTCTTAGAAATGCTATTTCCTAAGTGTAGGTCCTCAGGATGACATCTGGTGACTTTAATGGTAGATGATTCAATTTCTGCTCATAGGTGGTCCTGGATATAGGGAGATGGCAGCCCCAGTATTGACCTCCATTTTTGTGGGCTGTCCATTTAATTTTGGAACTACCCAGAACCGATGTGATTCACCTTGAGCAGTACATTTAACTCCAATTCTTCATTAGATTGATGTGGTGTGTCATCGTCTTTCTTATTAGTTATCTCTTCCACAGTGTAAATTATTTTGGTGGAATTCATGTTGTTTGTGCCTTTAGGTGTCCCCTTTTTCTTTCTTTGAACATTTTGCTCCAGTTTACTCGAAGCTGTGTTTTTACCACAGTCTTTGCATTGGCTGTCTTTGCTGCAGCAATCCGTCTGTGAATGGCCAGTTTTTGCACAGCGATGACGTGTCTGTTCCTGAGTAGACTTTCTCTGGCTTGCATCTTTCTGCATTGGACTCCAATTTTCAGAATATTCCACCGATGGGCCAATGGCATCGAACTGTCCCGCCTTTTAATAATAATAATAATCACTTATTGTCACAAGTAGGCTTCAATGAAGTTACTGTGTAAAGCCTCTAGTCGCCACATTCCGGCGCCTGTTCAGGGAGGCCGGTACGGGAATTGAACCCGCGCTGCTGGCCTTGTTCTGCATTACAAGCCAGCTGTTTGGTCCACTGTGCTAAGCCAGCCCCATATTTTACAGGGGGACCGGGATATGCTAGTAACTTCCCTTCAGGAGCTTCCCTTAATACCAATAGTCTAGTTTATATTAATGTGGAGATGCCAGCGTTGGACTGGGGTGAGCACAGTAAGAAGTCTTACAACACCAGGTAAAAGTCCAACAGGTTTGTTTCAAACACGAGCTTTTGGAGCGCAGCTCCTTCCTCAGGTGAATGGTGAATTCCTCCTTCCTCCTTCACCTGAGGAAGGAGCTGCGCTCCAAAAGCTCGTGTTTGAAACAAACCTGTTGGACTTTAACCTGGTGTTGTAAGACTTCTTACTAGTTTATATTGTAATATAAGCTCATCGTAGCAGCTTGTCTTGGATTTAATGCGATGCAAGAAATCTCTCTGTCTGGCTCTACCTCTGTGCCTTGATCTAACTGCACACGTGGCGAGCACTGCAGCCTGAATTCCATGGGGTGTCAGTTTTATTTTTAGGTATGGGCCTTTTTGGTTCCTGTTCTGACCTGCCATTGACCCTGCCTCAACATCAAAATCTTTGATTTTCTTTTCTTGATTGGAAAGAATTTTTTCTGTTCCTCGTCGCCAGTATTCCTTTGATCCTGTAATGTTCCACATTCGCAGGACAAAAGAATGTCACATTGTCGCATCCGCGGTCAAATGCAAATGACAACTCAGGTTTAGCTGTTACCTCTGCAAAGGCTTGATCTAGACTGAGGTAAAGCCGGCGAAGCAGCCAATGGTGTCACAAACTAGTCATGTGACTAGACTCTTAAAGTGTGCACGCACAACACAACATTTTTTTCCAATTGAGCGGCAATTTAGCGTGGCCATTCCACCTACCCTGCACATCTTTGGGTTTTGGGGGTGAGACCCACGCAGGCACGGGAAACGTTCTTGGACTCCCTTCCATTCGGGGTGGATGATCACCATGTAGTCACAGAGCCATTTTTGTAACATTATAAATAATACTGATAAACTGATGCAGATTACACAGTAATCCAATTGATAGCGAAGGTTCGTTGCTCCTCTTCTAGCTTAGTGACTCCAGAGCGTACAATGGTTAGGATTGAGCATTTTCCCATTTTGTGTAATTGCAATCACAAAGGATGTTGCTGTTCTCCAAGCTGTAATATTCACAAAATGAGGGTTCAAAAAAAAAGATTTTACTTTGGTTGTTGTTTAAAATGCAAAAATGTTCAAATAGTGCAGGGCAGTTACTACATTATGAAGAAATGCGTGGAATATGCACAACAGAAACTTTCAGTTCAACTCGTTTGTGCTGATGTGTATATGACACATGAATCCCCCCCATTCTATCGACTCATCTCTGCTTTTTAGTATATTTTTCAATTTTGTTTTTACTCTTTTTCCTTTGGAAAATATCTCAGCTATCGACCTCAGTCATGGCCAGTGGTGTTGAGTTTCACGTGCTAACCATTAACCAAGTAAAGACATTCTCTTTTTTCCCTGTTGGTTTTATCGGTAATTATCTTAATTTATGACCCTGGTTCTGTTCTACTGAACTAAGGGGACAAAGGTTCAAATTAATTTGAAAGAAAACCAAATTTAGAACTGACGTTAGAAAGAGCAACACATGAACCAATCAGAGGAAAGTTATTTCAATATTTCATGTTGACCGCAGGAAGTTCTTGTAAGTAAAGCAAATGAACACAGCTCTACGAAGTATGTTCTGCTAAGTTCCCAGGTTCAATCCCAGCTTGCGTCACTGTCTGTGTGGAGTCTGCACGTCCTCCCCGAGTCTGTGTGGGTTTCCTCCGGGTGCTCCGCCCACAGTCCAAAGATGTGCAGGTTGGGTGCATTGACCATGCTAAGTGTCCAAAAAAGATTAGGTCGGGTTACTGGGGATAGAATGACAGTGTGGGCTTAGGTAGCGCCGGTGCAGACTCGATGGGCCGAATGGCCTCCTTCTATGAAATCTATGAAGTATTGCGAGTTAGCTTATGTTGTCTTGCTTCAGTAGTAGGAAGATCAAGTTGAGAACTTGACAGTTAAGTTTTTTATGTTACCGCCACCTTCCTTTCTGTTCATACTTACCATATGTTGGAACGACCTTGAAAAGTTAGCTTGGCCCCTTGTCCTTTTAAGGTTTAGTTCAGTGGAACACAACTCATTAATCAAGATGATTACTGATAAAACCAATAGGGGAAAAAAGGAGGAATGCCTTTGCTTGGCCATATAATTTTGGCAAGAATTGCTGTACTAAGCAGATTGACCTGTTAAAGCCCACCTTATCGATCTACATTTCTACATTTCATAGTATAGTCAAGTTTTCAATGTTCAGGTTCTGAAATCAACAGAGGGACACCAAATCTATTGTGCTCATTTGGCTTCCTATGTACCCATGTCATAGCCCCCATAAATCCAATAGTAACTTGGGCAAACTTGAACATGACGGAGAAACATAATTGACACTATTGTACGTATCACCTTATTGAAAGGGCAGTCGGTTAACCTTCCAAGACAAATTATTTAATCCAGGAAGATTTCCCTTAAGTGCCTATTTGCAGATCTTGGAAGTATCTTGGCAAGGAATATTCTTCAATCTATAACCTTTTTTCTCCCCATATTTCTTGCCCCTTCTCACAGATTGGGCGCACACCCACATATGCATGCATCAAAAGTGACATTCAAGATGATTTTATTTTTAAAAACTTTGTGTACACCCGCTCTCTCTCTTTCCCTCTCGCTCTCCTTCTCAAATAGCTGGTTCTCTGACCTTGTGTGCTTCAATGCATCTGTTCTTTGACTACATGAAGGATTTTAATTGCTCCAGTAATGCATAGCTTGCTATTTCCAAGTCATAGGATGATAAGAAATAGGAGTTGGCCACTCGGCCCCTTAAGCCTGCTCCCCCATTCAGTAGGCTCATGGCTAATCCCATATTCCACAAGTCCACTTTCCTGCTCTTTCCCTGTAACTCTTGATTTCAGTACTGATCAGGAATCTCTCAGCCTTAAACATACGTAAGTTCCAAGGATGTAAGCCAGGATCTTATTGATTAGAAATGATTGGTCTAAGTTGTTCTGGGTAGCACGGTAGCACAAGTTATTACCACTGTGGGTTCACAGCGCCAGGATCCCAGGGTCGATTCCCAGCTGGGTCACTGTGCGGGGTCTGCACGTTCTCCCCGTGTCTGCATGGGTTTCCTCCGGGTGCTCCGGTTTCCTCCCACGGCCAAAAGATGTGCAGGTGGGTGGATTAGCCATGATAAATCGCCCTTAGTCACCAAAAACAGTCAGGAGAGGGTATTGGGTTACGGAGATAGGGTGGAAGTGAGGGTTTAAGTGGGTTGGTGTAGACTCGATGGGCCGACTGGTCTCCTTCTGCACTGTATGTTCTATGTTCTTGGGTAGTATTGTGCTTTTATTCCAGCAGGTAAACCAACTGGATCTTGATAACTATTAAACCCAAAATGTATGGAAGTAACTATTATCACTATTCAAATGTATTCGTCGGATACGCAGGTTGGAAATATCCTGAGCCCAGTTTCATTAAAGTTTGATATTTGTGGTCTCCTTGAACATCTTCTGTGTAGCATGTGTAAATGCTTGCCAAGTTTCTGTTCTTTTGATCACCAGGAGCATAATGTGTTAAAGAATAAACCAGCGTCCTGAGTTAACTCAGAGAATTTCACTCCTAGTACACATTCTATTTTCACAGAATGCATATGATTGTTTTGAAAGAGGCAGCTTAACTCTCAAGTCCATTTTGGCTCTCTGCGGAACAGTCTAGTCAATCCCACTCCCCTACTCGATCCCTGTATCCCTGCAGATTTATTTCCTTCAAATGCCCATCCAATTTCCTTAAAATCATCGCTTCGACTTCCACGACCCTCCTGGGCAGGGCGTTCTAAGTTATTGCCACTTGCTTTAAAAAAAAGTTATTTTTCGTATCTCCCCTGCACATCTTGCCCATAACCTTAAATCTGTGTGTGTCCCCAGTCCTTGGCTACTTTAGAGCAAATTAATTGTCTTTAAAATATATTGTACAACATAGTTACTTCTGCTTTAGGATTAAAAACTTGCATTCAAGGATTGTTACGGCCGTTTGTCTTCTGGCAGGTTCAGCCATTTTGCTGACCTTTTTGATTACTTTGGGTTGAAATCAGCCTTTGTTTGGAAAGTAAAACTCTTCGGTTTTCTTTCTCTTTTCTTCTTACTTTTCAGCTCAACCTCAATCGCTGTCTTGGCCAACTGCTTCGGCACTGGAACAGACTGAGGGGGAAACTGGCAAATTACCAAATGGCCTCATGGGTCTGAGTAGTGTAAACGGAATGCACAACGGGGTCACGCATGGGATTCCCGACCACAGAAAGCTCTCTGCTCCAGTCTCTCAGAAAATGCACCGTAAGCTCCAATCGAGCCTTTCCGTCAGCAGTAACAGCAGCAGGAAAAGCAAATTGAGCTCGACAAACTCTCAGAAACCTACATCCACACCAGAAGGTAAGCTTAACTCTGCAGAATTGTTCGGTCACATTCCAGTACTTGTTTTAAATAATGCTGCGGAACATGGCTAGTAAAGAACCAGGAGCCACACTTAATCTGTGAGAATTCTTTTTTTTTTTTTAATTTAGATTACCCAATTATTTTTTCCAATTAAGGGGCAATTTAGCGTGGCCAATCCACCTACTCTGCACATTTTTGGGTTGTGGGGACGAAACCCACGCAGACACGGGGAGAATGTGCAAACTCCACATGGACAGTGACCGCGATCGAACCTGGGACCTCAGCGCCGTGAGGCGGTTGTGCTAACCACTAGGCCACCGTGCTGCCCGTCTGTGAGAATTCTAGGTGGCTTTTTAAAATTCTTTTTGGTGAGAATTTTAAGAATTAAAGTTATTATTTGCCAAGGAATCCTTCATTCAGTACGCTCTTCAAAGCAGATTTTTTTTTAAAAAAGAGAATGATACAGTTCCCTCGTAGGCTTATGAATCACTTTGCTTTATCCGGACATCCTTACCAACCAACAGGAAGCAATTTCTAATTTAAGGATTTAACACCATGTCGACTGGTTGCTTGTCATGTGATTCGGTGTGACTACATAATGACTTGTCTCGAATTATACACCGATTTTGCAGATGTCAGCAAAATCCAATCATTCCGTTCACTTAAAACCTCTTATGTCTTGCATAATCTAGATTCAAGGACTTGAATTCTTATCAAAATAAGCATTCTATTGGCACTGAGTAATTTTTTTTTTTGCATTCTTAACGTCATGTCCAGAATAAGGTGCCTCGCTTTTAAGCCAAAGTGTGTCCACATAATTATGCTGTGGCGCAAAAGCCAAGCCCATGCCTTTTCGATGTGTCAGCCATTCATATGCAGTTGGATGTTACTCATTCAGTATTTCTGGGATAATTTCCCCTCCCTATCTCAGGTTGGTGATTACTGAATGTGTTGCACATCCCATGTCCTGTCCGGCAGAAGGCGATTTGAACTTGGAAATCACAGTTTTTTGTGGCTCGATAGCAGACTGTGGGGGCCAGCAGATTATTTTTGGGGGGCACTTCCTCTTGCATTACACCATATTGGTAAAAACAGCTTGGGTTCCGAGATCAGATCCAAAATACTGAGGATGCTGGAAACCTGAGATAAAAGCAGAGAGTACTGGAAGAAATCAACAGGTCTGGAAGCATCTGTGGAGAGAGAAACAGAGGGGCACGTATTAATTTTCAAATGGGAGTCCATTCCGGGTGGGATTAGTGGGTACCGGGAGCAACCACACTACCAACGGCACTCTGTAGCTATTTCGGGCCCTGGTGGGAACACCCCTCAAATTCCGCACTTGGGTAAATTATTGCACTGAGGAGCTGCTCAGTACAGGAAGAGATCGGGCAGCATTTATAAATGCCGTCCTGATCTCTCTGCTCCTGACGCGAGCCCGGGACCCCACACAATTCCCCAACCCACCTATAGTGGGGTCTTCAGGGCCCCTGCATCCCACTTCTCAGAGGCGGGGCACTCCTGGGCCCGATCCCCCTGCGTGGGTAAAATGCCAGCTTGGCACTGCCAGGATGGCACTGCCAGGATGCCAGTCTGGCTATGCCGATGTGCCCATGTGGCACCAGTGTGCCAGGCTCGCCAGAGGCTGATCACCCAAGGGATGATGATTGCCTGAGACGCCCCCCCCCCCCCCCACCCCAAATGCTATTCTGGGGACCAGTGTTAAACGTCACCCAACTGGGGTCTCCTTGGCGAAGCCGGTAGATGCCTGGTGGCCGTCAGATCCAGACTTGGTTAACTTGGCTTTTAAGCTCACTTAACTATGCAAGTCTGGACCCCGCCGGTCCGAGCCTTTGTGATCCCTTTGTGGACAGGATCCAGATCGCGATGTCTCGCGAGACATAACCCTCAGGAATCCCAGGAGAGGCCTCGCCCAAGATCTATCGACTGTGTCCTGCCCCGGTAAATCGTGCCCAGAGCTAACGTTTTGAATCCATGGGACACGGATGCTTCTTCCTGCTGAGTTTATCCAGCATTTTCTGTTTTTATTGCGTTCCCAGATGATTGCCTAAAACAAATGTGTAGGTAAATGAGGGTAAATTTGCCTTAGATAGGCTTCAGGAAATAGTTGAACAGGAGTTGGGAATGTTGTACTCGGAATTCTTAGGGTTGATGCAATTTAAGTAGTGACCGCCACCTAGCCTTGGGCCTTCTAGTTGGGGTTTGCAATGCTTCCAGCCTGCCACAAGATACAGATCCAAAAATGAGCCACAACCAGGCTTCATGTGAAATGTTTAACAGAGGAGTCTGTTCACCAAATATTTTCAGTCTCACTTGTTCTCTCCATCTTCTTTTATGACGAGTAATTGACTGGAGTGGTGTGCTTTGCAGGTGTGGTGAACACAAACTGCCCCTCTGAGAGCAAATGCAGTTATGCGCTCTTTTCATATAGGTTTAGACAGTAATAGTTAACATTCCTGGGATGCTTGAATGCTGATCAAATAACTAAGAGATTGATGGTGTTTAACTGCATTTTCTTGAGCTTTATTTAACTAGTTCTATTGAATCTATGTTGGAATAGTGTTGCATAATTTGTCTGTCTTAAATATTCCCTTGAATTCAGTGGCATTGGTTGCTCATTAAGGGGTTTCTGCATCTCAGATGTGCAGGGTGTGTCCATACAGACCAATACATAGACAGAGTTGGACTACTGAGCCAGACAAATGCTCTGGGAACATGGGCTCAAACGCCAAAATGGCAGGCGTGGAATGTAAATTTAGTTTTTAAAAAAAAATCTGGAAAAACAAAATCTTGAATTGAAAGGCAGCTCGGTAGCACAGTGGTTAGCACAGTTGCTTCACAGCTCCAGGGTCCCATGTTCGATTCCTGGCTTGGGACACTGCAGAGTCTGCACGTTCTCCCCGTGTGTGCGTGGGTTTCCTCCGGGTGCTCCAGTTTCCTCCCACAGTCCAAAGATGTGCAGGTTAGGTGGATTGGCCATGATAAATTTCCCTTGATGTCCAAAAAGGTTAGGTGGGGTTACGGGGGTGGGGTGGAGCATGGGCTTAAGTCGGGTGCTCTTTCCAAGGGCCGGTGCATACTCGATGGGCCGAATAGCCGCCTTCTACACTGTAAATTCTATAATTCTATTAAAGCTCGTCTAATGGTGACCATGACACCTATCATTGACTGTCGTAAAAGCCCATCTGCTTCACTAATATCCGTTAGGGACGGAGATCCACTGTCCTTCCCTGGGTGGTCTATGTGTGACTCCAGACCCACAGCAATGAGGCCAACTCTTAGGTGCCCATCTGAAGTGGTCAAGAAAGCCGCTCAGTTGAAGGGCAATTGAGGGTGGGCAACAAATGCTGGCCTTTCCAGTGATGCTTACATCCCATGAATAAATAATAATAAAAGATACAGTCTTGGAGGTTGGGAGGTTTAACAATAATACATGTGATCTGAAACTGATATTTTATCTTTCATGCGCATTTTTTCAGTCGGTCGGTCAAAGTGCTTCTCAGTGAGTCGAGAACAGGTGCAAAGTCATTAAATTGCGTTATTAAAGTGAATGCTATTTTTAAAAGCACAGTTCTCATGAATAAGAAAACTATTAAACCATGCAACAATGTCACAGTTCTCTGGTTGAATATGGCAGCTTTGCATCCATCTGAGCATTGCAATTGACCAAGCTTGCATGGGCTTGGCCAGCTCTCGTCTTACAATGACCATTCTGATAGACTTCGTATCCATCCTTTTCTTACTTCTCCCTCTCTTCACGGGGAGTGACCAACCTTTTCCCCCATTTAGTGATACACCAGTAAGTCCATCAGCCCAGCCAGCAGTCCTGCCCCGAAGAGGGTATTCTGAACAGGGAACACCCAGCTGGATTTCCAAGAAAACGATCTAGATCGCATGGCTTATTGATGGACAAAAAATTGTCCATGATCATTAGAATGAACTGTAAGTGCAAATCTGTGCAGGTTAGGTGGGGTTACGGGATGAGGTGAGTCGGCTTACAATAGGGTGCTCTTCCGGAGGGTCGGTGTCGACTCGTTGGGCTGAATGGCATCCTTCTGTCGGGATTCTATGGAAGTAGGCACACTAACACAATCATCCTTCCTTGATGTAATAGCTTCAGCATATGTCTGGAAGCTTTTAAAAAATATGTAAATTTTTACAATTAAGGGACATTTTAGCGTCCGCGGTCCACTTACCCTGGGTTGTGGGGGTGAGACATACGCGACACGGGGAGAATGTGCAAATTCCACATGGACAGCGATCGAACCCGGCTCCTCGGCAGCCTTGCTAACCACTGCCCCACTATGCCACCCGTCTGGAAGATTTTAAGCCTGTGTGAATCTGCTTCAATGTTAAAGGGAACAAAAAGGTCCAAAATGGCAATGGCAGACTGCTGAGAGTTGATAGAAATACCACCGGCATTAAGTTCAAACTTGCACTGTTTCCAGTATTCCCCCCCCGCCATCAATAGTTTTGAACATGCAATTTCTGGGGATGTGGAATAAGATGCAGTCACAGTTGACATTTTTAGTTACACTGGAAAACAAAATTGTGGCAAAAAAATAATTAACGAGGCTTTTGAAAGGATGGTTTACATCAGGTCCTCAATATGTCTGTTTTATATAGGTAGAGGTGGTGGCTGGCGATATCTTACGAGTAACCCAATTTAACTGATAAATGAGGCTCTTACTTGCAACACAACCCGCCTGCCCCTAAATTGCATTTTGGAACATTGGACCCCGTGCCCATGAAACCACTTGGCTTCAACCTAAGCGTGGAAAATTGAGGGTTTGATTTTTGGGCCTAATTCTGGACCAACACAAAACTCACTGCCTCCATTCCATATTGTATTCACACTTTTGGGGGAAGCTAAAGTAGAATTTCAGGGAGAAGGGTATCAATGGTTACTATGGCAGATTGAGATGAGAAAAGGTGGGAGGAAGCTCGAGTGGGGCATAAATATCAGCATGGACTGCTTGGGCTAATTATCTGTTTCTTTGCTGTATATCCTATTTTTGTGGTTGGGGTGGGGGGGGGGGGGGGGGGGGTGCAGTGTGTGGGGAGTTAGATGACGATCTAACGCAAAACAAGAAGCCCAGGCTGACGATCTTGGGATGTGGTCCAGAGGGCCCAGGCTGGGCAGCTCGGTAGCACAGTGGTTAGCTTCACAGAGCCAGGGTCCCAAGTTTGATTCCCGCTTCGGTCACTGCCTGTGCGGAGTCTGCACGTTCTCCCCGTGTCTGCGTGGGTTTCCTCCAGGCGCTCCAGTTTCCTCCCAGAAGTCCCGGAAGACGTGCTTGTTAGGTGAATTGGATATTCTGAATTCTGGTTTAGGGGCTGGTTTAGCTCACTGTGCTAAATCGCTGACTTTTAAAGCAGACCAAGTAGGCCAGCAGCACGGTTCGATTCCCGTACCAGCCTCCCCGGACAGGCGCCGGAATGTGGCGACTAGGGGCTTTTCACAGTAACTTCAATGAAGCCTACTCGTGACAATAAGCGATTTTCATTCCATTTTCATTTCATTTAATTCTCCCTCTGTGTACCCGAACAGGCGCCGGAGTGTGGCAACCTAGGGCTTGTCACAGTAATTTCATTGCAGTGTTAATGTAAGCCTACTTGTGACAACAATAAAGATTATTATTTTTAATAGTCCTAGGATACGGTCCCGAGGACCAGGCTGATAGTCCTGGGAGATCCAGGCTAATTGCCCTGGGATTGGATTGGATTGGATTTGTTTATTGTCACGTGTACTGAGGTACAGTGAAAAGTATTTTTCTGCGAGCTGCTCAACAGATCATTAAGTACATGGGAAGAAAAGGGAATAAAAGAAAATACGTAATAGGGCAACACAAGATATACAATGTAATTACATAAGCACTGGCATTGGATGAAGCATAGGGTGTAGTGTTAATGAGGTCAGTCCATAAGAGGGTCATTTAGGAGTTTGGTGACAGTGGGGAAGAAGCTGTTTTTGAGATGGTCTCCAATCCTACCACAGCAGCTGGTAAATTTTAAATTAGAACATAGAATGGAGAAGGAGGCCATTCGGCCCATCAAGTCCATTTAAGCCCTCACTTCCACCCTATCCCCGAAACCCAATAACCCCTCCTAACCTTTTTTGGTCACGAAGGGCAATTTATCATTGCCAATCCACCTAACCTGCACGTCTTTGGACTGTGGGTAGCAACCAAAATACCTGGAGGAAACACACGCATGCACGGGGAGAACGTGCAAACTCCGCACAGACCGTGACCCAGCGGGGAATCAAACCTGGGACCCTGTCAATGTGAAGCCACAGCGCTATCCACTTGTGCTACCGTGCTGCCGAATTGAAATTCAGTCAATTCTTTTGCAATTTAAATTGTGTCTCAGTCACCATTACTATCAACGGTATGTTATAAAATCTAAAGGGTTCACAAATATGACCAAAATAATTAGGAGCAGAAGTTGGCCAATTGCCCCCTTGAGCCTGCTCCGCCATTTAAATAGTCCATGGCTGACCTGTTTGTGTTTCGAATTCCACGTTCCTGTTTAACCCTGATCACCTTTGATTCCCTTGTCGAACAAGAATCGTTCTACCTCCACTTTAAAAATATTCAGTGCTCCCCCCCACCACCACCTCCAGCGCCTTCCAAGGCAGGGTTCCAAAATTACTTAACCCTCTCATTCCCCTAATTGCTGTTCTAGATGTCCTTTCGGAAGATGGATCTGTCAAACCTACCTGCCCTGTATTTGTCTCCAGACCCACAGTAACATGGCTCATTCTCAACTGCCCTCTGAAGTGTCTCCTTGCAGGCCGCTTGCTGCTGGGGCCACTGGGGACGGACAACAGATGCTGGCCTTGTGGCTGATGCCCGCATCCCATTGAAAGAATAAAGCGAAAGAAAATCCAGTGCTGTTTCAAAGCAGCCGTTCCCGGAGACTCCTGGAACACTTCCAAGTCTAAACATTTCACACGCAGTTTCATGAAAGAGAGAGTGGAAATTACGCATCAACCAGGCAGTATGAACTTGACCCTGCCACCTGAAACTCTAAACTCTGACACGGTAGAAGGCACCTGCAGTCTAAATACAAAGAGATGCCATGCGCACCTTTTTATTTAACCCCGTGCATGCCAATCAGCCAATTATACCTGAAACTGCCATCAATCTGATGGTATCGTGCATTACTTGAAATGTAACTAGGTGTTTATTCACTTTTTTATTTTCACCTCTGCAGGGGACTCGTATGTCTATTGCATAAATATGAAAATCTCTGGACGAGATTCCTTTGCTAGGTTTAAAATATGGGGGGATTCATCAAATGCTTAGTTAGATCCTTCTCTAATTTGCATTTAAACAGAGAATAACCTGCTCCGTTTCTGATCTGTATTGAATAAAAATGTGATTTATTCATACTTGTGAATTTCTCTCTTTCGGTTAAACTATAGCAGGTAGTTTATTTTACCAGGGCCTTATTTACATTTTATAATGGAGCAAGGAAGTAATGCGTATTTCTCGTATTCTCATTTAACCATAGAAATGCCAGCAAATTCCAGTCTTTGATGTGCTTTTTTGTCTTTTCAAATCACTTTGGGTTTAGCGAAGCTAGAAAGTGCATTTATGGAGTTTTAATCGATGTCTTGAACTTGGACAATACCTGAAAGTGGAGATAAATTGATGAGTCAATTACTGCTTCTGCCTTCGGGGCCTAACAGTCAGTTATATTAACGATAATTAATAGACTTGAGGGAGCAACTAATTTTTCAGGAAATCAAAACAGGATGTGCGAGACATAAAGGAAGTGAGTTGAGAACTCTATTTGAAGCAGCATATTAATGGGTGATTTTTAACACAACATCCCTGCCTGTTGGCCTTCATTGACAGAATTAGCTCATTATCGCCACTCGTATGATTTTGTAATGTACCAATAAGTACTTGGGGGACAGGAAATAAATTGACACATGAAACTCTTTCCACTAACAATACAGATATTTACCAGAATCTGTGGGGGGAAAAAAAAAACAAGTGTGTAGATTTTGCGCGTGGAACCTAAATACACGCTTCCCTCCTTTGAATAGCTTGCATGTCTACATATAATCAGGGTATGTATGAAACAAGGGGAAAGGGATCGGAAATACGATATCCCTGGAGAAGAAAATCTTTGCTTTCAAGTACATTTAAGATAGGTCAGCATGCCTAATTGTTTCAAATTGAGAGAAAATGCATGTTGCACTCCATTTCCAAAACAGTACCAGAGCATTAAACAATAACATATGTAAACTATAAAGTTGCTCAATATGCAAAATAGCATATTCCTGGAGAATAGTTTTGTTTAGTGTAATTATTTATCTCGACGATAATGTTTAAATTGTGATTATTTGACCAAAACTTTCTTTAACTATGTAAATTAATTATTTGAAGTAGCTGTTCCAGTAGATTAAGATACATTTAGATGTCTGTCCATTAATTATTTGTTTACGTTATAATCATTGGTTTGTTATAGGGTCAGTTAGCTCAGTCAGTTATCTTAGTTGGCTAAATAGGAGTGGTGCAGAGTGAAGCATACAATACTGTTCAATCTCTATACTGGCCGCAGTACGTAGAGCAAACCAAGGAGGCAGGCTTTCATACTTGATGCGGAGTGATGCACTTGTCTTTCTCTAACAGATAGAGGTGCCTATTGACCACAGTGGACGATGGCTAATTACCTTGCCATTGGATTGTTGCAATATCGATCCTGCCTCGTCGTGCCCGTATTGAAGCCCAACAGTTCCGTTCATCTTTGCAGAGGGTCCTGTTACCCCATCCCGAGTATAGAGAACCTCTGTGCAAAGCTCGGTGGAGACCGCACCTTCACGACACTGGATATGAGCTGCACTTACCTTGAACTGGTCTTGGACCCAAGCTCTAGGAAGTTTGTAAACGTGAACAAGCACCACAGGTTGGGCGTGTATGCCTTGTCTGTCTCTCGGGAGTTTGTCGGCCTGCACGATTTTCAGCATGTCATGGAGAATATATTGCAGGGTCTACTGTGGGTCGCAGTCTACCATGACGATACCTTGATCATAGATAGATAGTTTTTTGAAGAATAAAGGGATTAAGGGTTATGGTGTTCGGGCCGGAAAGTGGAGCTGAGTCCACAAAAGATCAGCCATGATCTAATTGAATGGCGGAGCAGGCTCGAGGGGCCAGATGGCCTACTCCTGCTCCTAGTTCTTATGTTCTTATGTTCTTATGTTCTTATCACCGGGACCAAGAACCAGTAACAGCTGCAGAACCTTGCCAAAGCTCTCAATGGTTCTGCGGCCGCCAATATTCGGCTCTGCAGAAAAGTGCGTGCCCCAAACCGAGGAGGCCACACCATTTGGTTACTGCGTGGACCGCCACGGCCTTCAACTGGCCGAGGATAAAATATGGGCAATCTGGCAGATCCCCACTCTGGAACGACCACGGGAGCTCTGTTCTTTTTGACAGCTCAAGGCGGAAAATGTATCCCTGCTGGCCGCCTTGCACCAATTATTGAAGAAAGACCAGCCGTGGGAATGGGGTCAGCCTCAATGGGTGGCTTTTTCAGAGGCTAAGATGTGGCTGTCGTCCTAAGGGTTACTGACCCTGTTTTAACCCACCAAACCGCTGTGATGCCTTGTGGCATCCGGGTAGTTTTGGCCATCGCAGAGATGACGGAATGGAACACCCAATTACGTTCGACTCTCAAAGGCTCCCTGTAGCCGAGCGGAATTATGGCCAAATTGAGCAGGATAGTTTGGGCGTGATTTCCGCCGTCAAAGTTGTTTATGGTCATGCTTTTACGGTGCTGACAGATCTCTAGCATTATTTAAGGAGGACAGGGCAATTCCCCCGTCGCTTCTGCATGGTTTCAGTGTTGGGGCTTACTGTTGGTGGCCTATGAACACGTGCTGGAACATCACCCTGGGGCGAGGATCCGCCATGCGTTTTGAGTCGCCTTCCCCTTCCAATGCCCGCTTCCGCTCGCAAAGTCATAGCCACCTTGCACTTTATGGATTCTTTGCCCGCCGCAGCGTCCCGATTTCAGGCCTTGGCCCAGACGGATCCGCAGTTAGCCAGTGTCCATCATTTCATCTTGCACGTAGCTCAGCACTGCGTTTAGCCAGACAATCTGAAGCGTTTCACGACCAGGATTAGGGAGCTCCACATAGAGGATGGTGTCATTCTCTGTGGACACACGTCACGGGAAAAGGTCGTGGCCCCATTCTGCAGGAAATCCACAATGGACATCCCGGGATCTTGAAGATGTTGGCCCGCAGCTACGTCTGGTGGCCCGGCATCGGCATTGACATCGAGAAGCTCACCCAACAGTGTGGCTGTTGCCAGGAGCCCAGAAGCTTCGAATGACGGTGCCCCTCCACCCGTGGGAATGTCCAGGTCGGAACTGGTCATGTCTTCACATCGACTTCGCCAGGCCATTCCCAGGATCGATGCTTCTAATCATGGTGGACGCCCATTCCATGGATGGATGTCCACTGCATACAGGTGACAACCTCGAAGGCCACAATTGAGCGCCTTTCCCAGTGTGTACGGCATTCCGGAGGTACTCGTCTCCGAAAGCGGGATGGCATTTATCAGCACGAATTCTGTTCCTTTATGAAGAGTACCGGGATCCGACACATGTGAACTGTGTCATACCATCGAGCCTCCACTAGGCTGGCAGAGCGGGCAGTCCAAACATTTAAACAGAATGTGAAAGCAGAGCTGCGGGCTTCCTTGAGACACACCTGGCTCATTTCCTTTTTTGTCATCAGACCACACCACACACCGCAACAGGGGTTGCATCATCGGAACTCATCACGGGGCGACACCTCTGCGTATGCTTAAGCTTGGTGCTTCCGTACATTGGCGGGAAAGTCCGCAGCGGACAGATTCGGTCCAAAGTAGATGCACTGTGCCGTTTTTCGGCAAGCGGCACGGCGTACGGCAGGAATTTTGGCAACAGATCCAGATTGATGTGCTGAAGCAAATGGGACTGGTTTCCTCTACGATACGGGCGCAAGACTGGGGGTCCAACAGACACATGGACCACTCCTGCCCCGGCTGCTCCGGCACCGTCCCAGCATGCCCCAGATCCTCAGGACACTGAGATGGTGGGCGCAGAAACCTCTGATTCCAATGGAGACACTGCCGCCGGTGCTGGCCGCAGACCAGGGCGCAGATGCAGGTGCCGCTTCGAAGCGCTGGTCCCCCGTGTGGTACGTACTTCCGGACCCCAAGCAGCGGACACCCAAGCGTCAGCCCTGGGCAAAGCGAACAAAAGGACATTTGTGACACTCTGCCATGGCGAACACCATTCAGGACTAAGTGGGGGGGATGGGTGGGAAGAGGAGTGTTACAACCCTCACAGGTTCCCCCTGGCCTCCGCTGAATATGAACTTCACCATTAAAGGGGTGGGGCTTTCCCTTAACAAGGGAAGCCTGTCGAGTATAAATGCCCCGGCCCGGATGTGGGGCAGGGCGGGAGAATACTTTGGGGTGTGGAGTAGGATTTTGTATGTATGATAAACCTTTTTGTTTGCCTCCAAACATTTGTTTCCATGTGGTCACTCTGCAAAGACTAGATCAAGTACTTGAGCTTCGCAACAAAAAGGAAAACATGCGGATGGATGATCACATGCTACAAGGATTCGTTGGGTCCGTGTTGGTCTTTTTGGGAACATTACAAAGCAATGCCACTCTGAGAAAATTGACAAAGCAAGTTTTCAGAGAGGTTTCTGGAATGTTCAGTATTCTGGGAGGAAGTGAAGAGGTATCAAAAAAAAAAACTGCAGCGCTGAAAGTAGCAGATGCACATCTGGAAAGAACTCTGCAAAAAGGTTACATTCCAAAAGAGGTATATTAACAGTGTAGTATTCTAATAAATGTAAGAGCTGCAAGGGTTAATGAAATGTCTAGGTCAGCAACTAGAGGCGCAATTATACAAAATATTGATGCTAAGCCTTGTGGGGGAGTGAAGTGAAGGAGATAGTTAGAGTACAGACTGAAGGAAAGATGGTGTGAGTGAGAGCAGATCATAGTTTATAATAGTGTAGAGATGAGTTGTAGATGAGTGTAGATTATATGTTAATTATTAACTGTATGTTATTTAGGAATACATGCAAATCCAAATTAGTAGTGTCAATAAATTTATAGCATTGTTCAAGTTAAAGCTAATTGCGGTCTTTGTGAACACAACGCCAACCATCCTGAATTTAGCAATACAAAGAACACCACAAAGAGGTGAATATCAGGAACATCGAAAGACTGGTAAAGATCGATTTCCTCGCCAAGGGGTGTGAGGTCTTTCATAAACAATTGATAGGTGCACAATTACCGAATAATAGGTCAAAAACAGGTTTAGTTGTCTGCGTAAGAGGCTCTGCCGCTGCTGTGCTTGCACGAGAAGTGAAAAGTAGGAGACAGCATGGGTGTGGTCCTGTTGTTTTCCAGCGATAACTGCAAGCTGTACTCCAGTAAGACATTCAAGGAACTCGTTCATACTTATTCTGCATTTGCCCTGCAGGTGGAGAATTCCAGTTATTGATTAGTATTCTTGCTGCTAATGTCGAGCAGCTGAGCGAGATAGAGAATTGAACACTCGCTAATAGCGCAGAATTATTTCCACCTAACCTACCCATTTGGAAGTTGATGGGATTGGGAAGACCACTGAGTTTACTCACTGCTTCATTTTACTCTCCATCAAAATTAATGCAGAGTGATATTGTGTTGGGGTATAAAATCGGCATTCCACCAGCCAGTGAAATGGGTTAAAATTCACCCGATTGTTGCTGCCCATTGAGCTGCTTTTTACAGGCATCTTTTCTGAGATATATTCAAGTGTCGACCTCGTTTCATAACAGGACATTGCTTTAGGAATGGAGTAGAATGATCTGCCATTGATGTTTCCTCTTCCATTATGACCCTATCCCAATGGCGTATCTTGTATTCTTTAGCTCAGTTTATGTTTTATCGTAAAATACTTTCTGGGATGGAAAAGTAGCAAGATCGACGACTCCAACATTGTGGTGGCTCTGTCGGTGAATTACTCAATATTTGGTGAAAATTGGTACCACAATAGAACCGACCTGCCATTAAAATTAAAAATTGCACCTGTCAAAATATGAAATTGAAAAACATTTTGAACGTTGTCCAGTATATGGGGACAAAGACGATGTGTTCCTTTTAAAAGTTAGTTTTAAGGGCGGCACGGTGGCGCGATGGTTAGCACTGCTGAGGACCCGGCCCTGGGTCACTTATCATGTGAGAGTACCTTTTAAGAAATGGGGGTTTATCGAATAGCTGTAGGGGGCGTACCTTTTAAGAAATGGGTGTTTATTAGAGAGCTGCAGTGATGTCAGAGAGTGGGTGGAGCTGGGCTGTCTGTCTGCTTTACTTTGTTTTAGGCTGTTCGCTACAGGGTGTGCTTAATTTCATTTTGAGAGCTGGATAGCTGCAGGCAAAGCAAGGAGCTGCATAAGGATCTCTCTCTGCAAACTAAAGACTGTCTCCAGATCAGTGGGGTGATTTCCAAGTGCTGACTGCTCTCAAGAGTTAATTTAAACCTGATCTCTGTGTTAAAAAGGGTCTTTTGTCTTCTGGATGTTGTTTGAAATGAAATGAAAATCGCTTATTGTCACAAGTAGGCTTCAAGTGAAGTTACTGTGAAAAGCCCCTAGTCGCCACATCCAAACGCCTGTTCGGGGAGGCTGGTACGGGAATTGAACCCGCGCTCCTGGCCTGCCTTGGTCTGCTTTAAAGACAGCTATTTAGCCCTGTGCGAAAACCAGCTCCTATGCTAAACCAGCCCCTTTATTTATTAAGGGGCATCTA
Source organism: Scyliorhinus canicula (assembly GCF_902713615.1). Classification (NCBI taxonomy): domain Eukaryota; kingdom Metazoa; phylum Chordata; class Chondrichthyes; order Carcharhiniformes; family Scyliorhinidae; genus Scyliorhinus; species Scyliorhinus canicula. The sequence goes on from NC_052165.1 coordinate 10,315,781, forward strand.
TCGAGTACTGTAAGCTGTGGGGATGATTGGTGTTGATAGTTGTTAAGATGTTTACTGTGAGTTTATAAAGTGTTAACGGGTTTCATAAATAAACATTGTTTTAATTCAAAAGTACTGTGAAGCTCTGTTGCACCACACTGGTAGAGTGGACCGTATGCTCCCCATACCACAATCTGGTAAAAGTCGTGGGTCAGGTTAACTACATGATACACTTTGGGGTTCTCTAAACCCTGGCCCATAACACATTGTCCGTGTGGAGTTTGCATATTCTCCCCATGTCTGCGTGGATTTCGCCCCCACAACGCAAAGATGTGCAGGTTAGGTGGATCAGCCACGCTAAATTGCCCCTCAATTGGAAAAAAAGAATTGAATCCTCTAAATTTATTAATTTTTTTAAGTTAGTTTTTAATGGAACACAATGTGTTAATCTTTTGTCCTTGAGATCCACTCTTGATTGTTGGGATCAATTCTCCTTTTTGGCTGCAAGGACTCTGAGATGAATTAGGTTCTGCAGTCTGATACTTTGGCACACCAAATGCTGGTGAAGTAGGGTCATCTTCTGGGAGGAAAAGATAAGGCATACTATTGTAACAGAATAAAACGAGTTTTACTAAACATGTACGTGGTCTGTAAGATTTATATCTGACACTTAATGGAAAAATGTTCATTCCTTCAGCATTGTCAGCCTTCGCAGTGAACAGAAAAATAAACAGAATAAACATAATCAATTTGGTTGATTGTGCCCCGATCAAGTGCCCCACTGTTGCTTTCCTTGTTAAGGAGGCATTCATGGGATTTCTCTGTGGCTGGCTAACGTGAAGCTGTACCCTTCTGGTATGGACGGGATTTGTTATTTTTGAAGATTCCTCATGATGCTTTATCTGTAAACCCAGGTGTTAACTGGCAACACCTCCTCTTGTCAGGATAGGTGAGTTACCCTTGTCAACGAAGGCAGTGATTTAAATTTGTGACCCTCTGGGTAAGGAGGCCAACAAACAACAAAAATGCTTATTCGGTGGTTCATGATAACATCACAGGAAATTAAACTTACAATATCCAGATGCTGCATGCACATGGTGTAGCCACCTGGGTTGGCCACTTCCCGACTTTAGTATGATTGGATGTTTAAGTGAGTGTAGTCTATGTAAGATAGTTAGAGGTACCGTTTTTTTTTGTGCTGTAATGCATGTCCCTTTTATGACATAGTGCCACTTAGAGTTGTCAGTTAAAATTTCTTGCATAGTTATGATCAGTGTAGAGGCCAGGGAAGAGTGCTTGCTGGGTCAGGGAATGAAGACGACGTAGTTATGTGATCCTTCACGCTTCGCGTTAGTGATCACAAGGAGGGAGTGTAGTCACCTTGGTTGGCCACTTCCCGACTTTAAAATGGAGATCCGCTAAGAATGCAGGGAGAAATGGCAAAACGCAGGAAAACAAGCAGGTGCAAAATCTCCTGTTTATTAGAACTTGCAGAAATCCAGACAGCACTGATACTAACAACCATCTACATATTGATGAGCGATCCCCGGGAACAATTGGAAACATTTAAGATAATCGAGGCCAAGCCAGACTCCTCGGCGCCAGCAGGAGCCAAGACAAAGGGAGGCCAACGGACACTTAGGAACCGCCCAGCGATCAGAGAACAGCCCCAGTATTGGGGAAATCAAATCAATTGATTGGAACATGGTCCAATCAATTGTAACCAGGTACGGGGTCCATCCAAAAGGGCGCGAAGCCCCTGGGGACTATAAAATAGAGTCCCCAAGTTCAGTTCGTCCTTCTTGGCAGGGTCTCTCAGCAGCTCGAAACAACTCTTGACCGTGACCTGCCTAGGAGTTGCACCAACCAAGTAAGTGTCCAGTCAACGCACGCAACGAGATAGGCGCGCCTAACCCTTAGTCCACACCAGCTGGAAGCCTGCAGACTCAGAATCGAACGAAAGGCCATTTGTTCCCCTGACCTGATGGGCCAGTTTCCAAAGCTACGTATTAGCCTTTTAGTGTTAGAGATAGTCTGGTGAGTAGTATTTTATGCACGAGAGATTGACTGTGTGTATAATAAATGTGTTTTGATTTGAAACCTACTAACTGGTGTATTGAGTTATTGATCAGCACTTGAACTTGAACCTCGTGGTGGTATCATAAAGATACCTGGCGACTCTAGAGCAAGGTGACTAAACAGAGCAAATTAAGTGTAAAGCACACTTAGCAAAATTAGCAACAATGTGTAGCACAGTTGCTTCACAGCTCCAGGATCCCAGGTTTGATTCCCGGCTTGGGTCACTGTCTGCGGAGTCTGCATGTTCTCCCAGTGTCTGCGTGGGTTTGCACCTGGGTTCTCCGATTTCCTCCCACAGTCCAAAGATGTGCAGGTTAGGTGGATTGGCCATGATAAATTGCCCTTAGTGTCCAAATAGGTTAGGTTGGGTTATTGGGATGGGGTGGAGGCGTGGGCTTAGGTAGGGTGCTCTTTCCAAGGGCCGGTGCAGATTCGATGGGCCGAATGGCCTCCTTCTGCACTGTAAATTCGATGAGTCTATGATACTTGTGTGTTTATGGATGTACTTTAAAGAAACAAGGCTCCTCACCTGCTCTGCATCTCTTTTGTCGTTGAATTAGATCATATATTGGTTTCAATATTCTAATGATTGCTTAATTCATACCACACAATCTCCTGTGCTGCTGATAAGTATGAAAGCCAGATATTTAGGAACAAGATTTAAATAAATGTGCTTATTTTCATGTCCTTTATATTATTTTATTGAGATTATTTGTTGATTCAAACCTTCCTTTCTGCGGCAGACTGCTGTACTTTGGTCCTCGCCTGTCTCTCCTGTCACTGTGCCAGGCTCACCCTTGGCTGTCTTCAGGTTTGCTCTTGTCAGCTTGCTGTCTGTAATTCCTGTTGTGATTGCCGTGCCTGTTGCTGCATGAGCCTTGAGGAGACCCCTGCTGAGGATCTCAACTGTGCCTGCGACTTTGATTTTGCACTCCTTTTAATTCTCGCTGTGAGACAATCTAGCGCCTGGAGATTTGTGTTGAGTGCTCTGAACTCTGCCAACGTAGATAACTTGAGTCGGAGCTGGCCCTCCCGTTCGCGTTGCATAAGCGAGCTCAACGATATGTTAATGTCATGTTCAAACCTTAAATTAGCTACTGAGGGAAAACCTTGCATTTGTTCTCTTCAGTTAGCAAGAAATTAGAGTTCAAAGATTAAGCTGGGTAACAATCTTCACATTGTTCAGTCTGTGCTCTAAAATCTACTTGCATGCAATTCAGATTGTGTCGATTGCCAGGCATTCTCCAGATTGGCTCTAGTAAATTTGGAAACCTTATTTAAGCAGTTGAATTGAGTACGCGGATCTTTGTCGAATTTCCACTGGCTGTTTCGGTACAATCGTGAAGAATTGCCTGTGCAATTCTTGAGAATCCTAGGGTGCAACTAATGGAAACGTTTCTAAGTGATTTACTGGGAGTTTCTCCCCAGCTTTGCCGGCGGATTACCCACAGCTATCAAACTAGATTTAGTCATTGTTTTGCGTCCTGGGGAGTTTTTTCCCAATCAAACCCACACTTAGAATGGTTATCATCACTGGGCATTTGATCATGCTGGCCAGAGCAGCTTGTGGGTACCCCAAATCCCACCTCTATGGGTAATACCACCCCCCCACACACATGGACATTACCATCCCCCCCCCCCCCTCCAAAGTGATGACACCCCGCTTTGAGGTCACTGAGGGCTCCCCTTGTCATGCTTTCTCATGCCCCTTTTTGGGCCACTTCCAACTTCCCCTTCACACCTGCTCCGTGCCTCCCCCCCAACCCTTCATACGACCCCTGAGCCCTCCTTTCATGGGCATGGCTTCCCTCGGGCCCTGACCCTTAGCATTGCCACCCTGGCACAGGCACTGCCACCCTGGGACCATAGCAGTGCTCCTGCTGGCCTTGCAGTGTCATCTCAGCACCTTGGCCGTGCCAGGGTAGCAGTGCCAAGTTGCCTGTGTTCAGGGGGGGGGGGGGGGGAGGGCCATGGGGCAACCTGCCCTGTCACTGACTACCCAGGGGCCTGGGACCTCCCCTCCCCCCCCTCCTCCCCTCCCGGGTGTCGTTCCACCTGATCCACGTTTGTGTGCACCAGTATTGAATGGCGTCTGGCTGGAATCTCCCTGGGAAAGCCGGAGACAGATAGATTCGGGTCAATGCCTAAATGGATTTTAAAACCAGGTTAGGCTTGGACCCGCCCATTGTGGACGGAATTCTGATCGCAACGTCTCGCGACACCTGGGTAGACCTCGTGAGACATACTATCTGTCGGGAAGCCCGCAGGAGGCATCTACTAGCACCTACCAGCCATGCTGTGCTGCCGTTCGGGCTGAACCTGACCGGTACTCCATTCTGGTTGAATGCAAGAAAGATTAAATTGATTAATAAAAATAAATAAGTTTGAATGAAAGTGTTATTATAGGAGGGTGGAGGGAGATTTTGTCTCTGCTGTATCTGACCCAAGAGTGTTTGAAGGCTATAATCAAGTAGGAAGAGTTCAGTTGCCCGGCACAGAAGACAATCGGCAGATATTGTTTCTTTTTGAATAAATTATTGGAACTCCGGTTTAGAAGACTTTCAGTGGTAATGGAAACATGTTTTGATTATTTCTTCAAACAGAACTTCTTTGCCTCTTATTTTTATGTGTTATTTATGATCCCAACTGGTTACCTGCAAGTGATTTAACCATTCACAGAGTATGGTAATCAATGTAACAGCATGGCATGCAGCATAAAAGTATTAAATGGGATTCTGACCAATTCCCCACACAGGTGTAAGTTAGGCAAAACTATTGTCAACTAGTCCATAATATTTTGAGCGTAATACGGAAAATTACAGTGCAAGTGCAGCCTGTATACTGGTGCCTAGGCTTGCTGTAAGTAACATTCTCAAATGTATTTTGCAATCTTTCAGGTCATGACCTTTTAAAATCTTAACATAGGCAAAGGAAAGGAAGGGAAATATTTCCTTGGCAGCATGCAAGGACATTGCATTTAGTCTCCCTTACCACAGATAAATCTAAACTGACATTGCATTTGTTTTGGGGATGAAGCACAAAATAGAATAAGTAAGTTTATTTTTCTATTGGAATCACTCCAGTGTGAAGTTGGTAAAATAGGTGTCAATAGGTGTCACTGATAATAGTTGCAGATATCTCACTTCAGTAGTAAAATGGTCATAGCATGTCACTGTTAACCAGGTGATACCTTCAAACTGTTGTGTTTTGATTTACTGTTTGACTTGCTATTGTGTGATATTATCCCTTTACTTCCACCATTCACCACTTACTATTTTTTTCCCCGTTTGAAGATGGTTGCGTGCATTGCATTCTCACCTGCCTATTCTGCGAGTTCGTCACCTTCTGCAACATTATCCTGGGACAGGCCTCGTGTGGCATCTGTACGTCTGAAAACTGTTGCTGCTGTTGCGGGTCAGATGACTTTGGGGATGACTGTAACTGCCCGTGTGACATGGACTGTGGCATTATGGATGCCTGCTGCGAGTCCTCAGACTGCCTGGAAATCTGTATGGAATGTTGCGGGATTTGCTTTCCTTCGTGATCACCCGAAGTAGCATTACATTTTTTAAAAAAGAAAGCTGAATAATAACGTCCATACTGTTGCTAAGACAGGAGGCACTAATATACCCTGGTTACGTTCAACATTATGAAGACAAAACAGTTGCACTCTTAATTTCGATAGAGATTTTTTTTTAAATTGCTGTGGAATATCATCTCTACTAATGTGGACAACAGAATTGGGGTATTTTTGTTTTAAAACGTGCAGCGCAAGTTCTTCATTAAAGTTTGCAAAAGTTGCTTTATTAATGGGCAAAGATGTTGCCATGAACGTTGTAAATGTGCATGTTTAACTTGTGTACAGTTTCAAAAACCAAAGCTGTTCCTCCGCAAACTTTTTATTTGCATTAATGTTGTATGTTGTTTGAGATAAAAGTATTTTTCAACAAATTTGTATTATGCAGTTAACCAGATTTACAATCCAGGTTCACAACCTTCTGCCTTAATTTTCTCAATGCCTTTGGTTCAAACTAAGGAATCCGTTTGGTTACCAATTATATGAAATGTACATTAAATTATTAAATATGCATATTACTGTAAACTACTGTTAGGAGTATAATCTTTAAATGTCTGGTTTAAATACAAATTGAGAATTGAACTGTGTGAAACCGCCTTTTTAACTGCATCCGAAAAATAGGAATGATTGTTACAAATATTCATCTCTGCTTATTTTCCTGAAGTTATTTTTAATTGATAAGGTGATTAAGCATATCTGCATGGGGAAAGTGGGAAGGGTTTTAAATACACTCATGTTTCATTAATTTAAGATTTGGTTGAATGTTTTATTTCTGGAAACCTATTGTGTCTCATCGAAAAGAACCAAATTAAGCCGATAAAGCAGTGTATTATTGCAGGTTAGAGATATTTGCTTACTCTGAAAAGTAAATTGCGTGTTTTCTTCGAGCTTGTATGTAGCTTCATTTTGTGAGATAAACCAAAAGCAGACCAGATACATATATTTTTTATGGCTTTCTGTATTTTTTTAAAGACTGGAGCATTAGCCTAAGCCATGTACTAAAACAACCAACACAAAAATAAAAGTAATTAAACTCAATTTAAACATTGGTTATATTTTGTTCTACCCTGTGTGAATGTGAAACCTGGTTAACAAATTGGATTTTATTGAACATATTCTGAATTATAAGCATTGCTTTTCTCTTCCTCTTGATGTTAATAACTTTAGAGATTTTATTTGTGTGTTTTTTAGTCCTGATAATTGTGTGAACACAGAACCTACTGAACAGAATATAACAGGAACTGTAACAACGGGAGGGTTTTGCGGTATAAATAATGAAAACTCTGAAAATGTTCCTGTTTGATAGACAATGGGTGGGATTATCCGCCCATCGCACCAGATTTCTGGTGGCGCGCGCCCCCGGGATTCTCCGTCTCGCCAGCCTGCCAATGGGCTTTCCCATTGTGGTCAGCCCCACGCCGTCGGCAAATCCCTGGGCTGCCAGTGCAACGGAGAATCCTGATGGCAGGGAATCCATCCCAAGGAGTATGTGTAGACAATGATCATACCTTCAAGTGTGTATGTGGTCAAGGCAGTTATGCTGGGCAAAAATTTTTAACTGTTAAAATGTTATATTGTGATTCATTATGAAAGGCACATGATAATTAATTATGTGGTTTGATTTTGGGACTTGTTATGACCATAGCAGGTGTTAATTGCTGAATGAACCAAATCTGAGGGAAACCTGGCTTATGGGCCATAACTTTTTTTTGTTTGTGTGTGCGTGTGTGTATTCTTTAAACAAGCAGAAAATGTACTGATCTCAGCAACAAGAAGTCCAGTAGCACTTTGGGAATTTTTAAATTTAGAATTAAAAGATTTCTTAGCAGGAAGAAAATAAAACTTAATGCAAAAGGTTATAGTTATACGGTTAAAATAGTCATGCAAAACATTCCGACAGACCCACAAGTAAACCCCTTCCAAGCAACAGTCCCTCATAGGTATTTAACCATAAACATCCACTAATATTACCCAAGGCAACACTGCTGTCACTTTAATAAGGGTATTGGACAGCATGGTAGCATTGTGGTTAGCATAATTGCTTCACAGCTCCAGGGTCCCAGGTTCGATTCCCAGCTTGGGTCACTGTCTGCGCGGAGTCTGCAAATTCTCCCCGTGTGTGCGTGGGTTTCCTCCGGGTGCTCCGGTTTCCTCCCACAGTCCAAAGATGTGCAAGTTAGGTGGATTGGCCATGATAAATTGCCCTTAGTGTCCAAAAGTTCCCTTAGTGTTGGGTGGGGTTACTGGGTTATGGGGATAGGGTGGAGGTGTGGACATTGGGTAGGGTGCTCTTTCCAAGAGCCGGTGCAGACTCGATGGGCCAAATGGCCTCTTTCTGCACTGTAAATTCTACGATTTTACACAACCTCTCAAATTAATTTCCACTCTGCTGTGGAAATTCAAAAAGTTCACAACAAGCCTACTTTTTGCAATCCCAACTTTTTCTAGCTTGGCTGGTTGGCTGATTCAAATTTCACCTTCTTCTCCCAGCACAAGAGCTGTTTTCAGGAGGCCTTCCTCACGCTGCCAACCCAAAATCAGCTCCGAAATCTCTCCTTCCACATCCTCTTTCCCATTTCATCTTTGATTCTGTCGTTCTCGGCACGTCCTTGAACTTACTTTTTTCCAAAAAAACATTGCATGCCTTTCCTGCTACCCCCAAGTTTTGAAATTGAACAGCTGAAGAAACAAAGTTACCCTCTTATACTAGTTATAAAACCACTTGACCGTAACTTCATTACAAATGCATGCATTTAGCAGCTTCACTTCTTTCATATCTCAACTCTTCCAGACAAGGTGGGGGGGAGGGCAATTTTGATCCCGCATTAGCGGGATTACTGACATGGGAGAAGATCCAGAGAGAATCGTATTTCCCCATTTTTCATACCCCTCGCCACTGACCTTATGAGGTCCATGCCCACGAAGGGCGAGGGCCTCGAGGGTTTTGTATACATTTTAATATATTTAGCCCTCTGTCACATGATATCCCCACCCCTCACTGAATATTCAACCTTTGCCACCATGACATCACATCAGAAAGGCATACAGCAGTTTTTGGAAAAAGATTCAGTCGAGAGGATCCCCTGGGGACGCAAAGATAGGTGTAGCCCCCCCCCCTTCAGGGGAAAGGGATATGCCCCAGCAGAGATTAGCACTTTATTGGCACAGTGCCAACCATGCAGTCCCAACCTATCCTGGGTGCAGTGCCAGAGGTGGGCCCTCTGCACAACCCCATGGGAGTGGTTCCCCTTTATGCATGTTGCGGACAGCTGATGCCTGTGATGAGTGGGGGCGGGGGGGGCGGGGACAAGAGTGCCCCCGAGACTGGCGATGGGGGGAACTCATTGCCCTGATGCCCTGCAAAAGGGGTGGGGTGAGAGAGAGGCCTGGAAAGGGTGGTGAAGACGAGAGAGGGCTACCCAATGCCTCCGAAGAGGGGAAAGGAGGGTGGGGGAAAGGAGCCCCCTGATGCTTGTGGGTGACTGGGGGCTGGTCAGTGTGTGTGCTGAACTGGGTGCTCTTTAAAGATGACGCCCTGATCTCTGTGTAGCCGGCCTTGCCAGTCTCAGACTCCGCCCCACCAGAATGACGCACAAACCGCCCCCATTCATTTTTTACTCAACGAGACACGAGAGCTGAAGGGGAAACCGGGCTTTGCAGCTGGAGAGGGCCATGCTTGACAATTTGTCAAAATATGAGAAAATTTCACCAAGGGTCTCCATTAACCTTTCCCCAGTTTAATTAAAAATTTCCGCATGTTTGCCCTTCCTTGGAGAATGAGACAATATTCTCCCCAAAATATTTAAAATTAAGATCCGTTCTCACAGCCATGACTGTTGCATTCACTCTTGAGGATAGTGGCAATTGTGCATGATATTTGACTTTGAAACGTTTTCCAATAGCTCTGTAAAACGTTACTTGAGAGGTGGAATGGGATAAGAAGAGAGATATTCAGCTCTGCACATTTTAACAGGCATATATAAAAGATCGCTCCAATAAAATGGTGTGCGTGTGTGTGGAAATCAGAGGAATGGCAATCAAAATTGGTCTTGTAAATTTCCTTACAGGAATAAGGTTCAGTTTGCAAGCCGGGGGTGGAAGCATGTTTTTGTCACTGTCGAATTTCTGCAATTTTTTTTTTTTTCAAAGCTTTCCGAAATGATGCAACGTTTACTAACTCGGCTTCCTTCCTTCCTTGCGCTGATTGGTCCGCAGCTGCAGTTGCCATGTTTGTGACTGTTGCATTTCTGCAGACCAACTGAGATTTCTAATGGAATTGTTATTAACTTGGTTACATGAATTCAAAGGGTCAAAGTGATTTCAGAAGAAGCCATCTTGATCGGATGGCAGCAAATTATGATTCAATTTGCAGTTGAATGAGTGATGGTGGGGGTGAAAAGGCAGGATAATGGCACTAAGCCATGATGCTCACTTGGGGAGATGGTGCAGGCACAGTGTTTAGCACTGTTGCCTTACCGCACCAGGGACCGTGTTCGATTCTGGCCTTGCGTGACTGCCTGTGCGGAGTCTGCACGTTCTCCCGTGTCTGTGGGTTTCCTCCAGGTGCTCGCGTTTCCTCCCACCGTCCAAAGTTGTGCAGGTTAGGTGGATTGGCCATGCTGAACTGCCCTTTAATGTCTGATGATTTGCAGGTTAGATGGGGTTACAGGGATAGGGCGGGGGAGTTGGCCTAGGTTGTGTGCTCTTTCGGCCGGCCGGTGCAGACCCGATGGACCGAATGGCCTCCTTCTGCAGTGTCGGGATTCGAGATATAGGCTAAATGACCCCCTTCTGCGCCGTATTACTAAATTCTTGCAAATTCAGGGCATCATGGACTGCAGTCATGAAGCTGTGCATCCTTCTCCTTTCCCACATCACAGATCACTCAACAGGAAATGCTTTCAATCAATCAGTGCTCAACATTTTCATGAGCGCAGGCAGCAGGTTATGCAGGTCTCTGCCTGCCCCCACCCCCCACCCCCCAGGGTGTTTTCCACCAGTTTGTCATTGGCCGCAAGCATGATCTTCTGGTCCCGGTTGATGTCTGCAACGTTTTGCATGGTTCCCTGAACCACGGGGTGTGAAAATCTGCCACGGGGGCGGGGCTTCAGAGGGACTGGAAGATCCTGCCAGCAGAAAGGGCTGGAAAGTCCCGCTCCCTGAGCAGTTCAGGAGGAGTCCTCCACTGCAGCACAAAGGGATTGCGGAGATTTACCATCGTGCAGCAAACAATCTTGCAACGCCAATGGAAACTGCCTTAGAGCTGCCTGAGGGAAAACGGGGAGTAGGAGGACGAAGGAGGTGGGGAATTGCAAGTTGCAGAGGAAGGATGCAGCCAAACATTGATACAGAAAATTAAGATTCATAGAATTTACAGTGCAGAAGGAGGCCATTCAGCCCTTCGAATCTGCACCGGCTCTTGAAAAGAGCACCCTGCGTAAGCCTACGCCTGCACCCTATCCCTGTAACCCAGTAGCCCCACCTAACCTTTTTTGGATACTAAGGACAATGTACCATGGCCAATCCACCTAACCTGCACTGTGTGACTGTGGGAGGAAACCGGAGAACCTGGAGGTAACCCACGCAGTCATGGGGAGAACGTGCAGACTCCGCACAGACAGTGACCCAAGCCGGGAATTGAACCTGGGACCCTGGAGCTATGAAGCAACTGTGCTATCGAAAAGCCCACTTCCCCTCAGTCTTCCCTCCTCTTCCCAGAGCACCATCACACCCCTTCCATCTGATAGTCTGACAACTAAATAATCCCCATCAATGGGTTACATCACTATAATTATGAAAACTAGCAGACGTGCCAAACCTATTTATATTCACTATTTGGAAAGGCTCTGTGAAAAGACAGCAGGTGAATTGGAGCTGGATTACTCCATACTCTTTGATGTTGTATGTGGGTTTGCTGGAGGCAGGCTGGTGCACTTAAAAACGCTTTGTGGGTTGTCACTTATGCTGGTCCTTTGACATCTTCATCTGCACCCTCTGTAAGAGGACTCTGTGCGAGTTCTCATCCCGATAAACTGCTTCTGAGATCATCCTATCCACCTTCACTTTCTCCTGAGCACTACGACTGCGTGCACCTCCGCCTGCAGGCCCCTCTGGCTTTCTCTGAACCACGTGAGGTGGAAGTCTCAACTGTGCCTGCAAGTCTGTGATTGAGCGATCATCTTCTGCAGTGCTCCTCTCTTTTGCCCCTTGAGGAAAGGTACAAGGCAAAGATCAGGGATCATTGAAACATCCTGTTGCCCACAATCTTCTCTTTTAAAGCATGCAGGCTGCCATTTAATGGCAGTAACTTGTGAGATTATACTTTCCTATTTGTTGAACTGTCGATAAATGATGTGGGTCGGGCCAGCAGCCCAATTTGTTTTTAAATTAAGAAACTAAAGACTTGCGTTTGCATATTTCATGACATCTAGAATCCCAAAGTGCTTTCCAGCCAATTAAGTCTTTTGAAGTATTGTCACTGTTGAAATGTAGGAAACAGGACTGCCAATTAGCTTGCAGCAAGTTCCTACAAACAGCAATTTGATGGTGAAGAGATCATCAGTTTGTGAGATGTTGACTGAGGGATGAATGTTGGCCGAAACATCGGAGCTAACTTGCCTTCTTCAAAACAGTGCCGTGGGATCTTTTATATCCACCTGAGGGGGTAAGATTGGACCTTGTCTTAATGTCTCATCCTAAAGATGAAAAGATGCTCAATGTTGGAGCTTTAGTTGCATCCAATTGATTGGCCAGATGCTCCAAGCGTGGGTCTGCACCTGAAAATTGTAGTTCTAATCCATAATTATTGAAAGTAATTTCTTGAAGTTCAAATGAAGCTTTGGACTTTTATTTATCGAGAAAACTTTCTCTCACACCAAATAATGAGTACAGGGTTGTCAAGTTTATTTTAAAAGGCATCTGTTTAATTTTGATCCAATTAATTTACCTGCGTAGTGTCTCCATTAGAATTCCCAGTTGTAACTTAGCTCAGCAGGTTTAATGGAGTTCTAACCTGGGAGCTCTAATTGGCTGTGACAATGCTTGGTCAAATCCGTCCTGCATTTTTAAAAATTGAATTCTATATTCTAATGTTAATTCACTTTTGACTGTGTTAAAGGTTGGTAGAGATCTATACTTGAGTTTGATCCTGTTTGACATTAACAATGATATTCCTCTCACAAAGGAAGTTCCTTATAACAGATTAACATTATCATGAACAATATTTTTTAAACACTTTTAGCCTCTGTTAGTTCAAATTTTTTTCATTTTCTGTTGGTCAAGTTAGCAAACGGTCCTTCCGCATGGTTAAAACTACTTTTTGTGATTGTCAACTATGGTGAGATGCACCCAGTTCCTGTCTATCTTTTAACATGCTACGTGGAATATGGGCACCAAGTTGGTTAGATGCATATAAGGCTCTGGGATGATACCTGATCGTGGCGTGGATTCTGCAGAGCATATCTGCACCGAGATATTGAAAAAGAGGATATGGAAATGGAGATATGGAAAGTTACATTCACCAATTTCCTGGAATTTCACTTAAGTCAAGTAGCCTAGCTTACTCACCTATCTCTGATATCTATGTTCAATTTCATCGAATTTACAGCGCAGAAGGAGACATTCAGCCCATCCAGTCTGCACCAGCTCTTGGAAAGAGCATCCAACCTAAGCTCACACCTTCACCTTATCCCATAACCCCACCTAACCTTTTTTTGGACACTTAAGGGCAATTTATCATGGCCAATCCAACTAACCTGCATATCTTTGGACTGTGGGAGGAAGCCAGAGTACCCGGAGGAAACCCACACAGACACGGGGAGAACGTGCAGACTCCGCTCAGACAGTGACCCAAGCCGGGAATCAAACCTGGGACCCTGGAGCTGTGAAGCCACAGTGCTAACTACTTTCTTCCGTGCCGCCTATGTATTGATAATTCTTTCTGACTATTCAGCTTTTATCTTTCTTCTCTGCTGCTTCCTGTCCCACCGTTTTTTGTTCAGGGTACGTTTGGGTTAGGAGGGGTTAACAGGTTAATACGATTTACAGCTTTTGTGGCTTCTTACTTTGTTGCACAATGCCATGCTAAATCACCACCTTCGCAATCACTCCTGTTTCAGCCCACCCACTATCCCTTAAATCCACCCTACCTACATCCTTTCCTCCATTTAACCTGATTGCCTCATTTTTTAACCTTCCACCCTCTCTTTGTCCACTCAACTTGATTCAAGCCTGGTACTAATACTGAGGACACCTTAACCTTTCATTAAAAAAATAAAACGTGTGTAAGAAAAATAAATTTTGAATCAAAATTGCCGAACACTTGTCTATCCGTTCGTCTGTTTACCCACTCTCTCCTCGTCTCTTTCACCCCCATGTATTTTTCCTCTGCCTCAGCATGGTAGCATAGTGGTTAGCACTGTGGCTTTACAGCGCCAAGGTCCCAGCTTCGATTCCCTGCTGGGTCACTGTCTGTGTGGAGTCTGCACATTCTCTCCGTGTCTGTGTGGGTTTCCTCTGGGTGCTCCGGTTTCCTCCCACAGTCCAATGACGTGCAGGTTAGGTGGATTGGCCATGCTAAATTGTCCTTAGTGTCCACAAAAGGTTAGGATGGGTTATTGGGTTAGGGTGGAAGTGAGGGCTTAAGTGGTTCGGTGCAGACTCGATGGGACAAATGGCCTCCTTCTGCACTGTATGTTCCATGTCTATGTCATGTTCTTGTGAATTTTGTATTTACTGGTTTTCATAACTCTTGTGCTCTTTCTCAATGAGTCTTATCTCTTCATGCCCCAATTGCTGTTGTTATTATGGGGTTTATAAGATAGTGATGTTTAGGATCATTAAAATGACAGTAAAATAAAAACGTGACGTGTTCCAAAGTCTGCTTGACAGCAAGCTTGGTTAGTTCAATCCTGCCGTATTTTACTAAAGTCTGATCTCCCCCAATCCAAGACCTTTTTCTGCAATTTGTCTATTTCCTTGTACATAACAAACCTAAATTGCACCATGTTGCGGTCGCTTTCACTAAAATGCTCCCCCACCATTACATCAACCCCACCTGCCCCGCTTCATTCCCCAGAATTAGGTCCAGCACTGCATCATCCATCCCTTGATGAACCCTGATGTGGAGATGCCAGCGTTGGACTGGGGTGAGCACAGTAAGAAGTCTTACAACACCAGGTTAAAGTCCAACAGGTTTGATTCAAACACGAGCTTTCGGAGCGCAGCTCCTTCCTCAGGTGAATGGCGAGGTATGTTCCAGAAAAAGTGATGAACCCTGTACATTGATGGACCCTCCACATGCTGAGCTAAAAAGTTCACTTGTATACATTTCAATGAATTCTGCTCCAGCTAAGCCCTTAACACAATGACTATCCCAGTTAATGTTGGGAAAGTTGAAATCACCCATGATAATTCCCCGATTATTATTTTTACCTACTTCTGCCAATTGTGCACATATTTGCTCCTCAATTTCCTGCTGATTATCTTGGGGTCTATAATAAACAACTAGCAATGTGGCTGTCCCTTTTCTATTCCTAAACACTACCCACACTGCCACCCCAAGATGCCATCTCTCCTTACTACAGTAATTGACTCCTTAACTCAGGGGTGGGCAAACTACGGCCCGCGGGCCGCATGCGGCCCGCCAAAGGTATTTCTGCGGCCCACCAAGTCATTAAAAAAAAAAAAAAATTTTTTTTAAAAAAAAATTTTTTTTTTTTTTTTTTAAATTTTTTTTAAGGTTAATGCGGGGGGGCTGTTGGGTTACTTACTGGTATAGGGTGGATACGTTGACTTGAGTAGGGTGATCATTGCTTGGCACAACGTCGAGGGCCGAAGGGCCTGTTCTGTGCTGTTCTATGTTCTATATGAGGCGCCCAGAATCATAACCGGGTGAAGTAATTATTTTACTTAATATACTATGCGGCCCTTTGTGAATTTCTGAATGTGGCCCTTGCACGGAAAAGTTTGCCCACCCCTGCCTTAACTAATAGTTCAGTGCCTCACCCTCTCTTTCCCCCTCTCTTATCGGACATTCTGACTCTTGAGATGTTAAGCTGCCAATCCTACCCCTCCCTCAACCACATCTCCGTGATGGCTGCTATATCATAATTCCATGTCTCAACCCTCGCCCTTAACTCCGTTTTACCTGTGATACTCCGGGCATTCAAGTAGAGGACATTCAGCCTTGTTTTATTCTCCTGAAACTTATTACCGCTGTATTCTTTCTGACTTGATTGTTTATCTGTTATTTACTGTGCCTCTATTCTGCTCACAGTCTGCGTCCCCTCCCCCTGCCAAATTTGTTTCAACTCCTTCCAACCACTGGCAAATCCACTAACAAGGATGTTAGTTCCGATCTGGTTCAGATGTAGACCACCCTGCTTGAACAGGTCCCACCTTCCCCACAAACTGTCTCAGTGGTCCAGGAATCTAAAACCCTCCCTCCTGCACTAACTCTTAAGCCACACATTCATCTTTGCTATTCTCCTATTTCTATACTTGCTGGCCCGTGGCACTGGGAGTAATGCAAAGATTACAACCCGAGAGATCCTGCTTTTTAGTCTGCAAGTCTAGCTACCTGAATTCCTGATGCAAGACCTCATCCATCTTTCTACCTATGCCATTGGTACAAACACGTACCATGACCTCGACCTTATCACCCTCCCCCTTCAGGATGCTCTGCAGACGTTCAGTGACATGCAAAAAATGCATAAAAAATCAAGTAAAGTAAAAAAGCAAAGTCGCCATAGTCTCAGATGACCATAGGGTGCTTTCCCCTTTGACCGGGGGGGGGGGGGGGGGGGGGGGGGAGGGGGGAGCTGACTGGTGGTGATTTAACCTGAGGGTCACTACACCACAGGCGAGGGGCGAGGTTGAGAAGGTAGGGCCTCCATGAATATTCTCAGCCAGTACGGTCAATTAAGTACAAGTTATCCAGACTCGCGGAATCTGCCAAAAGTAAATGTTGCTCGTTTAATCAAATAGTTTCAAATAAAAAGGATGTTCTTTCAAATTGTTAAAGACACATGACAGCAATATTGCAACAGCGTCTAACAAACATGCTGTAAACATTGATTGGAATCGGTTGCGTTCTTAATGCATGACGCTCCCTGACGCTGACTCCATTAGGAAAAGGGTAGAAACAGTCATCTGCTTGCTGAGAAGACTTTATAAGTCTGAAACCATCTGGCGATGTTGCAAAAGGATTGAACCAGTTTCACCATCGGTTAAAACTGAGTTATGCTGTTGTTAAACTTTGCTGGTTATCTGCAACTTGGCATGTGAGATACCCTCAATTACAACACAGGAGAGAAGATTGGTAATTCAAAGGTTTTAATTACCAGAAAACTAGACAGCTGCCGAGAAGTGTGGTCACAGCACGCTGCCCACTAAACGTAACCTTATATACAGTTTCCTGGGGGTGGAGCCAGAGGCGGACTCCCCCAGGGTTCCAAGCCCGGTCTTAAAGGGGCCATCACATTAAAGGTAAGGTACAGCTGTACAGTTATCATTCATCACAGCATGAACTTGTTGTATCGATTACAATTACAGAATATTTACTGCTAGTGTGGAAATGTTTTGAAGAAGAAGTTACCTCACTAATTTTATAGATAGGAAAATCTGGGGCAAATATAACAGCCACTAGGACAGGTATCGATAGATTAATTAAGGAAATCCAGCTCTAATTCGTTAAAAGCATATTGTGTTTAACGTGCCTCGATGAGTGTGTTTTTTTTAAGAAATAACAGAGTTGCTGAGGGTGGGTTGGTTGGTAAACATGGACTTCCAAAAGACATTTCATGAAGTGCCACATAATAGGCTTATCAGCAAAATTGACGTCCATGAAAGAAAAAGGACAGTGGTTAGCATGGGTATGAAATTAGCCCGAGTGACAGGAAACAGGTAAATGTTTCGGATTGAAGGAAGCTACGTAGTGGGAATACCCAGGCGTCGATACTAAGAGCGCTACTTGATATATATTAATAACCTAGAGTTGGGCGTACAGGGCACAATGTCAAAATTTGCTGATAACGTAAAACCTGTCAGCATTGTCAACTGTGGGAAGGATAATGATAGACTTCAGAATGAGAGAAGGCACTATAGAATAAATTATACAATTCTGAAAGGGGGCGCAGGAACAGAGAGATCTGGCAGTGCATGTGCACCAATTGTGGAAGGTGGTAGAGCAGGTTGAGAAATAGTTTTTAAATGCCCACAGGAGCCTTTGCTTTATAGAGCCACAATTTTGACCTTTATAAATATACAGCGGAATTCTCCGTCGGGCGGATCCTCCGGTCCACCGGCAATGCACCCACGCCATACGGTGTGGCGTGGCCACAATGGGAACCTGCCGCGCTGGCAGCGCACCCACGCCCAAGGGTTTCCCAGCGGTTTGCGGTGGCCACAATGGGAAATCCGATTGGCAGGTGGCAGGAACAGAGAACCCCGCTACCAGCGAGGGCGCGCCGCCCAGGAAAAAGCAGCTTGCAGACCGGAAAATCCCACGGTTTTTATGCAGCAAGTGGTTAGGATGGCAGAGTGTGGTGTAAGCAGATTCAGTCATCATTTTCAGGAGGGACTTGGATAAGCATCTGAAGAGAGAATTTTCAGCGCTACGAGGCACGGATGGGGGGGGGGGGGGGGGGGGTGCGGTGTGGGAGTGGAATGGGGCTGCATAACCTATTGTTGCAGAGATTCAGCACAGACGCAACATGCTGAATGGCTTCCCTCTGCACTGTAATCATTTTCTGATGCTTTGCAAATGCTAAACAGTTTAAATATTTTCAGGTGTGTCCATAAAGGTAGTAAAAAAATTATGCCCATTGAAAACTGTTTATATTGTCTTGAGTGTTACACAGCAAGTAATTTTTTTTAGGGATTTTATTTGGTGATCTTTGACATTTTGAAGCAGTCAAAATGAAGTGTAATTCAAGTATTTTTAAGCATTCTACCCTTTTTCCTTTGCATCTCATGCATCCCCAACTGTCGATTCAGGATATCCAGAATGGTACTATTTGTCGACATGACGTGCTACAGAACATGTCTTGTTTTAAGACGGGATGGAAAGAGCCCCGACTGGCCCCTCGAGAGTGGGTATGCACCAGTTCAAACGCACCATTTCAGAGGGAATAAAATCACAGACACTGAATAAGCTTTTCCGTTTTCCTCATTAGACCTGGTAAACTCAATTTGATTCAATTTATGCCTTCCCAAAATAAGTTTGACCTCGGTTTACAAGGAAGTGATCTTTATCACATCGTGTTCCAGTTTCAGAAGACTGCTTTATTCCAAACTGGGAGTTTAGTGTGCCACCAGTACGAAGACTGAACTGAGAGAAATGATTTAGTTTGGTGCACCTATTTGTTTCAAAACAGTGATGGGCACCCTAGGCTAAGTGAGTTGGCCGCTAGAGTGGCTTTTCTTCACCTTAGTGGGCTGCAAGACTGAAAGTAGTCATGTTCACTCACCACCACCCCATGAATAAGGTCAAATACATTTGACACAATTTCAAAATGAGTTATTAAAATCACGTTTAATCATTCATATATTAATAGAACTGTAATCAACTTGAAGGGCCTCTTAGCACTGTTGCTTCACAGCGCCAGCATCTCAGGTTCGATTCCCGCTTGGGTCACTGTCTGTGTGGAGTCTGCACGCTTTCCCCGTGTCTGCGTGAGTTTCCTCCGGGTGCTCCGGTTTCTTCTCACAAGCCCTAAAAGACGTGCTTGTTAGGTGAATTGGACATTCTGAATTCTCCCTCCGTGTACCCGAACAGGCGCCGGAATGTGGTGATGAGGGGCTTTTCACAGTAACTTCATTGCAGTGTTAATGTAAGCCTACTTGTGACAATAAAGATTATTATTATTCTGTGCTGTGAAACTCTGTGACTAAAAACAAAACAAATTACGCTCTGACTGGATGCCCTCACGGTCAATGTTGTGAGCAATCAGCATGCACCTCACTCCATTGTTCCTTTAGTTAAGCCAGTGGAAAAAAAGACCCACGTGGATGAAATCCAGTGGAATCTGGAAACCTGGCATGTGGACAATGGCCATGAAAATGTAATACGTTTTCAGATTTCAAACTAGGGTAGCATGCGGTTGACTTCTTTACCAAATGGTGATCGCTGCAAACAGGGTGGTGAAACAAGATTATTTTTGACAGGTGAAGGTTTGGACAGATTTGTGACTTTTACCTAATTGACTGAGAGGATGGGTAATTAAGGAGTGCAAAGCTGAGGTGCACAGAATAGTAACGGATGCTACATACCAAAATACAAGCAGTAGAGTTCTGTTCCAATTTCTAAAATATAAAAAGTCACCATAGTCCCAGATAGCCATCGGCTGTTTTTCCCTTTGAAGGGGGAGAGCTGACTGGTGGGGATTTAACCTGAGGATCACCACACCTCAGGCGAGGGGCAAGATTGAGAAGGTGGGGTCTTCATGAATAACCTCAGCTAGTACCGGGAAGTGAACCCACACTGTTCGCCTTGTTCTGGATCATAAACCGGCTGTCCAGCCAATTGAACTAAACAGCTCTAACGCAAAGGGAAAATGCTGGAAAATCTCAGCAAGTCTGTCGGCACCTGTAGGGAGAGAAAAGAGCTAACGTTTCGAGTCCGATGAGCTCTGAAATAAAATGCCCTCAACATTGATTTTTTCTTTGGGGAAACTTCAGTGTGAATATCTCCGTGTGTTAACGGGAGGATCGATTACTTTTGTAACCTCATTATTGACAAAAATTACAGGCTGGATTCTCCGCTGCCCTGTGCCGAAATCGCGTTCGGTGCCGGGGCGGAGAATACAATTTCACGCCGAAATCGGCGATTCTCCGGGACCCGAGAATTGGCGTGATCACGGAGTACGCCACGTGGCTGGGGTCCCATTGCCAGAGGTCTGCCCAGCGAACCTCCGCTCCTGACCGGCCGAGTTCCCGACGGCGTGGAACTAACCTGGTATTGTCGGTCGGGATGCTGGCTGCGGACTCAGTCGCCGGCCGCCCCGGTGAGGGATCAGACACCGGGGGGAGGGGGGTGGGGGGTGTATAGGCGACTAGGGTTAAAATCCGCACGGTCAGATCCTCGGGCATGTGGCCGATCGGGGGGGGGGGGTCTAATTTTTCAGTCTGCCTCCGCGTTCCGAGTCCGCCATGGCGCTCGGCGCGGGCGCTGGAAGCTGCCGCAGTGCGCATACGCGGACACAAAACCGGAAGTGCGGGGGCCGTATCCACAGCTAAAGCTGCGTGAATTACTTTGGGTCCCTCCCTGCTAGCCCCCTGCAGGACATTGAATTAGCTGTACTTTTTTGCAGGAATCTCTGGAGTAAATCTCCTGCGTTTGTACGCCGGCGTGGGGACATCGTCCCATTTTGGGCAAATCCAGCCCAACCTTTTTTTTAACATCTTAACCAACCAAAGTTTTTGTTTTTAAAATTCAGGAGTTGGGAGGAAGAGGAAAACTTGTGTGGGATTAATCTACATATCTTTGGACACTAAGGGGCAATTTTAGCGTGGCCAATCCACCTAACCTGAACATCTTTGGACTTTGGGACCTTAGTGCCATGGATTTAGTGGCTTGCTAAACTCTATCGCTTAACGCATCAGTTCAACATTTTGATAAAAGAAGCTACCTCAAAATAAATATTCTATGAAGAGAATAAGATTCACTCACTTATAGTCGACATGAAAGTCAGTGACAATTCCTTCTTATCGTTAAAATCTTCATGACTAAAGCAGTAACAATTACTTAGGAATATAAATGCATATTTTAACAAAGTTCTTGTGCCATTGAATATTATAATAACCCCAAGTGATTAACCACAGTGAGGTCAGTCCAGTCATCTCAAAAGCCAAGAATTGATGGGTGGGAACTCTCTCGGATTTATGTTGTACTTCTTTCAGAGAGTGAGAAAGACCATATCTGAGGTTCATTTTCAACATACCATTAATTCAACCCCTTGTTACAAAACGGGAGATAGTACAGTGGAATAAATTGGCAGTGGGATTCTTAAAACCTATTGGAGTGCAGCAACATCAAAGTACATGTTAGCAGCTGTCTATCTGAGATAACATTGTGGAGATACTTAATGAAAGCAGCAAGCGTACTCCTCCAGTTCAGTATCCTGCTGAAACATCATTGGAGTAACACTTTGCACTTTGTCAAAAGTGGACATTTTGACCGGACTAAACTTAAGAATTAAAATGATAAGGACGGAAGAACGCCACTGCAAAGAATCCCTTTGCCTTTTATGGTTCAAAACCTCACCTGTCTTCTGATCATGCTATTTAATTATATTCACCCTCAGAAATGCATGCACACTAGTCACCTCTTGACCGATGTGTATTGCAGTGTTAATCTAAGCCTACTTCTGACTTGCAACACTAATAAAAGTTATTTTTTGCTTCATCGTCTTTTCTGGAAACTTGATCCACAAATATATTACGTGCTCTCTTTCCAAAAGGTGCGCATGCGCAAAACTACGTTTGTCTCCCCAGGACAAGGCCACGCACAACCGCCGGGAGCGGGAGAAGACCAGTGGGGGCCTACCAGACCTGCATCCCCTCAACCTCCTCACCCCACACCCAAATCCCCCTCACCACAGCCCAAACCCCCTCACCCCACACCCCAACCCACCTAACCGCACACCCCAATCCCCCTCACCACACCCCAACCTCCTCACCCCACACCCCAACCCACCTAACCACACACCCCAATCCCCCTCACCACAGCCCAAACCACCTCACCCCACACCCCAACCCCCCTCACTACACCCCAACCTCCTCACCCCACACCCCAACCCACCTAACCGCACACCCAAATCCCCCTCACCACAGACCAAACCCCCTCACCCCACACCCCAACCCACCTAACCGCACACCCCAATCCCCCTCACCACACCCCAACCTCCTCACCCCACATCCCAACCTCCACACCCCAACCCCCTCACCCCACACCCCAACCTCCTCACCCCACACCCCAACCTCCACACCCCAACCTCCTCACCCCACACCCCAACCTCCACACCCCAATCCCCCTCACCACACCCCAACCTCCTCACCCCACACCCCAACCTCCTCACCCCACACCCCAACCTCCACACCCCAATCCCCCTCACCACACCCCAACCTCCTCACCCCACACCCCAACCTCCTCACCCCACACCCCAACCCACCTAACCGCACACCCCAATCCCCCTCACCACACCCCAACCTCCTCACCCCACACCCTAACCTCCTCACCCCACACCCCAACCCCCTCACCCCACACCCCAACTCCCTCACCCCACACCCCAACCTCCTCACCCCACACCCCAACCCCCTCACCCCACACCCCAACTCCCTCACCCCACACCCCAACCTCCTCACCCCATCACCCCAACTCCCTCACTCCACACCCCTACCCTGCTCACCCCACACCCCAACCTCCTCACCCCACACCCCAACCCCCTCACCCCACACCCCAACTCCCTCACCCCACACCCCAACCTCCTCACCCCATCACCCCAACTCCCTCACTCCACACCCGAACCCTGCTGACCCCACACCCCAACCTCCTCACCCCACACCCCAACCCCCCACCTCAATCCCCCTCACCCCCCCACTACACCCCCCAATCACCCCAACCCCCCACCTCAATCCCCCTCACCCCCCCACTACACCCCCCAATCACCCCAACCTCCTCACCCCACACCCCAACCTCCCCATCACCCCAATCCCGCTCACCGCACCCCCTAACCCCCTCACCGCACCCTCCCATCACCCCAACCCCCTCACCCCAACCCCCTCACCCCACCCCCATCACCCCAACCCCCCCACCCTAATCCCCCTCACCACACCCTAATCACTCTCGCCACACCCTAATCCCCCTCATCACACCCTAATCCCCCTCGCCACACCCTAATCCCCCTCGCCACACCCTAATCCCCCTCATCACACCCTAATCCCCCTCGCCACACCCTAATCCCCCTCGCCACACCCTAATCTCCCTCACCACACCCTAATCCCCCTCGCCACACCACAATCACGCTCACCCCACCCTCCCATCACCCCAACCCCCACACCCCAACCCCCCACCCCCCATCACCCCAAACCCCCCAGCATAATCCCCCTCACCACTCCCTAATCCCTCTCGCCACACCCTAATCCCCCTCATCACACCCTAATCCTCCTCGCCACACCCTAATCCCTTTCGCCACACCCTAATCCCCCTCATCACACCCTAATCCCCCTCGCCACACCCTAATCCCCCTCGCCACACCCTAATCCCCCTCATCACACCCTAATCCCCCTCGCCACACCCTAATCCCCCTCGCCACACCCTAATCTCCCTCACCACACCCTAATCCCCCTCGCCACACCACAATCACGCTCACCCCACCCTCCCATCACCCCAACCCCCACACCCCAACCCCCCACCCCCCATCACCCCAAACCCCCCAGCATAATCCCCCTCACCACACCCTAATCCCCCTCGCCACACCACAATCACCCATTTCTCTACTAATATTGATCTCCCTCAGTTCTTCCCTCTCACTAAACCTTTAATTCTTCAACATTTCTGGGATCTGATTTGTGTCCTCATTTGTGAAGACAGAACCAAAGTATGTATTCAATTGCTCAGCCATTTCTTTGTCCCTTATTGTTCCCCTGTTTCTGTCTGTAGGGGCTTACATTTCTCTTTACCAAGCTCTTTCACTTCACATATCTGTAGAAACTCTTCGTGTCAGTCTTTATGTTCCCTGCAAGCTTCCTTTCGTACTGTACTTTCTCCTTCTTAATCTATCCCTTTGTCCTTCTTTGCTGAATTCTAAACTGTTCCCAATCCTCAGACCTATTATTTTTCTTGGCCAATCTGTATGCTTCTTCCTTGTATCGGATACTATTTCTAATTTCCTTTGTAAGCCATGGATTGGCCGTCTTACCCCCTTTGCTTTTGTGCCAGACAGGAATGAACAGTTGCTGTAGTTCCTCCATGCGTTCCTTGAATGTTTGCCATTGCCTATCCACTGTCATCCCTTTAAGTAACTCTCCTCAATCTATCAAGGCCAACTCATGCCTCATATCCTCATAGTTCCCTTTATTAAGATTCAGCACCCTAGTCTCCGAATCAACTACTTCACTCTCCATCTTGATAAATAATTATATCATGTTATGGTCGCTCATCCCCAAGGGGTCTTGTACAGCCAGATTGGCAATGATTCCCTTCTCATTACACAGTACCCAGTCTAAGATGGCCTGCTCTCTAGTTGGTTCCTCCACATATTAGTCAAGAAAACCATCCCGTATATACTCCAGGAATTCCTCCTCTACGGCATTATGGCTAATTTGATTTTCCCAATCTCTGTGAAGATTAAAATCACCCATGATCACCGATATTCCCTGATTATATGCATCTCTAATTTCTTGTTTAATGCCATTCCCAACCTCATCAGTGCAGTTTGGGGGTCCATATATGATACCCACTAATGTTTTTTGTCCCTTGGTATTTCTCAAATCTACCCATACAGATGCCACATTGTCAGAGCTAATATCCTTTCTCACTGTGGTGTTAATTTCCTCTTTAACCAGCACTGCCGCACCACCACCTTTTCTTTTATGCCTGTCCTTCCTAACTACTGAGAATCCTGGGACATTCAGTTCCCATCCCTGTTCACCCTGCAGCCATGTCTCTGTAATCCCAATTATCTCATACGCATTTACATCTATCTGCGCGATTAGTTCATCCACTTTATTGCAAATGCTCCGTGCATTAAGGCGTAGAGCCTTTAAGTTTCCCTTTTTCACAATGCTTGTCTTGCTCCCAATATTTTTCTCTACTGCCCTGTTTGAATTTTGTCCTTGGTTTCTCCACCTATCACTTTTCTTACTTACTTTTCTACCTTTTGCTTTTGTCCTTGCTCCCTCTGTCTCTGACTCCTTGCAGTGGTTCCCATCCCACGGGCATATTAGTTTAAACCCTCCCCAACCGCTCTAGCAGATAGCCCTCCAAGGACATCAGTTCCAGTCCTGCCCAGGTGTAACTCGTGCAGTTTGTACAGGTCCCACCTCCCCCAGAACTGGTCCCAATGCCCCAGGAATCTGAAACCCTCCTCCTCCTGACACCATCTCTTCAGCCACATATTCATCCTATATATCCTGTCATTTCTACTCTGACCAGCACGTGGCACCGGGAGTGATCCTGAGATCACTACCTTTGAGGTCTGATTTATTAACTTCCTTCCTAGCTCCATGTATTCTGCTTTTAGGACCTCATTCCTTTTTTTACCTAGGTTGTTTGTACCGACATGTACCACGACCACTGGCTGTTCACCCTCCCCCTCCAGAATGTCCTGTACGCGCTCTGAGACATTCTTGACTCCAGTACCATGAAGGCAACATAACATCCTGGAGTCTCGTTTGTGGCCACAGAAACGCCTGTCTATTCCCCTTACAATTGAATCCCCTATAACTATTGCACTGTCACACTTATCACCCCTCCCCTCTGCAGCAGAACCAACCGTGGTGCCACGAGTTTGGCTGTTGCTGTTTTACCCTGAGAGGCCGTTCCCCTCAACAGTATCCAAAGTGGTATATCTGTTCTGCAGGGGAATAGCCACAGGAGACTCCTGCACTACCTGCCTCACTCTCGTGCTCTGTCTGGTGGTCACCCATTCCCTTCCTACCTGCGGAATCTGAGCCTGCGGTGTGATCACCTCTCCTTACGTGCTATCCACGATGCTCTCCACTCGCGGATGCTCCACAGTGTCTCCAGCCGCTGCTCCAGCTCTGAAACTCGAGCTTCCAGGAGGTGTAACTGGAGACACTTCCTGCACACATGCTGACACTGGGGACTGGAACTGTCCCCAGCCTGCCACATGGAGCAAGAGGAGCAGACCACGCCGTTGAGCTGTCCTGCCATGATTTATTCCTTTAAATTAAACTTTTGAAATTAAATTTTAGAAAGATGTTTTTGTGTCAGATTAAATCCAATCCCCGTATGCTATTTAATTAGATTTTTTTTAAAAACTGAGTATTTATCCCTCTTGAGCTGACAACAAATTAAAAATAGTTATTTAATTGAAATTAAAATAGTTATTTAAATCAACTTAAAAATAGTCATTTAAATCAACCCAAAATAGGTATTTAAGTCAAATTTAAAAATAGTAATTCAGATCAACTTAAAAATAATAATTTAGGGCAGCACGGTATCACAAGTGGCTAGCATTGTGGCTTCACAGCGCCAGGGTCCCAGGTTCGATTCCCTACTGGGTCACTGTCTGTGTGGAGTCTGCACGTTCTCCCCGTGTCTGCGTGAGTTTCCTCCAGGTGCTCCGGTTTCCTCCCACAGTCCAAAGACATACAGGTTAGGTGGATTGGCCATGATAAATTGCCCTTAGCGTCCAAAAAAGGCTAAGAGGGGTTATTGGGTTACAGGGATAGGGTGGAAGTGAGGTCTTAAGTGGGTTGTGCACACTCGATGGGCCGAATGGCCTCCTTCTGCACTGTATGTTCTATGTTCTATGTTCTAAGTGAAATCAAAACTATTATTTAAATCAGTAACTCCACAGATATTCAAACTTAGCCCAGTCTGCCTTTCAGCCAATCAGGTCACAGTCTCGTGTGACACCACTTTACTGGGGTTTTTTTCAATATTAAAACAGACAAACAGCTGAGTTACCTCTCTGCGCTCTTTAATGAAGTCTCGCCCTCTCTCTCTCTCCGCGCCCTTTATCGAAGTTTCACCCTCTCTCTCTCTCTGCGCTCTTTAATTAAGTCTCGCCCTCTCTCTCTCCGTGCTCTTTATTGAAGTCTCGCCCTCTCTCTCTCTCTGCGCTCTTTAATGAAGTCTCGCCCTCTCTCTCTCTCCGCGCTCTTTAATGAAGTCTCGCCCTCTCTCTCTCTGCGCTCTTTAATGAAGTCTTGCCCTCTCTCTCTCTCCGTGCTCTTTACTGAAGTCTCGCCCTCTCTCTCTCCGTGCTCTTTACTGAAGTCTCGCCTCCTCTCTCTCCGCTCTCTTTAATGAAGTCTCGCCCTCTCTCTCCGTTCTCTTTAGTGAAGTCTCGCCCTCTCTCGCTCCGCTCTCTTTAATGAAGTCTCGCCCTCTCTCTCTCCGCGCAGTTTACTGAAGTCTCGCCCCTCTCTCTCCGCACTCTTTAATGAAGTCACACCCTGTCTCTCCGCACTCTTTAATGAAGTCACATCCTGTCTCTCCGCGCTCTTTAATGCAGTCTCGCCCTCTCTCTCCACACTCTTTACTGAAGTCTTGCCCTCTCTCTCTCCGAGCTCTTTAATGAAGTATTGCCTCTATCTCCGCGCTCTTTACTGAAGTCTTGCCCTCTCTCTCCGTGCTCTTTACTGAAGTCTCGGCCTCTCTCTCTCCGCGCTCTTTAATTAAGTCTCGCCCCTGTCTCTCCGCGCTTTTTACTGAAGTCTCGCCCTCTCTCTCTCCGCGCTCTTTACTGAAGTCTTGCCTCTCTCTCCGCGCTCTTTAATGAAGTCTCGGCCTCTCTCTCTCCGCGCTCTTTAATGAAGTCTCGCCCCTGCCTCTCCGCGCTTTTTAATGAAGTCTCGCCCCTGTCTCTCCGCGCTCTTTAATGAAGTCTTGCCTCTCTCTCCGCGCTCTTTAATGAAGTCTCGCCCCTGTCTCTCCGCGCTCTTTAATGAAGTCTCGCCCCTGTCTCTCCTCGCTCGTAAATTAAGTCTCACCCCTGTCTCTCCGTACTCTTTAATGAAGCTTCGCCCCATCTCTCCGCTCTCTTTAATGACGTCTTGCCCTCTCTCTCTCTCCGCACTCTTTACTGAAATCTCGCCCCGTCTCTCCACGCTCTTTAATGAAGCCGCGACCCTGTCTCTCCGCGCTCTTATGCAATACTCTTACGGGGACAGGGTGAAGGTGTGGACTTAAGTAGGTTGCCCTTTTCAAGGGCTGGTGCAGACTCAATGGGCCAAATGGCCTCCTTCTGCACTGTAAATTCTATGATTCTATGATAGTGGATTTTAATGTCATCTGGCGAATATGTAACTGAATAATGTCTATAATACATGAGTTAATATTTTAAAATCTTACATCTTGACATACTTCCTGACAATGTTTTCTATTATAAATCCCTGTGTAAACTGGTATCTGGGAATTGTTGATGGAAAGGTTGAGGCTTGAATGGAACCCTCCATTACTGTAGGCACTGCAGTGCTACCATTGGCCAGAATTAGAATTACATGACGTATTTAAACCTACCGTTTTCATTATTAAAATCCTATATCTACATTTATAATGGATTTTTTAAGGGAAATGTGAAAATAAAAATAGAATATATGACCTGGAATTGGAGATGTTTCATTACATGTGCTTGAAAATGATGCACAGGAAGGGACCACGTCCATTGAGCCTTCCCTGCAATGTTGTGACTCCTTGTGCATCTTGATTCATAACTTCTTCCACCAACCTTCAACTGTTAATCTTCCTAAGAGACAATTAAAAAAAACTTTTCCGGACAATGCAAACTCCTCTTCCACCTTCTTGGATGATCAAGATTATTCCTCCTCACTAATATCTGGAAACATGCCAAGATTAGGCACAAACTAGTCCAGCAACAACCTGACATAGTCATAGTCATGGAATCATACCTTACAGACAATGGTCCAGACTCCTCCATCGCCACTCCCGGGTATGTCCTGTCCCACGAGGAGCAGGACACACCACCAGAGGTGGCAGTGGCGGGTATACAACTAAGAGGGAAATGCCCGCCGGGAGACCAGCACGAGACCTGCACATTGACTCCAGATCACGGGAAGTCTCATGACATCAGGTTAAATGTGGGTAAGGAAACTGATTACTTTCTGCCTTCCCACCGCTGAAGAAGGTCAGGGGACAGAATGCACTCTGGCTGGGGACTATAATGTCCACCACCAACAGCTTGTAGAGTCCTGAAGGACCTATCTGCCAGTCTGAGCTTGCAGCAGGTTGTGATGGAATAAACAAGGAGGAAAAATGTAATTGACATCACCCTCACTCATCTTCCTCTTGCAGATGCATCTACTGTGATAGTATTGATAGGAGGGACTATTCTTCATTGTGGAGACCAAATCTGTCTTCCCACTGAGGACACCCTTGATTGTGTTGTTGACACTTCCACTTGGTCAAATGGGACCAGCTCAGAACAGATCCCGTCGCTTAATAATGGGCGTCCGTAAGGCACTGTGAGCCATCACAGCACCAGAGATATATTCCACCACAACCTGTAATCTCATGGCCTGGCATATTCCCACCATACCATTACCCACAAGCCAGGGGACTAACCCTATTTCAATGAAGATTATAGGGGAGAATTCTAGGAACAGCGCAGGAAACCTAAAAAATTAGGCATCAGACTGGAGAAGCTTCAACATCGGCCGAAATGCACTCTAAACAGCAGAAATAGCATTGTGTCGACAGAGAAAATGACTCACATCCAACAAATCAGATCAAAGCCTTGCTGGCCTGTCACATCCCAGTTGTGAATGATCAAGGACAATTGAGCAACTCAGTGAAGGAGAAGGCTTCAATACTATCCCCATTATGAATTGTGCGGGAGCTCAATACCTCAGTGGAAAAAACAAGGCCGAAGCATTTGCGACCATCTTCAGCTATAAATGCCAGGTTGAAGGTCCATCTTGGCCACATTTTGAAGTCTCTGCTATTGTGGTTATCAATATTCAGGCAGTTCAATTCATTCTGTGTGATATCAAATAATGGCTGAGGGCAGTGGATCGATCAAAAACTGTGTACCCTCACAACATCCTAGCTATAGTCCTCAGAACATGTGCTCCAGAACTAGCCAGGTCCATAGAACAAAGAACAAAGAAAATTACAGCACAGGAACAGGCCCTTCGGCCCTCCCAGCCTGCACCGATCCAGATCCTTTATCTAAAGCTGTTGCCTATTTTCCAAGGTCTACTTCTCTCTGTTCCCCACCCATTCATATATCTGTCCAGATGCATCTTAAATGATGCTATCGTACCCGCCTCTACCACCTCCGCTGGCAAGGCATTCGAGGCACCCACCACCCTCTGCGTAAAAAATTTTCCACACACATCTCCCTTAACCTTTATCCCTCTCACCTTGAAATCGTGACCCCTTGTAATTGACACCCCCACTCTTGGAAAAAGCTTGTTGCTATCCACTCTGTCCATACCTCTCATAATTTTGTACACCTCAATCAGGTCTCCCCTCAACCTCCGTCTTTCCAATGAAAACAATCCTAATCTACTCAACCTTTCTTCATAGCTAGCACCCTCCATACCAGGCAACATCCTGGTGAACCTCCTCTGCATCCTCTCTAAAGCATCCACATCCTTCTGGTAATGTGGTGACCAGAACTGCACGTAGTATTCCAAATGTGGCCTAACCAAATTCCGATACAACTGTGACATGACCTGCCGACTCTTGTACTCAATACCCCATCCGATGAAAGCAAGCATGATGTATGCCTTCTTGACCACTCTAACAACCTGTGTTGCCACCTTCAGGGTACAATGGACCTGAACTCCCAGATCTATCTGTACATCAATTTCCCCAAGACCCTTCCATTGACCATATAGTCTGCTCTTGAGTTAGATCTTCCAAAAAGCATCACCTCGCAGTTGCCTGGATTGAACTCCATCTGCCATTTCTCTGCCCAACTCTCCAATCTATCTATATTTTGCTGTATTCTCTGATAGTCCGCCTCGCTATCTGCAACTCCACCAATCTTAGTATCATCTGCAAACTTGCTCATCAGACCACTTATACCTTCATCCAGATCATTTATGTATATCACAAACAACAGTGGTCCGAGCATTGATCCCTGTAGAACGCCACTAGTCACCTTTCTCCATTTTGAGACACTCCCTTCCACCGCTACTCTCTGTCTCCTGTTGTCCAGCCAGTTCTTTATCCATCTAGCTAGTATACCCTGAACCCCAAACGACTTCACTTTTTCCATCAACCTGCCATGGGAAACTTTATCAAATGCTTTACTGAAGTCCATCTACAGCCCTTCCCTCATCAATTAACTTTGTCACTTCCTCAAAGAATTCTATTAGGTTTGTAAGACATGACCTTCCCTGCACAAAACCATGATGCCTATCACTGATAAGTCTATTTTCTTCCAAATGTGAATAGATCCTATCCCTCAGTATCTTCTCCAACAGTTTGCCTACCACTGACGTCAAGCTCACAGGTCTATAATTCCCTGGATTATCCCTGCTACCCTTCTTAAACAAAGAGACAACTTTAGCAATTCTCCAGTCCTCCGGGACCTCACCCATGCTCAAGGATGCTGCAAAGATATCTGTTAAGGCCCCAGCTATTTCGTCCCTCGCTTCCCTCAGTAACCTGGGATAGATCCCATCCGGTCCTGGGGACTTGTCCACCTTAATGCCTTTTAGAATACCCAAAACCTCTCCCTTCCTTATGCCGACATGACCTAGAGTATTTAAACATTCATCCCTAACCTCAACATCCATCATGTCCCTCTCCTTGGTGAATACCGATGCAAAGCACTCATTAAGAATTTCACTCATTTCCTCTGACTCCACGCATAAATCCCCTCTTTTGTCTTTGAGTGGGCCAATCCTTTCTCTAGTTAACCTCTTGCTGCTTATATACGAATAAAAGGCTTTGGGATTTTCCTTAACCCTGTTAGCCAAAGATATTTCATGACCCCTTTTAGCCCTCTTTATTGCGCGTTTGAGGTTTGTCCTACTTTCCCGATATTCCTCCAAAGCTTCATCAGTTTTGAGTCGCCTCGATCTTATGTATGCTTCCTTTTTCATCTTAGCTAGTCTCACAATTCCACCCGTCATCCATGGTTCCCTAATCTTGCCATTTCTATCCCTCATTTTCACAGAAACATGTCTGTCCTGCACTCTAATCAACCTTTCCTTAAAAGACTCCCACATTTCAAATGTGAATTTACCCTTAAACAGCTGCTCCCAATCCACATTCCCAAGCTCCTGCCGAATTTTGTCATAGTTGGCCTTTCCCCAATTTAGCACTCTTCCTTTAGGACCACTCTCGTCTTTGTCCATGAGTATTCTAAAACTTATGGAATTGTGATCGCTATTCCCAAAGTAATCGCCGACTGAAACGTCAACCACCTGGCCGGGATCATTCCCCAATACCAGGTCCAGTATGGCCCCTTCCCGAGTTGGACTATTTACATACTGCTCTAAACAAACTCGCCTGGATGCTCCTTACAAATTCTGCTCCATCTACGCCTCCAACACTACATGAGTCCCATTCAATGTTGGGGAAATTAAAATCTCCCATCACAACCACCCTATTGCTCCTTCATTGTTCTATAATCTGTCTACATATTTGTACCTCTACTTCACGCTCGCTTTTGGGAGGCCTATAGTAAAGTCCCAACAATGTTACTGCACCCTTCCTATTTCTTAGCTCCACCCATATTGCCTCAGTGCTCGAATCCTCCATCGTGCCCTCCTTAATCACAGCTGTGATATCATCTCTGGTCAGTAATGCAACTCCTCCACCCCCTCCCTCTCTATCCCTCCTGAAGCATCTATACCTTGAGATATTTAGTTGCCAGTCTTGCCCATCCCTCAACCAAGTCTCAGTAATACCAATAACATCATATTCCCAGGTACTAATCCAAGCCCTAAATTCATCTGCCTTACCTGCTACACTTCTCACGTTAAAACAAATGCACCTCAGACCACCTGTCCCTTTGCGATCATCATCTTTTCCCTGTCTACTCTTCTCCTTAGTCACAATGGGTTTATTATCTAGTGCCTTACTGGCTTTAGTTGCTGCCTCTTTACTGACCTCTAACTTCCTAATCTGGTTCCCATCCCCCTGCCACATTAGTTTAAAACCTCCCCAACAGGCGAGCTCTCCACTACAGCTACAAACACTGACATCTATTTGACAATGTGGAAAAGTACCTGGAACAGCCCATCCACAAAAAGCAGGACAAATCCAACCTGACCATAGCGCTTCGTCAATCTCCCCTCAATCATCAGGAAAGTGATCAAAGGTGTCTTTGACAGTGCTATCAAGAGTCACTTAACAATGTAAAGGCCTGCTCACCCATGCTCAATTTTGTTTCCATCAGAGACATTCAGCTCATTACAGTCTTCAAATATGTACAAAAGAGCTGAATTCCAGAGAAGAGGCGTGAGAGACTGCCTCAACATCAGAAAAAGATTCGATCGAGTGAGGTATCAAGGAGCATCGGAAAAGTTGAGTTTCCTGGAAATCGTGAAAAATTCCACCCTTTTCTGTCACATCCACCAGAGCGGACGATGATTGTTGTTGTTTGGAGCTGTGATAATTGTCCTCCGTCACCTAGACCAGGGATTCCTCAGGGTCGTGTCCTAGGGTCAACCATCTTCAATTGTATCCTCAATGACCTTCTCTCCTCTATAAGGTCAGAAGTGGCTGATGGTTGGACAATGTTTTGCACCATTTGTGACTCCTCAGGTTCTGAAGCAGCCAGTACCTTCATGCAGCAAGGCCTGGACAACATTCAGGCTTTGCTAATGTGTGGCACAGATGTTACTTACCACAGAAGATGCACAAGGCAAGGAGCATCTCTAAAAAGAGAACCTCACCATCTCTCCTTGACATTTAGTGACATTACCAATGCTGGATGCCCCACCATCAACATCCCAGAACTGAGCTGAGCAAGCCACATGAATACTGTGACTACGAGAGCAAGTCAGAGGATTGAGATTCTGTCGCACGTAACTCACCTCGGTGGCATGGTAGCACAGTGGTTAGCACTGTTGTTTCACAGCTCCAGGGTCCCAGGTTCGATTCCCGGCTTGGATCACTGTCTGTGCCGAGTCTGCACGTTTTCCCCGTGTCTGCGTGTTTTTGTACAAGACTTTGTTTAGACCTCAGATTGAACACAATGTCCAGTTTTAGTGAAATTACGTGGTTGGTGATATAGAAGTTTTGATAAAGGTTCAGGGAGGGCTACAAGAATTATATCATAGAATTTACAGTGCAGAAGGAGGCCATTCGGCCCATCGAGTCTACACCAGCTCTTGGAAAGAGCACTCTACCCAAGTTCAACACCTCCACCTTATCCCCATAACCCAGTAACCAACCCAACACTAAGGGCAATTTTTCATGGCCAATCCACCTAACCTGCACATCTTTGGACTGTGGGAGGAAACCGGAGCACCCGGGGGAAACCCACACACACACGGGGAGGATGTGCAGGCTCCACACAGACAGTGACCCAAGCCGGAATCGAACCTGGGACCCTGGAGCTGTGAAGCAATTGTGCTATCCACAAGGCTACCGTGCTGCCCATATTATCCCACATGTGCTATCCCACCGCACCTTTGGGGAGGCCCGACGCCGGAGTGGTTGGCGCCACTCCGCTACACCGGGACCCCCGCCCCGCCGGGTAGGGAAGAATCCCGCCCCCTTTTTAAAAATAAATTTAGAGCATGCAATTATTTTTGTTTCAATTCAGGGATAATTTGGCATGGCCAATCCACCTAACCTGCAGGTTGTGGGGGTGAAGCTCATGCAGACATGGAGAGAATGTGCAAACTCCACACAGACAGTGACCCGGGGCTGGGATTGAACCCGGGTCCTCAGCACCATAGGCAGCAGTGCTAACCACTGTGCCACCGTGCCACCCTCTCTTGAGGTTTCCAAGCATAAAAGATATGTTTCTAATTCTGCATATGTAATGGATTTAATTGAATTCAACTTCAGCCCTAAATATTTTATTCGCAAAACTAGTAATTCAGATGGTTGCTTTTATGATCACCGTGCTCCGTAAATTATTGAAAACAATTTGACTCTTCTCACTGACCTTGCCATTTTCCTTCATTCTGATAGTTCCTGTCTATTGCAAGAATGCCTATCTGCAGGAAACAATTCAGGAGAAGCCTCCTAGGTTCGTCCGCCCTGGATGACAGCCCGTTAGCATCACACCACTGATATGTAAACAAAACCTACCCCGGATAATAACATTCCGTGTATCCAACTCCGAACGGGGGGGAAGAAAGGGGCTCACCCACACAGATGGGCCCAAGGATGTCACAGTGGTTCCCAGCTGAAAGACGGTCCCCAGTTTGTTTGCGGGTAAACTCCCAGGGAGCAGAACACAAAATTCCAATAAATAATTAGCTCTCCTGTGACAGGCTTCTGAATTACTGTGATACATTAATTGGGCAAAATTAGCATGAATTAAGGCAAATAAGTATAACATGTAATTTATTACTTACCAAGCATGGTGCTGCAATGGAAACTTGCAATTTCCCTTAAGATTGCTTTAACAGCTATAATGCATTCTGTAATTTACTCTGTGGAAAATTAATTTTTCAGAGTTCATTAAGCACCAATATGTTGGAATGCAACTCCCCAGAGTAAATAGCTACAATATATTATGCAAATTATTTCCAGTGCATTTCAAATATGTAAATAGCAATAATGCCAGTGTCAGCATCCTGCGTTCATTTGCAACTTAGAAAGCTAGAAATGACATTTTTTTGCAAGGAATTTAACTTTTTGTTTATGAAATGCATGTTAAAAAGAAATATTTGTCATAATATGTATAAGTTAATTAGTCTGTTCTCTGGATGTTGGTTCTCCTCCTCTTGCCAAATGTTTTTTTATGGAAGTCACTCTGTGTACCCTGGCCAGGTAACAGAATCCTGCACTGATCTATTGGACATGTTTATTGGCTGGCATTGGGATTAATATGCGCAGATAAAATTTTCGCGTATGATCTTCAGTGGATGTCCTTATCCTATCCTGAGGGACCAATTTTTTCTTTGCTCTGATACGCGAAGGCAGGGGTTTAACCACACCCTTCATGGATCCTTTAAGAAAATAAAGTAAAATTGGGGTGGGACGGTGTTTAGCACTGCTGCCGCACAGCTGTTGCCAATAATAATGGTGAATCACAAGCCGTCCCTTATATCGAACAAATGACCACACATCCAGTTAGTTAGTTCAAAATATAGTTTATTTACATACACAAGAGTTATCTTGACATGCAAAGACAATATCTACTAAGAGTTAAACTACACCTATCAGCTACAATAACCTATACTTAACTTCAGGGCGACCGGCACTGTGCAAATGGATAAGGCCTTTATCTGGATTTCACTTGGCTGGGTCGAAGAAAGTTGCTCTGTCTCTGCTGGGCTCATCCGTCAGGTAGCGATCGTTGATCTTGAACTTGGCTGGCTGTTCCTGCTATGATTGGGTTGCCACAGGACGGACCCAAAAGAGACAGAACCCATGGCTGTGTCCTCTTTTATCCCTCTGGGATTTCGTGCTCTTTGGGGTGATCCTTAACCTTGGACTCAATAGTTCGACAGGGCTCTGATCACTGTCTTCGATTTCGGCCAATAAAGGGGCAGCTGCCTTGGTAGCTGGGCTTGTCCTGAGTGGTCATTGACCTTGGCAGTTGGTCTTTCTGAGAAAGGGGAGTGGCACAGATCAGTCTGTGGCTTGATTGGAGTTATATTGTCCTGGCAAAATGGGCCATTAAAAAGCAAACGAGCAGGGTATCTTTTGTGAGGGCCACGAAGAATCCAGTATGAGTTTTCAGGATACAAAGAAATAACATTTATTTGCAATAACATATATATACAACAGCAGCAGCAGCAACTTCCCTTGCGGCTTACTCCTCTCTCTCTCTCTGCTGGTTCCAAACTGGCCAGCTCTATTTATGCAGGGAGTCTGCTAATGATTTCTCCGCCCCCCTTATTGGGGAAGCTCATACTCCCATAGGATTGTGGGATTGTCATTAGTTCCCAGCCAATGGTCAGCATGTAGGTTATAACAGTTTTGATCAGATCTGGTTAACTGTGTTTCAGATACACATAGGCTCTGTATCTGTCTGAATCCTGGGTTAGCCATAATTCCCATTATCCTTTGCAGGTGGCCATCTTAGATGGCTACACAGCGCCAGGGAACCGAGTTCAATTC
Source organism: Scyliorhinus canicula (assembly GCF_902713615.1). Taxonomy (NCBI): domain Eukaryota; kingdom Metazoa; phylum Chordata; class Chondrichthyes; order Carcharhiniformes; family Scyliorhinidae; genus Scyliorhinus; species Scyliorhinus canicula. The sequence continues at coordinate 10,353,337 of NC_052165.1, forward strand.
GGTTCTTGGGTGACTGTGTGGAGTTTGCACGATCTCCCCCGTGTCTGCGTGGGTTCCCCCCCGGTGCTCCTGTTTCCTCCCCAAAAGTCCCAAAGATGGGCAGGTTAGGTCGATTGGCCAAGCTAAAAATTGCCCCTCAGTGTCCAAAGATGCGCAGGTTAGGTGGGGTTACGGAGATAGGGCGGGGTGAAGATGGCCTGGATGGGGGGGCTCTTTCAGAGGGTCGGTGCAGATTCAATGGGTCAAATCGCTCCTTCTGCACTGTATGGATTCTATCATTCTATGATTCTACTTTCTATTCATGTGTTTAAGCCCTTGATTGCAGTGCACATGAAAAGAGAGCTCCAAAGGCAACTGCACGCATAGTCAGCGATGCTGCATAGGCCAGTATTTTCTGTCCCCGTCTTGGCAGCACGGTAGCATGGTGGTTAGCATAAATGCTTCACAGCTCCAGGGTCCCAGGTTCGATTCCCGGCTGGGTCACTGTCTGTGTGGAGTCTGCACGTCCTCCCCGTGTGTGCGTGGGTTTTCTCCGGATGCTCCGGTTTCCTCCCACAGTCCAAAGATGTGCGGGTTAGGTGGATTGGCCATGCTAAATTGCCCGTAGTGTCCTAAAAAGTAAGGTTAATGGGGGGATTGTTGGGTTACGGGTATAGGGTGGATACGTGGGTTTGAGTAGGGTGATCATTGCTCGGCACAACATTGAGGGCCGAAGGGCCTGTTCTGTGCTGTGCTGTTCTATTGGGGAGGATGCAGCAACCAGCCAAATGTCCATTAACTTTCAACAGGACCAAAATATCCTGCCGCTAGGCGAGGTCAGAAAATCCCAGTCATAGTGATGTGGAGAATGGATAACTTTTCATATATGCAGACCATCCTGGTTTTTGAGTTCAAAGAGAGGAAGATTTCCGATTATTCAAAGATCTATTGAAACTCGTCGCTGTCTAAAGAAAAGGCATCAACGTGCAAACTGCGGTTTATCGAAACAATGGCTGCCACAAACCACCCCACCCAAAATCCCTGCTCAATACACAATGGGTGAAATATTTCAGGCCATGGTGCAGCTAATGCAGACATTGCAGGAGGCTTTACCGCAAAGGAAACAGGCTAACAGTTGTGCTATCCCTCTTTCTCTTTCAGTTGGAACAAATGTATTACCAACGTAAAACAAACAACGACGAATCAGACTACAGAAGGGATACAAATCACTTGGTTGCATGGTGTACCAAAAACAACTTCTCTCTAAATGTCGGATAGACCAAGGAACTGATCATTGACTTCAGGAAGCATAGCACAACTCACACTCCCATCTGCATCAATCGCTTCGAAGTGGAGATGGCCGAAAGCTTTAAGTTCCTGAGGTTCACCATCACCAACAGTCTGCCCTGATCCATTCACGTTGATGCAACAGTCAAGAAAGCCCAACAACGGCTCAATTTCCTACAGAAGCTAAAGAAGTTCGGCATGTCTGCATCAACTCTCACAAACTTCTACAGATGTGCCCTAGAGAACTGCATCACTGCTTTGTATGGCAACTGCTCGGTCCAAGATCGCAAGAAACTGCAGAGCGTGGTGAACTCAGCTCAACGCATCACACAAGCTTGCCACCCTCACATTGATTCTGTCTGCACCTCCCACTGCCTCAGGAATGCAGACAGCATTATCAGAGCCCCCTCCCACCCAGGCATTGCCTTTTTCCAAACCCCTCCATCAGGCAGAAGGTACAGAAGTCTGAAGACCCGCACATCCAGATCTAGGAACAGCTTCTTCCCCACAGCTACTAGACTCCTCAACGACTCCCCCTCGGACTGATCTGTTACCCGTAAGAACACGATTCACAATGCCCTATGCTGCTCTTGCTCATGTATTTGCTTTGTTTGGCCCCTTGTTCCGCACTGTAACCAATCACTGTTTGTTGATGCACCATTTGTCAATGTACTCATTTGTACAATGATTATTCATTTTCGTCTACTATGTACGTACTGTGCACGTTCCCTTGGCTGCAGAAAAATACTTTTCACTGTACTTTGGTACATTTGACAATAAAATCAAATCAAAATCAAATCCTGAATCCAAGTTCGAGAAGTCAATGAACAGACACTTATCCAAGAGCCGAAGTCTTGGCGTATTTGCAACATCCTCTACATCTGACTGCATACAAGAAACCAACATGCCGAGGAGTGAGAGGAGGAGAAACGTCTTTACTCAGAGAGTTGTTGGGGTTTGGAATGCGCTGCCTGGGAGAGTGGTGGCAGCGGATTCCATAGAACATTTTTAAAAATTGTTATTGTCACAAGTAGGGTTGACATTAACATTGCAGTGAAGTTACTGTGAAAATCCCCTAGTCGCCACATTCTGGCAAAAGAGAGCTGGATATACATTCGAAAGTGATGAATTTAGAGAGCTATGGAGATAGGGCTGGGGAATAGGACTAGCTGGATTGCTCTTTTGGGGGCTAGGACAAACACGATGGGCCGAAAGGCCTCCTTCTGATATGTAAATAACAAGTAAACAAATAAATCTAGATAGGCTGCAACATGCATTCAGCCCATTGGGCCTGCACCAACCATCTTTCAAATAGCACTCTGTTTCGGCCCTTCCCTGCTCCATCCCCGTAAACACACCTAACCTTCACATCATTGGGTACTATGGAGCAATTTAGCATGGCCAATCTACCTAACCTGCACATCTTGCACTGTGGGAGGTAACTGGAGCACCCGGAGGAAACCCACGCAGATGTGGGGAGTACATGCAGATTCTACATACAGTCACTCAAGTCCAGAGTCGAACACGGCTCCTTGGCACTGTGCGGCAGCAGTGCTATGCACTGTGCCACCCATATAAGGGCCAAGCAATGATCATCTCCAACAAGAGAGAGTCCAACCATCTCCCCATGACATTCAATGGCATTACCATCCCTGGATCCCCCAACATCAACATTCTGGGGGTTACCATTGATCAGAAACTGCACTAGACTAGCCATATAAATACTATGGCTACAAGAGCAGGTGTACGGGTAGGATGGCTGCATTGAGTAACTCACCTTTTGACTCCCCAAAGCCTGTTCATCCTCTGCAAGGGACAAGTCAGGAGTGTGATTAAATACTCCCCACTTGCCTAGGTGAGTGCAGCTCCAACAACACTCAAGAAATTTGACACCATCCAGGAAAAAGAAGCCCTTTTGATTGACACCTTATCCACCGCCTTCACAATTCACTCTCTCCACAACTAACGCACAATGACAGCAGTGCATACCATCTACAAGATGCACTGCAACAGCTCCCCAAGGCTCCTTCAATAACACCTTAACCTGTGACCTCTCACATGTTGTGGTGAATGTGTAACCACTATAAATTCACACTGTACATTACTGTGTCCCTGTGGGCTCCATCTGTGAGCTGTTGTGCGGCTCTGCCCACAGGGGGAGATGAGGAGCATGTACAGGGCTCCGCCCTTGGCTCCGCCCCCAGCAGGAAGTATAAGTGCTGCGGTCCTGCGAGTCCGCCCTCAGTTTAGCATAGTCACAGGCAGGCTCAGTTGTAAGCCGATTAAAGCCACAGTTTACTTCAACTTGTGTCTCTGAATGAATTGATGGTCGCATCACATATAAAAGGATAAAGGCAGCAGATACATGGGAACACCAGCACCTGCAAGTTCCCCTCCATGTCACACACCTCCTCACTTTGAACATATCGCTGTACCTTCACCTGAAATTCCTAGAACTCTCTAACAGCAATCTGAATGTACCTACACCACATGATCTGCAGTGGTTCAAAAAGACAACCACTTTCTCAAGTAAATTCGGGATGGGAAACAAATGCTAGTCCAGCTAGCGATGCCCACATTTGGTGAAAGAATGAAAAAAAAGGGTTCAAATCCTACCATGGCCGCTGGTGGTATTTCAGTTCATATCATCTGGAATATAAAGCTAGACTCAATCATGGTGACCTTGAAACAATCATTGTTTGTTGTGAGAACTCATCTGGTTCACTGATTTACTTGAGGGAAGGAAATCTGCCAACCTTGCCCGATCTGGCCAGAAATTGACTTCAGGCCCATAGCAACGTGGTTGACTCTTAATTACCCTCTGAAATGGCCTTGCAAGCCACTCAGTTCAAGGGCAATTGGGAGTGGGCAACAAATGCTGGCCTTGCCAGTGATGCTCACATCCTATGGAAGAATGCCAACCCAGAATTCAATGCATCAGGAAAGATTGGTTACTCACAACCGTCAACCTAGTCAGGTGATTACTCATAACTACTGAATTACATCATCACAATCAGAATAACCTAGTGCTTTATTAAACTGAATTGAGCTGGTAAGTGGTAATGATATTGGTTCAAATATATTTTAAATGTAACTGTTGAACTCATTCAGTTAATATTTACTCAAGTATTTCACATGCTCTTTCATGGTTAATCTAATGGTGCTATTAATCATTATATCATAGATGTGTTAATACCTTCAAATATCACCATGGCAAATGTGCAATTGAATTCAATAAATCTTCTAATTTATCGGCTAGCAACAGGAAAACTAAGAAATTTAAGCTGCGGTTTCACTATTCTCCTTCAGGAAAGGGAACGTCCGCCAAGCCTGAATTTACCAGTACGTGATCCCAGTGCCACGTTATGTGACTGACGCACAATGTTCTCTGAAATCATCCAGCCAGTTACTTATGAAACAAATGCGACTGGATGGAATCATATGAGAAATATCAGATTGACGTATCCTCCGAGAAGTAGGCAATCAGGTAGGGCCAGGGGAGATGGTGGTGTTGTAATGATATCGATGGCTGAGTAATCCAGAGGCCCAGGCTGTTTTGGGGGGTGTGAGTGCCAATCCCACCATGGCAGCTGGTGGACTTGTAAATTCAATTAATAAATCTGAAATATAAAGCCAGTCTCAGTAATGGTGGCCATGAAACTATCATCTATTGTTGCAAAGAAAATCTATCTGCTTCGTTAACTCATCCTTACCGGCTCTAGCCTACATGTGACTCGCACCCCACAGCGAAGTGGTTGGCTCTTGTCTGCATCTGAAATGCCCCAGCATGCCATTCAGTTGGAGGGCAAATAAGCAGGGGCAAAGAATGCTGGCCTTGCCATCCCATGAAAGTATGAAGAAAAAAGGGATTCAAGCTCATTTAACCCTGCAGAGTGCTCGTCACTAATAACTGAGGACTGGGACCCAAATTGGGAGAGTTCTTCTGACAGAGATGCAAGTAATAACCTGATACAGTCCTACTCGGAACCATATTCATCAGCCAGCATTCCTGACTCCTCTATCACTGTTCCTGAATATATGAAAATAGATGTCGTCTTCTGAATGGACGAGTCAGATATCTAAATGGCCATTCATGCCTTTATCATCCTTGTTTCTCTTGTAATATTGCAATGGTGGAGTTCCAGATGATAAAAGAGAATCTCGTGGGCTGAACTTGTTTTAATTGGGGAAAAGGACTGAAGGAGTCTTGTTGTAGCCTTGAGCACTGGGGATCAAATGAAATAAAAATCGCTTATTATCACGAGTAGGCTTCAATGAAGTTACTGTGAAAAGCCCCTAGTCGCCACATTCCGGCACCTGTCTGGGGAGGCTGGTACGGAAATCGAACCGTGCTGCTGGCCTGCTTGGTCTGCTTTAAAAGCCAGAGATTTAGCCCAGTGAGCTAAACCAGCCCCTATAAGGAAAAGATAGATATAACTAATATTTTCAGTTCGGCTGTGAGTGCAAGAACAATATTGGCATGCTCATTTCATGCTCCCCATGCTTAGGAGGAGTTTTGCAGAATAGGTTTGAGTGGGCATTCAGATTTGTGGTCATTATGCACAACATTGTCAACAAGAGAAACGGGCCTTACCCACAATCTAGGTAGTGAAAGGTATAGGAGGAGGAGCACAGGAGCAACATCAGCCATCGGTGCATGCCCATGTTTGGCAAAGCTCTGAAAGAACAGCTCATGCAAGAACCCTCCCATTCCTAATGCAATAACAATTTTGTAATCTTTATCATCACAGTCAATACCACCACCTTCCTTCAGGGCAGCCTTACAAATCTTGCTGTCACTGCTAATATAAACATCAACCCTCAATCCAAAGTAAAATAAAAACAAATTCATCAAGCAACTAAATTCCAAATGTATTAAATATCTAAAAGGAATAATCAAAAATGACCCATCTACAAAAGCTTGGTCCCTTTTATTTGGGCTCCTATACTTATTATATTGTTCCCATAATGGCTACCGCTTGGGAGGCTATTGAACTTTCATTGCGAACACTTCAAGTGGTTGTGATGGTTGACCTCCAGCAGCTCTGGGCTTTGTTTTGTTTATTTATTTTTATTTTTTCCAATTAAGGGGCAATTTAGTGTGGCCAATCCACCTACGCTGCACATCTTTGGGTTATGTGGGTGAGACCCAAGCAGACGTGGGGAGAATGTGCAAACTCCACACGGACACTGACCCGGAACCGGGTCCTTGGCGCCATGAGGCAGCAGTGCTAACCACTGCGCCACCGTGCTACCCAATTTTGCTTTGTTTAGAAAGTTTGAACAACAATCGTAATGAACAACAGTATTGAAAATAGCTTACCGGACAGAAATAAATCTACATTTGGAAGAGAAAGAAAATAGAAAGGAAACGAGGAATAGGAGGAAGAAGAAGGAGGAAAGAATGAAAATGAAAACCGATGAAGAGTATCCTCTCCACGCACCTGAAAAATACATAGTAAGACAATCAACAACAATTAGAATGCAGACACAGTTTTACATGACATATATATGCAACTTAATTAAAGTCAGTTATATGGCAGTGAGAACTGTAGTTCATCAATATAATATTGGAAAGATTGGCAAGCGAGGTAAAATCCGTCAGTGGAGCCTCTTGTAGTAATAATCTTTATTTGTGTCATAAGTAGGCTTACATTAACACTGCAATGAAGTTACTGTGAAAATCCCCTAGTCACCACACTCCGGCGCCTGTTCGGATTTACTGAGGGAGAATTCAGAATGTCCAATTCACCTAACAAGCACTTGTGGGCGGAAACCCCAGAGGAAACCCACGGGGAGAAAGTGCAGGCTCCGCACAGACATTGACCCAAGCCAGGAATTAAATCCAGGTCCCTGGCGCTGTGGAGAAACAGTGCTAACCACTGTGTTACCATGCTAGATTCTGCACAAGATCACATTTAAAATTAGTAAAAGTGGGCGAAAAGAGTCGAATCATCAGTCTGAACTTTTGTAAGAGAATGTGATTGAGTTCCACTCCAAAGACTGCTGCCGTCAGAATAAGTTCCATGTTGCTGCTAAAAAGGTGAGTGTGATGTAAAAATCTTTGCACAAAACAAAGCCAATTTTTTTTTTTAACAAACAATTTTATTGAGGTATTTTTGGCATTGTAAACAGTTACAGTGTACAGTAATGTGCAAATATCAACCCAAAGCAGAAACATAGTGCAAAAGATCAATCCTCTCCCATAAACAGTACCTGCCTATTTATCCCTCCTATTCTACTCTACTCTACCCCCACCCCCGCTGACATTTAATTCCCCGTGAAGAAGTCAATGAATGGTTGCCACCTTCAGGCGAACCCTAATACAGATGTTCTCAAGGCGAACTTAATTTTTTCCCACCCTAAAAGGCTCGACATGTCCGAGAGCCATGCTTCGGTCTTCAGGGGCTTTAAGTCCCTCCATGCCAGCAGTATGCGTCACCAGGCTACCAGGGAAGCAAAGGCCAAGGCATCAGCCTCCCTCTCCTCCTGGACCCCCAGGTCTTCCGAGACCCCAAAAATTGCCACCACTGGACTCATCGCCACCCTAGTTTTCAGTACCTGGGACATGACGTCCGCAAATCCCTCCCAGTATCTCCTAAGTTTTGGGCATGCCCAGAACATGTGGACGTGATTCGCTGGCCCTCCCGCGCACCTAGCACATTTGTCCTCCACCCCAAAAAATTTACTCATCCGGGCCACCGTCATGTGGGCCCGGTGGACGACCTTGAACTGAATTAGGCTGAGCCTAGCACACGTTGCAGTTGAGTTTACCCTATTCAGGGCTTCCGCCCATACCCCCTCCTCCATCTCCTCGCCCAGTTCTTCCTCCCACTTGAGCTTCTGTTCCTCTGTTCCCCCCCCCCCCCAAGAGCATATCGCCCATCCTTCCCACCCCCGCCCGCCGCCATGCTCGGAATCCATCGTCTATACTCCCAGGGGCGAATCGGTGGTTGTCGCATATTGGAGACCAGACCGATGCTCCCACCTCCCCTACATACTTCCTCCACTGGCCCCAGATCCACAGAGCTGCCACCACTCCTGGGCTGGAGAAGTAGCTGGCCGGCAGGAGCGGTAGGGGGGCCAAGGCCAGGGCTGCCAAACCAGGGCTCCCTGCACGAAGCCGCCTCCACTCACCCCCAAATAGACCCCGTACCCACCATCTAACTCCTTACCATGGCTAAGTTGGCCACAGAGTAGCAGTTGCTGAGATTCGGCAATGCCAGCCCCCCCTCGCTATGGTTCCTCTCGAGCATCGTTTTCTTCACCCGTGGGGACTTCTCCGCCCAGACAAAGCCCATAATAATCTTGTTGACCCTTTTGAAGAAGGACCGTGGGATGAAAATCGAAAGGCACTGAAAAATAAATAATCTTGGGAAGATTGTCATCTTTACCGTCTGCACCCTCCCCGCCAGTGACAGCGGGAGTGCATCCCATCTCCTGAACTCGCTCTTCATTTGTTCCACCACTCTAGTCAAATTTAGCTTATGCAGCCTGCCCCAGTCTCGTGCCACCTGTATCCCTAAGTATCGGAAACTTTCTCTGACCATCCTAAATGGCAGCCCCTTCAACCTATTCTCCTGTCCCCTCGCCTGCACTACAAACATCTCACTCTTAGTCATGTTCAGTTTGTACCCTGAAAACCTGCCAAATTCTCTCAATATTCCTAGTATACTGTCCATCCCAGCCAGTGGGTCCGATACGTACAGGAGCAGGTTGTCCGCGTACAGCGAGACCCTGTGTTCCACTCCTCCCCTAATCATTCCCTTCCACCCCCTCGCAGCTCTCAGAGCATCATCAGAGGTTCTATAGCCAGTGCAAACAGCAACGGGGAGAGTGGACATCCCTGTCTGGTCCCCCGGTGTGGTCTAAAGTACTCTGATGTTGTCCTATTCATCCTCACGCTAGCTTTTGGGGCCTGGCACAATAGTCTAACCCAGTCCACAAAGCCCTTCCCGAACCCAAACCTTCTGAGTACCTCCCACAAATAGTCCCACTCCACCCGGTCAAAGGTCTTCTCGGCATCCATTTGCACCACAGCCTCAACCTCTCGGCCCTCCAGGGGCATCATGATCACATTGAGTAGTCTTCTCAAATTGGCTACCAGCTGTCTGATGTTCACAAACCCTGGGCGGTATTCTCCCCTACCCGGCGGGGCGGGGGGTCCCGGCGTAGCGGAGTGGCATCAACCACTCCGGCGTCGGGCCTCCCCAAAGGTGTGGAATTCTCCGCACCTTTAAGGGCTAGGCCCGTGCCGGAGTGGCTCCCGCTCCGCCGACTGGTGCCAACGCCCTTTGGCGCCATGCTGACCGGCGTCGGGGCTGGCCGAAAGGACTTCGCCGGTCGGCGTGAGTCTGCGCATGCACCAGAGCATCAGCGGCCGCTGACATCATATCGGCGCATGCGCGGTGGAGGGGGTCTCTTCCGCCTCTGCCATGGTGGAGGCCGTGGCGGCGTGGAAGAAAAAGAGTGCCCCCGCGGCACAGGTCCGCCCGCCGATCGGTGGGCCCCGATCACGGGCCGGGCCACAGTGGGGGCACCCCCCGGGGTCCGATCACCCCGCGCCCCCCAGGACCCCGGGGCCCACTCGCGCCGCCTGCTCCCACCGGCAGCAGAGGTGATTTAAACCACGTCGGCGGTAGAGGCCTGACAGCGGCGGGACTTTGGCCCATCGCGGTCCGGAGAATCGGCGCAGGGGGCCCGCCGACCGGTGCGGAGGGGCCCGCCGACCGGCGCGGCGCGTTTCTCGCCCCCTCCGATTCCCGGGTGGCCGAGAATTCCAGCCTTGGCGGGGGTGGGATTTACGAAGGCCCCAGGCGATTCCCCGACCCTGCGGGGGGTCGGTGAATTCCGCCCCCTGTTTGGTCTTCCCCGATCACCTCCAGGACACAGTCCTCCGTTCTAAGCGCCAAGACCTTAGCCAGGAGCTTGGCGTCGACGTTGATCAGGGAAATTGGTCTGTATGACCCACATGCTTCCGGGTCTTTATCCCGTTTTAATAGCAGCGAAATGGTAGCCTGTGACATTGTCGGGGGTAGACTCCCTCTGTCCCTCGCCTCTTAAATACCCTAGTCAGCACCGGCCCCACTATCTCCGAGAACTTTTTGTAGAACTCCACTGGGTATCCATTCGGCCCTGGGGATTTACCCGACTGCATGGCCTTCAAGCCCCCCAGTACTTCCTCAGCTCTGATCGGGGCCCCCCATCTGTCTACTGGCCCCCTACCCACTTTTGGGAAGGTCAGTCCGTCTAAGGGGGGGGGGGGGGGGGGGGGTTGCGGCTGCCTCACCTGCACCCTGTGTGCCCCGTCCAGCTCCAGCGGTCGCGGAAAGGAGTTAGCCCCCATCAGCTGCTGCAACAAGTCTGCCACAAACGTCGTGGCGTCCGCTCCTTCGGCCCCCTCTGGGAGACCAATAACTCTCAAATTTTGTCTGCGGGCTCTCTATTCCAGGTCTTAGAACATAGAACATAGAACATAGAACACTACAGCGCAGTACGGGCCCTTCGGCCCTCGATGTTGCGCCGACCTGTGAAACCATCTGAAGCCTATCTGACCTACACTATTCCATTTTCATCCATATGTCTATCCAGTGACCACTTAAATACCCTTAAAGTTGGCGAGTCTACTATTGTTGCAGGCGTTCCACACCCCTGCTACTCTCTGAGTAAAGAAACTGCCTCTGACATCTGTCCTATATCTCTCACCCCTCCATTTAAAGCTATGTCCCCTCGTGTTGGTCATCACCATCCGAGGAAAAAGACTCTCACTGTCCACCCTATCTAACCCTCTGACTATCTTATATGTCATAGAACATAGAACATAGTCTTCAAGCCTATCAAACAGCCTTCTCTGTCGCGCCTTCAACCCATCTATCTCTATTGCAGCGATCGTTTGTGTGTCCGCCTGTTCCTCCACCGCTTGCTCCAGCTCCTTGACCTTTTTGTCCTGGGCCTCTAGCCTTTGGTGTCATAATATACATCTATGTATATAATGGAGTGCAGACAGGCAGTGATTGACACACAGGATGACCAGTAAGCACACAGAACAGAGCAGCCAATCACCAGACAGGACACTACCACTATAAAGCCAGAGGGCACTAGGTTTCCCGCTCTCTCTGGACCCAGCCACTGAGACAGTCAGAGTCCATGAGCTAGCCAGTGCAAACACCATGCGGTGGCTAGTAAGTCTGGTCAGGCTAGTACTAGGTCTCCAGTCAAGTCAGCATAGTGTCAACCCACAGTTAAACATGCATTTTTCTTCTTTTCCTGCTTTTGCTGCTTTCTGCTCTTCTTTGTTTCCCTACAGCTTCACACGCTTCAATCAGAAACTTTGTGGCCGTCTTTTCTAGCGCTCAAAAGTTCCGAAAAGTTGGGAAACCAGGTCTAAAAAGCCAGCCAGAGTGAGAGCCACCGAATGTGCGACTCACTCCCTCATAGCCGCAACCAGAAGTCCAACATAGCCAATTTAGAACATGACCAGGACATATGAAATAGAGAGGCTGCGACAGTATGGCATTTATCACAGGACGAATCAAAATTTGGATAAATCTTAGATAGTTTAACTTTGGGTAGATGGACACAATGTGCAACAACCCATGTCTAGCACCGAGAGATGAGGAATATAAATGAGAGAGAATAGACTTTTTGCTCCTGAAGAGTTTTAAAGTAAATAGTGAAGGGTAGTGTAGCGAAAGGAGGGGAGAATATAATTTGGAAATGAACGCCCTATCAAATATATCCAATATATCTATGGGTGATTTAGAAGGGGGAAAAAGGAAACTGAGCACTTTCTGCACCCAAAATCTTTGATTTATAAGTAGTGAGAGAAGTGTGAGCGGGACAGATTGTATTTCCAATAGAGAGTCAAAAGAGACAGAAGTATTATCAATATAAAAGCATTTTTGTGATACTGATCATGAATCAAGTGCAGGAGTAATGAGGCTGGGATACCAGTACATGGGAAGCAGTCAGATGTGTTAGTGCGGGGTCAAACTTTGGCATGTTCATTGGTGCTGATTGATCTGTCTATGCCAGATAGTGGCTGATGACGGCCACTTCCCTTTTTGATATAGTGCAGGTAGGGTAAGATAGCGAAGGTGAAGAGGCTAAGATAAAGAAATGCTGTACAACCTGCCCTCCAGCATCGCCATCACCGCGGCCATTATGGCATCTTTGCTCACGAGGACAAGTTTGTTTCCTTCCATTGCGTGGGTTTAAGTAGGGTGATCATTGCTCGGCACAACATCGAGGGCCGAAGGGCCTGTTCTGTGCTGTACTGTTCTATGTTCTATGTTCTATTGCGGGAGGGTGTGCAGGCTGATTGAGCATTTCTTCTACGACAGCCTTCTTGTGCGCGTTGGATGTGAACTTCTCCGCGAGAAAACGGCAGTGTGTCAGTGACAGTCTTGAAGCACTTTGAGAATGTGCCTGCCATGATGCCTAGTTGGTGTGCACAGTAAAGTACGGAGAAGCGAGGGTTGAAATAGTGGTGCTTGTGTGACAAGAAAGACATGCAGCGAAGAGTGATGCAGGGACTGTCGGAAAGTGAAAAAATGCAAGGAGGTTGTTTATTCTGAGTGGCTGTAGGTGGCGGAGCTGTGAGCAGAAAGAGTAAGAAGACAGCATTACCTTGACAGCTCTGGTGAGATCATTGAACCCTTTCCAGCATTGTCGTCATGTCCTAGTAATGACTTCTTCCAAACGATGTTGACTGAGGAGTATCTGTCCTTTGGCGGTTCAGGCCCTTCTTTTATCTACTAGCTTGCCAGGGTCTCCAAAGCAGAAGAATCTGGGAACTCGAATTACTGGGTTTGCAGCTATTCCTCCTTGGGTTAGTGTTTTAAGTTAGTCATATTTTAAATTCTGTTTTACTGGAAATTGTTTCAGCTTTCACTGTTACTGAAGCCAGATGAGAGCAATTGTTATTCTCAAGTAAAGTTGGCAAGTTTGGACTAAAAGCCACAGAAGGGAGAGGCAAAAAGTGATATGACACTGAGGATACTTGTTGAAATACATCTATTCAGTAGTATGTGGGAACATTAAGCATGACTGCGGTGAACAGTAGCTCGGTTCACCAGCCTGATCAGGGGTAAGAACTGCAATGAGTCAACTTCAATGTGTCTATCTATCCTATCTGTCTATATGATACAAATACTTCAAGGGTTATTTGCACTTCTTGTGCAGGGACAAAAACAGCACTTGCAAATTGGTCATCTGTGATACCATCATCATGCTAAAAACATTTACTTGTGTTATTTGTTGGCATATACTGAGTTAACTGTATAAAGACAGCCAATTATGTGAGAATGAGGGTGACTGATTGTTAATTCTTGCAGTCATTATTTTAATACATTTTCGCTTGGTCTGGGTAGACTAAAATATCCAATTCTAAGTTATTTTTCCATGTGGGAAGCAAGTGATTTTTCCACTTTGATTTAGCAAGAGAGCTAAGGTTACTAAACTTTCAGTGAGAAGATATGTGTTAAATTAGGGATCTGCACAATGAATTGCTGAAATGAATCCCTAAATCCTTGAACATGTGAGATATATAATCACAGTAACATATGTCCAGGTCATGATACAGTTCTTTGGGACCAGAATGTATATCTATCTCTGAGTAACCAAAATGCAACTTCTGCAGAACTGACAATATCTGATTCATGTTTTATTCAGCTAATTTGCAAATGATGCGACTTCAGTTTCAAACACCTGAGTGTTAATTCTTCCAATTAAAAACTAGGCACATTTACACAACACATCCCCCTTGTCGAGGAGCAAGGTGGGCTTTAACATCTGCGATGTCCAGTCGTAAGTCAAAGAATGCTGACTATCTCAGCTGAAGACAAACGTAAGAATATAAAAATTAGGAGCAAGAGTAGGCCACTCGGCCCCTCAAACCTGCTTCACCATTCAATACGATCATGGCTAATTTGATTATAACCTCAACCCCGCATTCCTGCCTAACCCCCATAACCTTTCACCCCCTTGTTAATCAAGAACCTATCTAGCGCTAGCTTAAAAATATTCAAATACTTTACTTGCGCTGCCATGTGAGACTCAAGACCTGCTGAAAACGCAATGTCTTATTATCTCCACCTTAAATGGGGGACATCTTAAAACAGTGACCCCTAGTTCTAGATTCTCCGGCAGGAGGAAACATCCTCTCCACATCCACCTTTTCGATACCCCTAGGTGTCTTAAAGGTTTCGATTAAGCTCTTACTCTTCCAAACTCTAGTGGACACAAGCTGAATCTGTCCAACCAGTCCTCAAAAGACAACCCGCCCATTCCTGGTATTAGGCTAGTAAACTCACTGGAACGATGGAGGTTGAGGGGCAACCTGATAGAGATGTACAAAATTATGAGGGGCATAGACAGAGTGGATAGTCAGAGGCTTTTTCCAAGGGTAGAGGGGTTAATTACTAGGGGGCATAGGTTTAAGGTGCAAGGGGCTAGGTTTAGAAGAGATGTGCGAGGCAAGTTTTTTACACAGAGGGTAGTGGGTGCCCGGAACTCGCTGCCGGAGGAGGTGGTGGAAGCAGGGAAGATAATGACGTTTAAGGGGCATCTTGACAAATACATGAATACGATGGGAACAGAGAGATACGGAGCCCGGAAGTGCAGAAGATTTTAGTTTAGACGGGCAGCATGGTTGGCACAGGCTTGGAGGGCCGAAGGGCCTGTTCCTGTCCTGTACTTTTCTTTTTTCTTTGTTCTAAACCTTCTCTGAACTTCTTCTAATGCATTTACATCTTTATTAAATAAGGAGACCAATATTGTACACAATGCTCCAGATGTGGCCTCAACAATCCTGGACAACTGAAGCATAACCGCCTTACATTTGTAATCAATTCCCCTCACAATTAAAAACATTTTATTAGCTTTCCTAATTACTTGCTGTGCCTGCAGACTAGCCTTTTGTGGTTCATGCACTAGGACATCCGGATCCCTCTGTACCTCAGATCTCTGCAAACTCTTGCTATTTAGATAATAATCTTCCTTTTATACTTTATCTGCTAAAATGGAAAATTTCACATTTTCCCACATTATATTCCATTTGCCAGATCTTTGCTCACTCACTTAACCTTTAGTCTCCTTACGGTCTCACAACTTACTGTCCTACCTATCTTTGTGTCATCAACAAATTTAGCAAACAAAGCTTTGGTAGCTTCATCGAAGTCATGAATATAAATTGGTAAAAGGTTGAGGCCCCAGCACTGATCCCCATGGCACACCACCTATCACATCCTGCCAACCAATGGTGGAGGTGAGCTGCTTTCTTGAACCACTGCAGTCCTGGTACAGGGTACACTCAGTGCAGTGCTGTTTGCTGTCAGGGTTCTGACCCAGCAGCAGAGAAGGAACAGTGATATATTCCATAGTCAAGCTGGTGTAAGGCTTGGAGGGGAACTTCCAGGCAGCGGTGGCTATGTATCTGCTGCCCTTGGCCTTCGAGACAATATCAATTGTGGGTTTAGTGGTTTCAGAGAGCTGGAGAGCTTCAGTGAACCCTCAGGTTACATCACATAGAGATGGGCAAAGCTTTTGGAGGTTCTGTGGTTGCCATTTGTTTGTGTTTGATCCACAGATTATCCATAGAAAGTGGGTTTCCTCCGGGTGCTCCGGTTTCCTCTCACAGTCCAAAGATGTGCAGGTTAGGTGGATTGGCCATGATAAATTGCCCTTAGTGTTCAAAATTGCCCTTAGTGTTGGGTGGGGTTACTGGGTTACAGGGATAGGGTGGAGGTGTTAACCTTGGGTAGGGTGCTCTTTCCAGGAGCCGGTGCAGACTCGATGGGCCGAATGGCCTCCTTCTGCACTGTAAATTCTATGTCTAATCCCTACAGTGCAGAAGGAGGCAATTTGGCCGATCGAGTCTGCACTGATCCTTTGAAAGAGCACCCTCCCTACGTCGACACCCCTATCCCTGTAACCTCACCTAACTATTGGACAACAAGGGACAATTTAGCAGGATCAATCCACCTAACATGGGAAAGGAGGTTAGTGTTTGGACCTAGTGTGCTTTATATCTCAAGAACAGTCTGTGGGAGCCATTCCATGCAGTTATGCTCAGTAGATGTCCTGGGAAGCTGAGAAGGTGGTGGAAGTTCACTGGCTCTGTGCCAGGCAGTTAAGGCTCAGAGGAAGTGCGGGAACCATTTAAAGTTCAGTGGAGGCCGGAGAAATCCAGGGGCAGTGCCAACTTAGTGAAGCTAGCAGTCCAGAAGAGAGTTGGAAATGTGTCAGTAATTAAAGGTGGGAGTGTAGCTTTCTGAAGCCTGTGGACCTTTGTCTCTGGTGGAGAAATTGAATCATCACATGTGAGCAATCCGTGTTAAAGTGTTTTTTGAACGAATTCAGTGGCTCGATCTTTAAAAGTGAAGAGCTGAAATTCCTCACAAGGGAGACAGAGCTTGAATTAAATTTTTTTACTCACGATGGTCAACAACATCTGGGTGGCTTGCTGAGAAATCCATGGAATCTATGTGGCAGGGGGATGGGAACCAAATGAGGAGGTTAGTGGACAGTAAGGAGGTAGTAACTAAAGCCTGTAAGGAACTAGATCATGAAGTTAGCGTGACTAAGGGGAAGAGCAGGCAGGGAGCAGATGATGAACGCAAAGGGACTGGTGGTCTGAGGTGCATTTGTTTTAATGCAAGAAGTGTAGTAGATAAGGCAGGTGAACTTAAGGTTTCGATTAGTACCTGGGAGTGTGATGTTATTGCTATTACTGAGAATTGGTTGAGGGAAGGGCATGATTGGCAACTAAATATCCCAGGATATCGATGCTTCAGGCGGGATAGAGAGGGAGGTAAAAGGGGTGGAGGAGTTGAATTACTGGTCAGAGAGGATATCACAGCTGTGCTGAAGGAGGGCACTATGGAGGACTCAAGCAGTGAGGCGATATGGGCAGAGCCTAGAAATAGGGAGGGTGCGGTAACAATATTGGGGCTGTACTACAGACCTCCCAACAGCGAGCGTGAGATAGAGGTACAAATATGTAAACAGATTATGGAAAGATGTAGGAGCAACAGGCTGGTGGTGGTAGCAGATTTTAATTTTACCAACATTGACTGGGATACACTTAGAGGTCTAGATGGAGCAGAATTTGTAAGGAGCATCCAGGAGGGTTTTCTAGAGCAGTATGTAAATAGTTCAACTCGGGAAGGGGCCATTCTGGACCTGGTGTTGGGGAATGAGCCCGGCCAGATGGTTGAAGTTTCAGTAGGGGATTACTTTGGGAATAGTGATCACAATTCCGTAAGTTTTAGAATACTCATGGACAAAGACGAGAGTGGTCCTAAAGGAAGAGTGCTAAGTTGGGGGAAGACCAACTATACCAAAATTTGACAGGAGCTGGGGAATGTGGATTGGTAGCAGCTGTTTGAAGGTAAATCCACATTTGATATGTAGGAGGCTTTTAAAGAGAGGTTGATTAGAGTGCAGGACAGACATGTCCCTGTTAAAATGAGGGATAGAAATGGCAAGATTAGGGAAGCATGGATGACAGGTGAAATTATGAGACTAGCTAAGAGGAAAAAGGAAGCATACATAAGGTCTCGGCGACTAAAGACAGACAAAGCTTTGGAAGAATATTGGGAACGTAGGACAAATCTGAAACGAGGAATCAAGAGGGCTAAAAGGGGTAATGAAATATCTTCAGCAAACAGGGTTAAGGAAAATCCCAAAGTCTTTTATTCATATTTAAGGAGCAAGAGGGTAACTAGAGAAAGGGTTGGCCAACTCAAGGACAAAGGAGGAAAGTTGTGCGTGGAGTCAGAGAAAATGGGTGAGATTCTTAACGAGTACTTTGCATCGGTATTCACCGAGGAGAGGGACATCACGCATGTTGAGGTTAGGGATAGATGTTTGATTACTCCAGGTCAAGTCGGCATAAGGAGGGAGGATGTGTTGGGTATTCTGAAAGGCATTAAGGTGGACAAGTCCCCAGGTCCGGATGGGATCTAATCCAGGTTACTGAGGGAAGTGAAAGAGGAAATAGCTGGAGCCTTAACAGATATCTTTGCAGCATCCTTAAACACGGGTGAGGTACCGGAGGACTGGAGAATTGTTAATTTTGCCCCCTTGTTTAAGAAGGGTAGCAGGGATAATCCAGGTAACTATAGACCGGTGAGCCTGATGTCAGTGGTAGGGAAGCTGCTGGAGAAGATACTGAGGGATAGGATCTAACCCCATTTGGATGAAAATGGGCTTATCAGTGATAGGTAACATGGTTTTGTGCAGGGAAGGTCATGTCTTACCAACTTAATAGAATTCTTTGAGGAAGTGACAAAGTTGATTGATGAGGGAAGGGCTGTAGATGTCATATACATGGACTTCAGTAAGGCATTTGATAATGTTCCCCATGTTAGGCTGAT
The DNA here is from genome assembly GCF_902713615.1 of Scyliorhinus canicula. Classification (NCBI taxonomy): domain Eukaryota; kingdom Metazoa; phylum Chordata; class Chondrichthyes; order Carcharhiniformes; family Scyliorhinidae; genus Scyliorhinus; species Scyliorhinus canicula. The sequence goes on from NC_052165.1 coordinate 10,371,981, forward strand.
GGAGAAAGTGAAGTCTCATGGGGTCCAGGGTGTACTAGCTAGATGGATAAAGAACTGGCTGGGCAACAGGAGACAGAGAGTAGTATTGGAAGGGAGTTTCTCAAAATGGAGAAGGGTGACCAGTGCTGTTCCACACAGATCTGTGCTCGGACCACTGTTGTTTGTGATATACATAAATGATCTGGAGGAAGGTATAGGTGGTTTGATTAGCAAGTTTGCAGATGACATTAAGATTGGTGGAGTAGCAGATAGTGAAGGGGACTGTCAGAGAATACTGCAGAATATAGATAGATTGGAGAGTTGGGCGGAGAAATGGCAGATGGAGTTCAATCCGGGAAAATGCGAGGTGATGCATTTTGGAAGATCCAATTCAAGAGCGAACTATACGGTAAATGAAAAAGCCCTGGGGAAAATTGATGTACAGAGAGATCTGGGTGTTCAGGTTCATTGTACCCTGAAGGTGGCTGCACAGGTCGATAGAGTGGTCAAGAAGGCATACAGCATGCTTTCCTTCATCGGAAGGGGTATTGAGTACAGGAGTTGGCAGGTCATGTTACAGTTGTATAAGACTTTGGTTTGGCCACATTTGGAATACTGCATACAGTTCTGGTCACCACATTACCAAAAGGATGTGGATGCTTTGGAGAGGGTGCAGAGAAGGTTCAACCAGGATGTTGCCTGGTATGGAGGGGGCTAGCTGTGAAGAGAGGTTGAGTAGATTCGGATTATTTTCGTTAGAAAGACGGAGGTTGAGGGGGGACCTCATAGAGGTCTACAAAATCATGAGAGGTATAGACAGGGTGGATAGCAAGATGCTTTTTCGCAGAGTGGGGGAACACAATTACTAGGGGTCACGAGTTCAAGATGAGAGGGGAAAAGTTTCAGGGAGATATACGGGGGAAAGTCTTTATGCAGAGGGTGGTGGGTGCCTGGAACGTATTGCCAGCGAAGGTGGTAGAGGTGTGTACGATAGCGTCATTTAAGATGTATCTAGACAGATAAATGAATGGGCAGGGAGCAGAGGGATACAGATCCTTAGAAAATAGGCAACAGTTTTAGATAGAGGATCTGGATCGGCGTAGGCTTGGAGGGCCGAAGGGCCTGTTCCTGATCTGTAATTTTTCTTTGTTCTTTGTATCCTGGTGGCATCTGTCATTTAACGTGCAGTGTGATGTGCCTGATGACATTTTACCTGCTAATTCATATTTGCCTCATGTTAAATCTGAATCTGAGAATATAAGATAGGTATTGCAGATTGCTTTACTTTCCAAACTTTGCATAGTAAAGTTTAATTTGTTTGTTTAAAATCATGGGATTTTGTGGCCTCATTGTGTAACTGGGATTTCAAACTTTATCTACTTTAAATAAAAGTTAGTGTTCCATAACCGGATCATAACAATAGTAAGAAGCAAACTCTACAAAGATAAACAAGCTTTGATGTCACTCTTGAGTTTAAATGGCATCACTTATTCACTTGGTCTGTTGACGGTATACCTTGAAGATACTCTTATATCTTGAAGATACCCTTAGCAGCCTTCGGCATATGTGAAAACAGCATATTTTTCAGAAAGTTTCAGAAGGGGATGGAGAGGATTTCGGAGTTGAAAGAATGAGGAGTTACCAACTCTATTTCTCGAAATTCAAAATACTATTAAAAATTTGAAAGCTCTTCATTTGTCTCTTTTCAATGCCTCTTATATCGAGAAGGCTGGCTGTAACCTGTTTTTTAGTATCTGACAATTCTGTGGATCATCCCATTAGATTGAGGAAGTGACTAATCATCACTTGGTCAATATTATGGTAATTTCGGCTCAAATCAGAAAATCTCAATGCGTGAGCACTGTCGCTATATTTCTGCAAACATTTCAAATTTACAGTGTGGCTACGAATATTGGGGAATAATTACTTTTGATCATTTTTCCTTTAAAGGTTTACAAAGGGCAGTATAATTGGAAATCCCTAATGTCAATCCAGTGTGAATTTAAATTGTGACTTGAAAGTTAGTACGCTTGACAGGCAGGTAATTTAAGTGGATGAACTGACAGAGCAGCCCTTAAATATGGCTGATTACATTTATTTCAGATCACTGTGACCAGTATTGCTCGTGATATTATGCATTTGAATGATGCAAACTTCAGCATGGAATGTGGATCCAGAGGTATTCCTGGCAGCCAATGATCTCCGTTTTAAATTGTGCTACAGAGATGACCACTTTTTTGATGGGACTCATTTTTAAAAGTACTGTTTGTGAATTTGTTGAGAAACAAGCTTGCCCTCAGCAGGAATGTACTTCTGCAAATGTCTGGCTGTTTGGGGAAAAAGAAACATGTTCATCAGCTTTACATTCTCAGTGTAGAACGGCCATGAGTTTTATTTGCAATCACTGATCTTGTATTATTTACCACGGACAGCTCTGTGATTCATTTTCACATTAAACACACATGCCCTTTTCTGAAATTAGATGCACTGAGAACGCTGTCAGCTTCACATTAAGCAGCAGTTCAAAACAGTATCACTTGACACATCCTAAGGAGCAGCTTTCTGTTTCTTTGGTGTTGACCTTCGCAACGTGTTTTGGAACATGGGATTTGCCAAACTGGCTAATCATTGAAAAGTCAGAATCTGAGTCTATCCCTCATACAGGAATCCAAGGCACAATTGTCAAACTGTGGGTAGCTTAAACCCAAAACATATTGCTAGAGGTTTGGTTGAGTGAGCCGGAAATCAAATGCAGTATTCATACTGGGCCTTCATGTCTGGATCATGAAAGGTCGGCACTTTGGCGCATGAGCTTGCCACATGTTAGTTTCAGGTTATGCTGAAATCAAATAGCGAATCGAATTCTTCTTATTAACTCTGCACCATTGGGTCGCCATATTGAGGCAACTCTGTTCATCTATTTTGAGACTGAACTTTATCAACCCAGCTGCAACTTTAAACTTTTTAAAAAATAAATTTAGAGTACCCAATTCGTTTTTTCCAATTAAGGGGCAATTTAGCATGGCCAATCCACCTAACCTGCACATCTTGGAGTTGTGCGGGTGAAGCTCAGGCAGACAAAGGGAGAATGTGCAAACGCCACATGGACAGTGACCCAGGATTCGAAGCCGGGTCCTCAGGGCCGCAGTCCCAGTGCTAACCACGCCGCCACCGTGCTGCTCTCTGCAACTTTAAACTTGATGTCAGATTGTTAGGTGAATAAGTTTACAAAGGTTCTGGATTCATTGCACAAGGCCGCCTGCAGGCATTTACCCAGAAATTTGGAAGAATGCCCAGATATGCCTTGCCCACAAAAAGTAGGACAAACCGGCCAAGTAGCGACACATCAGTCTGCGTTCAATCATCGACAAAGCGATGGAAGGTGCTGCCGACATTGCAATCAAGCAGCACTTACTCAGCAATAACCAGCTCACTGATCCGCAGTTTGGGTTCCGCCAGGTCCGTTCTGTCTCCTAACCTCATTACATAAGAACATAAGAACATAAGAACTAGGAGCAGGAGTAGGCCATATGGCCCCTCGAGCCTGCTCCGGCATTCAATGAGATCATGGCTGATCTTTTGTGGACTTTGGGTGAAGACGTTCCTCCTAAACTCCGTCCTAAATCTACTTCCTCTTATTTTGAGGCTATGCCCCCTAGTTCTGCTTTCACCCGCCAGTGGAAACAACCTGCCCGCATCTATCCTATCTATTCCCTTCATAATTTTCTTTGTTTCTATAAGATCCCCCGCATCCTTCTAAATTCCAACGAGTACATTCCCAGGGTACTGAACGTCTCCTCGTAATCCAACCCCCTCAACTCTGGGATTAACCTAGTGAATCTCCTCTGCACACCCTCCAGTGCCAGTATGTCCTTTCTCAGGTAAGAAGACCAAAACTGAACACAATACTCCAGGTGTGGCCTCACGAACATCTCATACAATTGCAGCATAACCTTCCTAGTCTTAAACTCCATCCCTCTCGCAATGAAGGACAAAACTCCATTTGCCTTCTTAATCACCTGTTGCACCTGTAAACCGACTTTTTGCGACTCATGCACTAGCACACCCAGGTCTCTCTGCACAGCAGCATGATTTAATATTTTATCATTTAAATAATAATCTCTTTTGCTGTTATTCCTACCGAAATGGATAGCCTCACATTTGTCAACATTGTATTCCATCTGCCAGACCCGAGCCCATTCACTTAACCTGTCCAAATCCCTCTGCAGACTTCCAGTATCCTCTGCACTTTTTGCTTTACCACTCATCTTAGTGTCGTCTGCAAACTTGGACACATTGCACTTGGTCCCCAACTCCAAATCATCTATGTAAATTGTGAACAATTGTGGGCCCAACATGGATCCCTGAGGGACACCACTAGCTACTGATTGCCAACCAGAGAAACACCCATTAATCCCCACTCTTTGCTTTCTATTAATTAACCAATCCTCAGGGCAGCACGGTGGCCTAGTGGTTAGCACAACCGCCTCACGGCGCTGAGGTCCCAGGTTCGATCCCGGCTCTGGGTCACTGTCCGTGTGGAGTTTGCACATTCTCCCCGTGTCTGCGTGGGTTTCGCCCCCACAACCCAAAAATGTGCAGAGTAGGTGGATTGGCCACGCTAAATTGCCCCTTAATTAGAAAAAATAATTGGCTAATCTAAATTTATAAAAAAAAAATTAACCAATCCTCTAACCATGCTACTACTTTACCCTTAATGCCATGCATCTTTATTTTATGCAGCAACCTTTTGTGTGGCACCTTGTCAAAGGCTTTCTGGAAATCCAGATACACCACATCCATTGCCGCACCCCCCCCCCCCCCCTCCCCCCCCCCCCCCCCCCCCCCCCCCCCCCCCCCCGTTATCTACCACACTGGTAATGTCCTCAAAATATGTCACTAAATTAGTTAGGCCGACCTGCCCTTTATGAACCCATGCTGCGTCTGCCCAATGGGACAATTTCCATCCAGATGCCTCGCTATTTCTTCCTTGATTGCAGATTCCAGCATCTTCCCTACTGCCAAAGTTAATCTAACTGGCCTATAATTACCCGCTTTCTGCCTCCCTCCTTTTTTAAACAGTGGTGTCACGTTTGCTAATTTCCAATCCGCCGGGACCACCCCAGAGTCTAGTGAATTTTGGTAAATTATCGTTAGAGCATTTGCAATTCCGTAGCCATCTCTTTTAGCACTCTGTGGTGCATTCCATCAGGGCCAGGAGACTTGACTACCTTTAGCCCCATTAGCTTGCCCATCACTACCTCCTTAGTGATAACAATCCTCTCAAGGTCCTCACCTGTCATAGCCTCATTTCTATCAGTCACTGGCATGTTATTTGTGTCTTCCACTGTGAAGACCAACCCAAAAACCTGTTCAGCTCCTCAGCCATTTCCTCATCTCCCAATATTAAATCTCCCTTCTCATCCTCGAAAGGACCAATATTTACCTTAGCCACTCTTTTTTGTTTTATATATTACAGCTTTGGTCTAAACTTAGACAAAAGAGCTGAACTCAGAACGTGAGGTGAATGACTGCCATTGACATTGAGGCAGCATTTGACAGAATATAGCATCATGGAGCCCTTGGAAAACTGGTCTCAATGGGAATTGTGGTGTTCTTTGCGATTCTGTATTCAGGATGAATGTTGTCGTGTTCACAAAGATCACAAAAAGCTCTGTTCATAAACAAAGCTAACATTTGTTTACACTACTTAAATGAAGCTCAATCACTTACTCCTGAAGTAAACAATAATCTAATCTACAAATTATACTCAACTACACTAGTCTCAACAGTCTATCTGATACTGTACAGAATTCTCTATCACTGCTCTCTCTAGCTTTCCTCCAGGTCTCCCTAGAGATCTGTGAGTCACTGCTTTATATAGTTCTGTAACTCGCTCCATCTAGTGGTTATCTACATCATTATATTAACCATTTGTTATCTGTACATTTCCTATCATGTCACAAAAAAGGGGGAAAATCTCTATTGGTTGGAGTCATACCGAGCACAAAGGACAATGGTTGTGGTTGTTGAAAGTCCATCATCTCAGTCCCTGGGCATCACTGCAGGAGTTCCTGAGGAGATTGTTCTTGGCCCAACCATCTTCAGATGCCTCATTGATGATCTGCCCTTCATCATAAGGTTGAAAATGGGGATGCTCGCTGATGATTGACAATGTTCAGCACCATTCACAACTTCTTAGATACCGAAGTAGTCCATGTCCAAATCCAACAAGACCAGGATAACAATCAGGCTTGTATTGATGAGTGACAAGTAACATTCATGCCACACAAGCACCAGGCAATGATAATCATCAACAAGAGAAAATCCAACCATCTTCATTTGATGTTCAATGGCATTACCATTGCCGAATTCTCCACCATCAGCATCCTGGGGGTTACCATTGAGCAGAAACTGAACCGGATTAGCCATATAAATATTGTGACTATAAGAACAGGTCAGAGGGTGTTAATTCTGGGGTCAGTAACTCTCCTCCTGACTTCTGTCCACCATCTACAAAGCACAAGTCAGGAGTGTGATGGAATACTCTCTACTTGGAGGGATGAATACAGCTCCAACAACACTCAAGAAGCTTGACACCATCCAGGACAAAGCAGCCCCCTTGATTGGCACCCCCTCCATCATCTTCAACATTAACCCTCCACCACAGATGCAAAATGGTCGCAATGTGTACCAGGCGCTGCAACAACACACCAAGGCTCCCTCAAATTGCGACCTTTGCTACCAGAAACTCAAGGGAAGCAGTTACAAGGGACACGACCACCTACAAGTTTCCCCCCCCCCCCCCCAAGCCACGCAACATCCTGGCTTGGCAATATATCACCGTTGCTTGATGGTTGCGGAGTCAAAATCCCAGAACTCTCTCCATTTAAAAAAAATAATTTACAGAATGTGGGCGTCGCTGGTTAGACCTGCATTTATCGCCCATCCCTAGTTGCCCTTCAGAAGGTGTTGGAGATTTGCCTTCTTGAACCCTGCAGTCCTTGAGGTGTAGATATACCCACTGTGTTGATAGGTAGGGAATTCCAGGATGTTGCCCCAGCGACAGTGAAGGAACGATGATATATATCCAAGTCAGGGTGGTGAGCGACTTGGAGGGGAACCTCCAGGTGGTGGGGTTCCCAGGTATCTGCTGCTCTTGTCCTTCTAGATGGTGGAGGTCGTGGGTTTAGAAGGTGCTGTCCAAGGAACCTTGGTGAGTTACCACAGTGCATCTTGTAAATGGTACACACGGCTGCCACTGTTTGTCGGTGGTGGAGGGTTTGAATGTTTGTGGAAGGGGTACCAATCAAGCCGGATGCTTTGTCCGGGATGGTGTCAAGTTTCTTGAGTGTTGTTGGAGCTGCACCCATCCAGACAAGTGGAGAGTATTCCATTGCACTTCTGACTTGTGCCTTTTAGTTGGTGGACAGGCTTTGGGGGGTCAGGAGGTGCGTCACTTGTCGTAGGATTCCTGGCCAAACAGCACTGTGAGTGTAATTACACCACATGGACTGCAGTGGTTTGCGAAGGCGGCTGATTAGCATCTTCTCATGGGCAACCAGGGATGAACAATAAATGCTAGCCACGCCAGTGATGCCCAGACACCCTCATTCAATGAAAACATAAAATAAAACAACTGCAGAGTTTGGAAATTGGCCCTTTTATGGCCATTTAAGTGGCTTAATGGATGTCCATCGGGAGACCAAATATACCAACTTTCTCACTTCTGGGAATATGACAAGGCAATAACACAATGCCGGACACCTTTCCCAATGCTCATCCCTGCCATTTTGGAAGCCCTTCTACTTATCAGCCTGTCACTAAAGTGCCTTTAAATTCTGACTTTTGTTTGATAGATGCCACATTCAAGGGGAGATTGGGCAACTGGGCAAAAGGTTCTGGCCCAGTTCTGGGCGGCACGGTAGCACAGTGGTTAGCACAGTTGCTTCACAGCTCCAGGGTCCCAGGCTCGATTCCCGGCTTGGGTCACTGTCTGTGCGGAGTCTGCACGTTCTCCCCTTGTCTGCGTGGGAGTCCTCCGGGTGCTCCGGTTTCCTCCCACAGTCCAAAGATGTGTAGGTTAGGTGGATTGGCTATGCTAAATTACCATTAGTGTCCAGAAAGGTTAGGTGGGTTTACGGGGTTATGGGGATCGGGTGGAGGTGTGGGCTGAGGTAGGGTGCTCTTTCCAAGAGCCGGTGCAGACTCGATGGGCCAAATGGCCTCCTTCTGCATTGTAAATTCTATGTAATCTATGTTTAAAAAAAACACCTTAAAAAGAAAATCCTACTTGGTAATAGCAGGACTGATGAACAAATGGACTATGGGCAGGATCTTCTAATCCCACTGAAGTCAACAGGGATTTAAACGGATTGCTATATCCGCTGTGGAAAAACCCACTGGGGGCAGGGCCAGAAAGCCGTTTCAAACCATCTCTCGGCAGAAAGTATGTCCCTTGTATAAAATTAAAGGCACATTAAAATAAACCAAAATGTCTAATTTATCACGTTAGAAGACAAATCAAGCTAAAGCCAAAGTATTTTGATTTTTGTAGGGTATGTAACTCTCGATAGAATGCAGTTCATAGAATTTGCAGTGCAGAAGGAGGCCATTCAACCCATCGAGTCTGCACCGGCCCTTGGAATGAGCACCCTACTTAAGCCCATGCCTCCAACCTATCTCCGTAACGCAGACCTAGTTATGCACAGAATTACTCAATGCAATCTGCCGTTTGGTTACCTAAGGAGGCACTGGGTAGTGGGATGGTGGATTGTGTGGTGGTGTGAGCGAGGTCTTTTCACTATGGGTCAGAGAATCATAGGGATTGTATGAGGGTTTCTGCAAGGCAGCTTTGGGTGGAGTCCCAGGATAGGGATAGTGTTACGGCTACTTTGCATCAGTATTCGTTGACCAAGTCCAGTTGCCAATATTTCAACATTTGGTTGATATTAACATATAAAACTGGAAGCAGAAGCAGACCTTGTTAAAATCAGTGCTCGTGGAAAGAGTACGTTTTCAAAATGGATCCTTGGAATGTGACGTTGCTGGCGAGGTCAGCATTTGTTTGTTAATTGCCCTTCAGAAAGTAGCGGTGAGTCACCTTCTTGAACTGCTGCAGTCCATGTCACTAGAGTCACTAGACTCTGGGGTGGTACCGGTGGATTGGAAATTAGCAAACGTGACACCACTGTTTAAAAAAGGAGGTAGGCAGAGAGCAGGAACTTATAGGCCAGTGAGCTTAACGTCGGTAGTAGGGAAGATGCTGGAATCTATCATCAAGGAAGAAATAGCGAGGCATCTGGATAGAAATTGTCCCATTGGGCAGACGCAGCCTATCGAACCTATCGAAAAGACAGGAAGGTGGGCCGAGGGGGTGGGGTTGCCTTGTTAGTTAAGAACAAAATTAAATCTATGGCACTAAACGACATAGGGTCGGATGATGTGGAGTCTGTGTGGGTAGAATTGAGGAACCACAAAGGCAAAAAAACTATAATGGGAGTTATGTACAGACCTCCTAACAGTGGTCAGGACCAGGGGCGCAACATGTACCGGGAAATAGAAAAGGCATGTCAGAAAGGCACGGTCACGGTGATCATGGGGGACTTCAATATGCAGGTGGATTGGGTAAATAACGTAGCCAGTGGATCCAAAGAAAAGGAATTCATGGAATGCTTACAAGATGGCTTTTTGGAACAGCTTGTCATGGAGCCCACAAGGGAGCAGGCTATTCTGGACCTAGTGCTATGTAATGAACCAGACTTTATAAAAGATCTTAAAGTAAGGGAACACTTAGGAAGCAGCGATCATAATATGGTTGAGTTCAATCTGCAGTTTGAAAGAGAGAAGGCAAAATCGGATGTAATGGTGTTACAGTTAAATAAAGGTAATTACGAGGGCATGAGAGAGGAACTGGCAAAAATCGACTGGAAGCAGACCCTAGTGGGGAAGACAGCAGAGCAAAAATGGCAGGAGTTTGTATGCATAATTGAGGACACTGTACAGAGGTTCATCCCCAAGAAAAGAAAGATTATCCGGGGAGGGATTAGACAGCCATGGCTGACAAAGGCGGTCAGGAAATGTATCAAAGAAAAAGAGAGATCCTATAAAGTGGCCAAAAGCACTGGGAAATCAGAAGATTGGGAAGGCTACAAAAACAAACAGAGGTTAACAAAGAGACAAATAAGGAAGGAGAGGATCAAATATGAAGGCAGGCTAGCCAGTAATATAAGAAATGATAGTAAAAGTTTCTTTCAATACGTAAGAAACAAACGACAGGCCAAAGTAGACATTGGGCCAATTGAAACTGATTCCGGAAGGCTAGTGATGGGAGACGAGGAAATGGCTGGAGAACTTAATAAGTACTTTGCGTCTGTCTTCACAGTGGAAGACATGAGTAATATCCCAAAAATTATAGAGGGTCAGGGGGCTGAGTTGAGTATGGTTGCCATTACAAAAGAGATGGTGCTAAAAAAGCTAAAAGGTCTTAAAATTGACAAATCTCCTGGCCCCGATGGGCTACACCCTAGAGTTCTGAGAGAGGTGGCTGAAGAAATAGCGGAAGCGTTGGTTGAGATCTTTCAAAAATCACTGGAGTCAGAGAAATCCCGGACGATTGGAAGATCGCTGTTGTAACCCCCTTGTTCAAGAAAGGATCAAGACAAAAGATGGAAAATTATAGGCCAATTAGCCTAACCTCAGTTGTTGGTAAAATTCTAGAATCGATCGTTAAGGATGAGATTTCTAAATTCTTGGAAGAGCAGGGTCGGATTAGAACAAGTCAACATGGATTTAGTAAGGGGAGGTCGTGCCTGACGAACCTGTTAGAATTCTTTGAGGAGGTGACAAGTAGGTTAGACCAGGGAAACCCAGTGGACGTGGTCTATCTGGATTTCCAAAAGGCCTTTGATAAGGTGCCACACAGGAAGCTGCTGAGTAAGGTGAGGACCCATGGTGTTCGAGGTGAGCTACTGGCATGGGTTGAGGATTGGCTGTCTGACAGAAGGCAGAGAGTTGGGATAAAAGGTTCTTTTTCGGAATGGCAGCCGGTGACCAGCGGTGTCCCACAGGGTTCAGTGTTGGGGCCGCAGCTGTTCACCATATATATTAATGATCTGGATGAAGGGACTGGGGGCATTCTAGCGAAGTTTGCCAATGATACGAAGTTAGGTGGTCAGGCAGGTAGTGCTGAGGAAGTGGGGAGGCTGCAGAAGGATCTAGACAGTTTGGGAGAGTGGTGCAGGAAATGGCTGATGCAATTCAACGTGAGAAAATGTGAGGTCTTGCACTTTGGAAAAAAGAATCCAAGCATAGACTACTTTCTAAACGGTGAGAAAATTCATAATGCCAAAGTACAAAGGGATCTGGGAGTGCTAGTCGAGGATTCCCTAAAGGTAAACATGCAGGTTGAATCTGTGATTAAGAAAGCGAATGCAATGTTGTCATTTATCTCAAGAGGGTTGGAATATAAAAGCAGCGATGTGCTACTGAGCCTTTATAAGGCTCTGGTTAGGCCCCATTTGGAGTACTGTGTCCAGTTTTGGGCCCCACATCTCAGAAAGGACATACTGGCACTGGAGCGTGTCCAGCGGAGATTCACACGGATGATTCCTGGAATGGCGGGTCTAACATATGATGAGCGGCTGAGGATCCTGGGATTGTATTCATTGGAGTTTAGAAGGTTAAGGGGATATCTAATAGAAACTTACAAGATAATACATGGCTTAGAAAGGGTGGATGCAAAGAAACTGTTTCCGTTAGACGAGGAGACGAGGACCCGTGGGCACAGCCTTAGAATTAGAGGGGGTAAATTCAGAACAGAAATGCGGAGACATTTCTTCAGCCAGAGAGTGGTGGGCCTGTGGAATTCATTGCCGCGGAGTGCAGTGGAGGCCGGGACGCTAAATGGCTTCAAGGCAGAGATAGATAAATTCTTGATGTCGCGAGGAATTAAGGGCTACGGGGAGAATGCTGGTAGGTGGAGTTGAAATGCCCATCAGCCATGATTGAATGGCGGAGTGGACTCGATGGGCCGAATGGCCTTACTTCCACTCCTATGTCTTATGGTCTTATGGTCTTATGGATTCATAAAGGGCAGGCCGTGCCTAACTAATTTAGTGGAATTTTTTGAGGACATTACCAGTGCAGTGGATAATGAGGAGCCAATGGATGTGGTATATCTGGATTTCCAGAAAGCTTTTGACAAGGTGCCATACAAAAGGCTGCTGCATAAGATAAAGATGCATGGCATTAAAGGTAAAGTAGTAGCATGGATAGAGGATTGGTTAATTAATAGAAAGCAAAGAGTGGGGATTAATGGGTGCTTCTCTGGTTGGCGATCAGTAGATAGTGGTGTCCCTCAGGGATCCGTGTTGGGCCCACAATTGTTCACAATCTACATAGCTGATTTGGAGTTGGGGACCAAGGGCAATGTGTCCAAGTTTGCTGATGACACCAAGATGAGTGGTAAAGCGAAACGTGCAGAGGATACTGGAAGTCTGCAGAGGGATTTGGATAGGTTAAGTGAATGGGCTAGGGTCTGGCAAATGGAATACAATGTTGACAAATGTGAGGTTATCCATTTTGGTAGGAATAACAGCAAACGGGATTATTATTTAAACAATAAAATATTAAAGCATGCTGCTGTGCAGAGAGACCTGGGTGTGCCCGTGCATAAGTCACAGAAAGTTGGTTTACAGGTGCAACAGGTGATTAAGAAGGCAAATGGAATTTTGTCCTTCATTGCTAGAGGGATGGAGTTTAAGACTAGGGAGGTTATGCTGCAATTGTATAAGGTGTTAGTGAGGCCACACCTGGAGTATTGTGTTCAGTTTTGGTCTCCTTGAGAATGGACGTACTGGCACTGGAGGGTGTGCAGAGGAGATTCACGTGGTTAATCCCAGAGCTGAAGGGGTTGGATTACGAGGAGAGGTTGAGTAGATTGGGACTGTACTCGTTGGAATTTAGAAGGATGAGGGGGGATCTTATCGAAACATTTAAAATTATGAAGGGAATAGATAGGATAGATGCGGGCAAGTTGTTTCCACTGGCGGGTGAAAGCAGAACTTGGGGGCATAGCCTCAAAATAAGGGGAAGTAGATTTAGGACTGAGTTTAGGAGGAATTTATTCACCCAAACGGTTGTGAATCTATGGAATTCCTTGCGCAGTGAAGCAGTTGAGGCTCCTTCATTAAATGGTTTTAAGGTAAAGATAGATAGTTTTTTGAAGAAAAAAGGGATTAAGGGTTATGGTGTTCGGGCCGGAAAGTGGAGCTGAGGCCACAAAAGATCAGCCATGATCTCATTGAATGGCGGAGCAGGCTCGAGGGGCCAGATAGCCTACTCCTGCTCCAAGTTGTTATGTTCTTATGTGGTGTAGGTACACCCAATGTGCTGTAAGGGAGGGATTTCCAGTGGTTTCAACCCAGCTACAATGAAAGGAACGATGACATATCTCCAAGTCGGTAGGTTTTGTTACGCAAGTTATGGCCTCTCTTACATCGATTTGTTTCCCAGGATCGGGATTGTTCCCAAGGAGAAACCCATGTAGTTATTATATTTAATAAGGAAATAAGTCAAAACCAGGAAATGATACGTGTATTAGTTTGACTTCAGTTTCAGACAAGATGTTCAAAAGGATTTTTGGCGATGGGGATATGGACATTTTAACATAACCTGATTTATTAGAGAATCTCATCATGATTTCTGAAATAAAAAAAGACTTTCTTCATTAAATTGACTCTTTTGAGGAAGATACAGAATTGGCTTGTGAAGGAAAATGTGGCAGCATGCCCCTTTAAGGGGCGGGTTCCCAGAGGGTCATGTGACCTGATTGACCATTCAGGAAGGACGGCTTCCCAATGAAATCGGGGGTGAGGGAGGATGAAAAGCAGCGGGCAATCTAATTCATGCCCTGTGGGACTCCCACATATAACTGATGAGGTGTCTGACTTCCCCAAATTCCCCATACCTCAAAACTTTCGAGGAGCTTGTGGAATTAGTCAGGGACATTATCACTCAACGATACAACTTCAATTCAATGACACGGGCTACAGGGGAGACGATTGTGGCGTTTGTGGCATGCCTAAAACAAATGGCTGAACAATGCAAGTTCGGTTCTGCACTCAATGACGTGTTGAAGGACAGTCTGGCCTGTGGTGTTAACAACTCAGCCATACAAAAACATTTGTATGTTAACACCACAGACATAGATTACCTTAAATAAGACATCGGAGGTTGCCCAGGCTATGGAAAGTGCCAAAACGGGGGGGGTGACGGAGTTGCAAAGCATGCAAGCGGGCAAGGCGCATGTGGTTTGGCAGGAAACGGCTGGCAGTCGTGGTGCCAAAGATGAAGGTGCAGAAAGTAACGAGCAAAGAAGCTTGGAGCAAAAGAGAGTGCAGAGAAATAGGGAATTTGGTCTGCAGACCAGGCGCTATGAAGAATGCTACTAATGTGAGGGAAGCATCCCTAGGACTGATGTAAATTCAGGTGAGCTACATGTGATGCCTGCAATAGGAGGGAGCACATTAGGAGGTAATGAAAGGCTAGTCAGAACCCACAGGGGCCATCAAGAAAAAACCTCTCCGCCTCCAATATACAGTGTTGAGAATAACCCTGAAAATGATTATGAAGTGCACAGTTTCAACAACATAAAGATGGGCAGTTATGTTTACGCTGATGATACTTAGTCAGCCACTTAGAATGGAGATGAACACGAGTGCCTTTGCTACAGTTGTTTGTGGGGTCCAGCCCCTGAAGTTAAAAAGCATGACTGCCAGGCTAGCCACGTGTCTGGAAAAGCTTTAAGAATCTTAGGAACAACCACAATACCTGTAAGCTATGGGCACCAGTCAGCTCAACTGCCTCCAATAGTAATGGGGGACCAAAGGCCAAGTCTTAAGGACCAGGATTGGCTTCACTCAATTAGATTAAGTCGGCTAGGCATCTTCCAAAGTGAAGATGTCACTCTTTGTGACATCTTAAAAAACTATCAAGAGGTTTTCCAAGCTGAGTTAGGCAAACTATAGGGCCTATGGGCAGCACGGTAGCATAATGGTTAGCACAGTTGCTTCACAGCTCCAGGGTCCCAGGTTCCATTCCTGGCTGGGTCACAGTCTGCACGTTCTCCCCGTGGTTTTCTTCTGGGTGCTCCGGTTTCCTCCCACAGTCCAAAGATGTGCGGGTTAGGTGGATTGGCCATGCTAAATTGACCTCAGTGTCCAAAAAATGTTAAGTGGGGGGTTACTGGGTTACGGGGATAGGGTAGGTACATGGGCTTCAGTAGCGTGCTCTTTGTAAAGGCCAGTGCAGACTCAATGGGCCGAATGGCCTCCTTCTGCACTGTAAATTCTATGAATCTATGATTCAAAGATTAATGCCGAGGCTGAAGTCTGAACTCAAGTGACTAGAAGAATTAGGTATCGTCAAATCTGTGCAGTTTTCAGAGTGGGCAGTTCCAATTGTGCCAGTGGTAAAGCCAGATGGAACCATCGAGATATGTAGGCTGGTTTAGCTCACTCAGCTAAATCACTGGCTTTTGAAGCGGACCAAGCAGGCTAGCAGCACAGTTCGATTCCCGTACCAGCCTCCCTGGACAGGCACCGGAATGTGGCGACTAGGGGCTTTTCACAGTAACTTCTTTGAAACCTACTCGTGACAATAAGTGATTTTCATTTCATTTCATTTCAAACTAACTGTGAATCAGGCACTCAAAAGGACCAATACCCAGTACCAAGAATTGAAGATCAATACGCTAAATTAGCAGTAGACTTAACTTACACCAAGCCTGATATGAGTCAAGCGTACCAATAATTAGAGCTAGACGGATCATCCAGAAAATGTATTCCTATAAACATCAACCGAGTTTATACCTATATTTCCAGCTACCCTTGGGAGTTTCATCTGCGTGTGATATTTTCCAAAGCATAATGGAAAACGTACGGACCTACCCAAGGTGATTTTCTATTTTGACGGTGTGGCCATGGAGGAACACCTAGTAAATCTCGAAGAATTTTTAAAAAGGTGTAAGATGGCCAGAGTAAGGCGGAAAAGAGTAAAAAGTACCTTCCAAGCTCGGGAAGTGATGTATTTGGGATTCAGGGCAGACACCAAAGAGCTACACACTGTGGAGGAGAAGATCAAGGAAATTAAGGAAGTATCAACCCCAAAATCACATCAGAGCTTAAAACATTTTTGGAAATGGTTAACTATTACAGCAGATGTAACCCTAATCTTTCTACAGTATTGGCACCCTTACGCACACTACTCAAGAAGCATCAGTGATGGTGTTGGAAAAAGCGTCATAAAGAAGCC
The DNA here is from genome assembly GCF_902713615.1 of Scyliorhinus canicula. NCBI lineage: Eukaryota > Metazoa > Chordata > Chondrichthyes > Carcharhiniformes > Scyliorhinidae > Scyliorhinus > Scyliorhinus canicula. Next base: position 10,388,274 of record NC_052165.1, read on the forward strand.
TTTGAACAAGTTAAACTAGCTTGACAGCCATCCAGTCTCTTGGTCCATTTTGACCCCTCAAAAGAGTTTGTACCTGCGACGTATCCCCTTCTGGAATCAGAGTGGTTTCGACCCGTAAGATGGAAGATGGCGCAGAAAGGCCTATCACCTATGCCTCAAGGACTCTGACCAGTGCGAGGAAGCTTACTCATAAATAGAAAAGGAGGGACTAGCCTTAATATCTGGAGTGAAGAAGTTCCATCAATACTTCTGGAGATGACATTTCATAGTTGTTACCGACCACAAACCCCTGTTGGGGTTATTTAGGGAGGATAAGGACCATATTGTGAGTGTACATTCCTACACAGGCAACATTTCAAAAGCAGACACATTGAGCCGCCTTCTCCTGCAGCCTCCATCAGTCCCACAGGAAATCATTCTTAGAAATATTGAATCTACAGTTCCCTACAGTGCAGAAGGAGGCCATTCGGCCCACCGTGTCAGCACTGACCCTCTGAAAGAGCACCCAACCTAAGCCCACTCACCCGCCCTATCACCACGTCTGCATCTAACCTGCACATCCCTGAACACTAAGGGGCAATTTGGCGTGGCTAATCCACCTAACGTGCACATCTTTGGACTGTGGGGGGAAACAGGAGCACCGGGGAAAACCCACATAGACAGGGGAAGAAAGTGCAAACTCCACATAGACAGTCACCCAAAGTGAGAATTGAACCCGGGGTCCCTGGCCCTGTGATGTAGCAGTGCTAACCACTGTGCCACCCCTTCTTGCTTTACACTTCTAGATTAATTGCCAGTGTCAGTGTGACAGGTCAAACTTTGGATCCAAAAGGACCCCTTATTATCTCTCATCAAACATATGGTCGTTCATGGCTGGCATTACGATATCTGAACAGTTATGACCCTTTCAGATATGACCCGGGAAGGATATCAACATAAAGAACCCAGTCAAACAATGTGACCAGTGTCAAATGCAGCAAAACCTGCCATCCATGGCCCTGCTGCACCCTTGGAGTGGCCAGGTCAGTCCTGGGTGTGACTACACTTCGATTGTGTGGGCCCATTTAACAGCTTCATGTTCTTGCTTATTGTTAACGTTCAGTCCAAGAGGTTGGACTTATACAAGTCCACGGCCTCATCAGCGATGGTAATGAAATTGCGACAGACATTTGCCACCCCTGGGTTGCCCAAGGTTCTGGTCTCAGATAATGGGGATGCTTTAACTAGTGAAGAAATGAAATGAAATGAAACGAAAATCGCTTATTGTCACAAGTAGGCTTCAAATGAAGTTACTGTGAAAAGCCCCTAGTCGCCACATTCCGGTGCCTGTTCAGGGAGGCTGGTACGGGAATTGAACCGTGCTGCTGGCCTGCCTTGGTCTGCTTTCAAAGCCAGTGATTTAGCCCTGTGCTAAACAGCCAACATTTTATGAGAACTTATTTGAACTGCTCCCGAACATCCTGCTTCAAACGGATTAGTTGAGCGAGCCATCCAAACATTCAAAGCCACCATGAAGAAATAGTCATCAGCCCCTTTACAACTCAGGCTGGGCCATTTCCTGCTCACCTATCGCATTGCACCTCATGTCACCACCACAGGGGTACATGGCCAAGTTGTTAATGGGGAGATTCATTTATGCCATGGTCGGATCTTATATTTATGAATTTTGATGGTGGGGGGTGTTGGAGACTAACCAGAATGCACATCACGACTCGAAGAAAACAGAGAATATTTGAAGTGAACGATTCGATATATGTGAAGACTCTGGGGGCTGGCCAAATTGATTCACGATAACGGTTGTGGCCAAAACTAGTCCTGTGCCTTATGTGATAGATGTTTAATGAAAAAGGGTTAAAAAAAAACACCTAGTCCACTTGAGAAGAAGAGAACCACACCCAGAACCAGTGTGACAGCCAGGCCCCTATTAGGCTCATCAGCGAGATTGCTACAGATGAAAGTAATACTGCAGCAAGCTGCCCGAAGGAGGAACCCAGAAATGTGCCGGAGGAACTGAGGAAACTATCTGCACCTTTGCAAATCGAGAGCCAACCCTTTGAGGTTCAACCCCAAATACCTCTACCACTGAAGGAACCGTTAGCAAATGACAACGCTCTCAAAGGATCAAGAAGACTTCCCTTATAAGAAATTGTGTTGAGATCCATTGGCTTTATTATTTTAAATAGTTTCATTGTTATTGAAATTTTAGGGGGAGTGATGTAGTAGGGTGCCCTTTTCAGGGGTGAGTTCCCAGAGGCTCATGTGCTCCAATCGGCCAATCAGACCAGGGTGCGCGAACCCTGGGGGCTGAGCACACGTTTCTCCGTTAGTTAGCAATTTGAAGTCTTAGAACATAGGAGCCTTTTATCTTACTCTCTGTATACAGTTATTACTTTAATAAACTATTATTCATTAATCAACTTGGTGATCACCTGTTTTTCAGGATACTACCAATAATATTTGACGTTATGCCTCTGGGCTTTCAGAAAGCCTTTGATAAAATGTCACACAAAAGGATGCTGCTCTTGTGGGATTGGTGGGCAGATATTCGGCTGGATAAATTTATTCTAATTTCATTGACAGAAGGGAGCTTTTGGTGGTAGCGACTTTGCATTGGGGTGTACCTCCAGTAAAGCTCGCACAGGTAATTAACAGCCCGTGCTTTTTCTTTCTTCAGGAATGGATAGAGACATTGCATGTAAAATCTACAAGTGTTTAGGGTGACACAATTATATTTACAAGAGCAAGGATATCGAAGGAGAAAAATAAATTACAGGTGCATTTGGAGTCATGGGAAGTGAGCCTGTGACAAACAGATGTCTTTTAGTATTGACGAATACAATGCGATATTCTTGCGCAGGGACAATTCCTAACATGGAGACAACCTTTCATGGTTGTACATTCAAAGCAACCAAGCTGGACAAGGGCCTGCCGATTGTAGCTAGTGAGTCACTGAAGAACCATAAGCAGTAATCCAGGGTTTTTGAAAAAGTTGGATGTAGAGAGAGGACAAATGGAAAAGTGGAAATACAATCATTACTTTATACAGGGACGTGGTGCAGCTGTATCTAAAATGTTGCAATGTTATTGTCATCTTGGAAGGAAAAGGCATGGCTATGGAAAAGGTTCAGAGTAGGGCATCACAGTTGGAAACAGTCATGTTCTGTAGATTGGCTGAAGTGAATGATGAACTTCAGAACATCTAGTTTAAATAATGTATTATGGAACAACTGTGTGATGAGCTAACGAGGATAAATAAATTAGTAAATTAGTAACACTAATTAACTATTGTAGAGCTACTGCAAAATACGTATATCCTCAGCACCTCAGCACAATCTATTCCCAACTCCCAGACTACAGGGTCACATGGTGGGTTTTACCCTCCCACTTAGTGTTTGAAGCTCGTACATAACCTTATGTACAAACTTGCTTTATGCGTATCATCACAGTTACTAATTTAAAGGACTGTGAGTTATCAAAATGGGTTTGGTGAACTGAAACTTATTAACCTTGGAAGGGTCAATTTTAACCCTTCTCTCCCAGGGAGAACGATGCAGGTGGTGCATCGGGGTGGGTGAGGGGGTTGTTTGTGCCGCTCCTTTTTTTGTTGGAGGGGGGGGGGCAGGGTGCACCATTTCTGATTGCCTAAATTCAAGCATTTCCCAGAGGAATGAGAGCCCAATTTAAATGACAGTGTCTCATCCTGGTGATGTCATCAGGAGGCATAGGCCTTTTTAATGACAAGTTCAACTAAGGCCCGCATGGACTTCAACCTATCAGGAAAAGATGGTTACATCATGGATCCTTGCCACAAGAGGTCTAGCTAAAAGTTTTTCTCTGTTCTTTAAGTTTCCTTGTGAGCCAGGAGGAGCAACAGTGCACGGAAATGTAGCTTGGAAATTAAAATTGTATTAGACATATAAAAAGTAGGAGCAGGAGGAACATATTCGGCCCTTCGAGCCTGCTCTGCCAATTATTATGATCATGGCTGATCATCCAACTCAGTAACGTGTTCCTCCCATATCCTTTGATTCTTTTCGCTCCAAGAGCTAATTCTAACTCCTTCTTGAAAATCCTCGTACGAATGGGATATGGCGCTCGACTCATCGATCGACAGTTCCAATGCGCCACAGCAAAAAACCGCACCGACCTCCTCAGAAGACAAACATGGGACACAACCGACAGAATACCCTTCATCGTCCAGTACTTTCCCGGAGCGGAGAAACTACGACATCTTCTTCGCAGCCTTCAACACGTCATCGATGAAGATGAACATCTTGCCAAGGTTATCCCCACACCCCCACTACTTGCCTTCAAACAACCGCGCAACCTCAAACAAACCATTGTTTGCAGCAAACTACCCAGCCTTCAGAACAGCGACCACAACACCACACAACCCTGCCATGGCAATCTCTGCAAGACGTGCCAGATCATCGACATGGATACCGTCATTACACGTGAGAACACCACCCACCAGGTATGCGGTACATACTCGTGCGACTCGGCCAACGTTGTCTACCTCATACGCTGCAGGAAAGGATGTCCCGAAGCGTGGTACATTAGCGAGACCATGCAGTCGCTGCGACAACGAATGAACGGACATCGCACGACAATCACCAGGCAGGAATGTTCCCTTCCAGTCGGGGAACACTTCAGCAGTCAAGGGCATTTAGCCTCTGATCGTAAGCGTTCTCCAAGGTGGTCTTCAGAACGCGTGACAACGCAGAATCGCCGTGCAGAAACTTATAGCCAAGTTCCGCACACGAGTGCGGCCTCAACCGTAACCTGGGATTCATTTCGCATTACATTCATCCCCCACCATCTGGCCTGGGCTTGCGAAATCCTACCAACTGTCCTGGCTTGAGACAATTCACACCTCCTTAACCTGGGGTTACCCCTATCTCTGGATCTGTAAAGACTGAATTACCTGCAAATGCTCGCATTCTAAGCATTGTTTGGCATCTTTGAATTTGTCTATATATATGTTTCTGGAACATATCTCCATTCATCTGAGGAAGGAGCAGTGCTCCGAAAGCTAGTGTTTGAAACAAACATGTTGGACTTTAACCTGGTGTTGTAAGACTTCTTACTGTGCTCACCCCAGCCCAACGCCGGCATCTCCACATCCTTCTTGAAAATGTATGTTTTGGCCTCAACTGCTTTTTGTGGTAACGAATTCCAGAGGCCGACCACTCTCTGGGTGAAGAAATGTCTCCTCATCTCCCGCCTAAATGGTCTACCCCATATCCTCAGACTGTGACCCCTGGTTCATGCCACCCCCACCATCGGGAACATCCTTCCTGCATCTATCCTGTCTAGACCTGCTGGAAATGTTATAGCGAGATGAGCAGCCAAGAATGGAGGAGGCAAAAAGTATTGCAAAAAACACAGTAGGTAGCTCAGCTGGAAGAGAAAGGGAGAACAACATTGAGTTAAGGAACAACATGATTTTCCATTAATCCTAACTGGGAACAGAGTTAGTTTAAATTGCTAAATTGGTATTTTACGATGCAGGATCAGAGAAGTCAACCATGTGGCTGTGGTGTGAAAATTCTGCAGTCTTGGTAGAAAAGCACCACCTTTCCAAGGCTTATTACTGTAGTTGCCAGTTACATAGTTCACAAGAGAACTTAAGCCTGTTTAGAAATAATTGCTCTCCTGTAGTACAGTTGTAAACACAAGTGTCAGCTTTGCAGGGGTGTCTGCTGCTGATTGATCCAATTTTCATCATTAATCTTTTCACCAGCAGGATGTAGAAAGCATGTGAGCTCGTTTTCTGGGTAAAGTGTCATCAACACAGATGTTTTTTTTGTCATTTGAAAACTGCATAGTTTGAGAACCTCAAGCTTACAGTAAGGTTTATAACTGGTCAGAATACCAGCCCTTCACGATGACTCGTGGGCAGCATGGCGGCACAGTGGCTAGCACTGCTGTGCCCTGCGGTGGTGACCACATTAAGGGGTTGGAACCAGGCACCACTTCAAACTCGGTGACATGTCTGTTGTGGCCCTTCTGCAGGAAACATACACTTATCTCAGCAGAAATTGATGCCACTGGCAAAATGTGGGGAGAGGACGGAGGGGTACTGATGGCAAGAGACATGTATGTGGATGGTAGAGTAGTGACCCTGGGGAGGCTAACAGCGATGTTCCAGCTCCCGAAAGGCAATAGCTCCAGAACCTGCAGGTGTGAATCTTCCTCCACAAGAACACAATGTTCCCCAGATACCTGGACACACCCTACTTGTCAGGCCACTAGTGCCAGACTTGCCAGGGGACAGTAAATGTGCCAACATATGCAGACAATTGTTAGAAGAGTTAAAGGCCCCACTGGGTCAGATGCGAGAAAGGTGAGTGAAGGAACTGGGCATGGAGATAAGGGGAGGACTCGGGATCAAAGCCATTCACAGGGTAAACCCCACCTCCTCATGCGCAGGGCTCAACCTAACGCAGCTGAAGGTGGTGCACAGGACAAACCTAAGCAGGACTCGGATGAGCGGGTTCTTCCCGGAGGTGGAGGATAAGTGCGAGCAGTGTCACGGGAGTTTGGCCAACCACACCCACATGTTCTGGTCCTGCCCCAAACTCATTGGGTTCTAGACTACCTTCTTCGAACCCATGTCCAGAGTGGTGGGGTAAAGACGGAGTCGTGACCACCAGTGGCGATCTCCGGGGTCTCAGAGCACCCAGAGCTGTTTGTGGGGAGAAAGGCTGACTCCTTGGCATTTCCTTCCCTGATTGCCTGGCGGAGCCTTCTGTTCAGATGGAGTTCACCAGTGTCACCCAGGGCCTCAAACTGGCTATCCGACCTAGTGGAGTTCGGAAAACTATAAAAAGTAAAATTCACGGGGCAGCACGGTGGCCTAGTGGTTAGCACTGTTGCCTCACGGCGCTGAGGTCCCAGGTTCGATCCCGGCTCTGGGTCACTGTCCATGTGGAGTTTGCACATTCTCCCTGTGTCTGTGTGGGTTTCGCCCCCACAACCCAAAAATGTGCAGAGTAGGTGGATTGGTCACACTAAATTGCCCCTTAACTGGAAAAAATAATTGGGTAATCTAAATTTATAAAAAAAAAATAAAAAATAAAAAATTTAAAAAAAAGTAAAATTCACTATCAGGGGATCTGAGGAAACAATTCACCAGCAATTTCCAAGAGCTGTTCGTGACCAACAACTGGGGGCGGGGTGGGGGGGTGTGAGGGTGGGTGGGTGGAGAGGTTGGATGTGGGGGGGGGGAGGAGGGAGCACCCCACACCACAGCAAGGAGAAGGTGAAGACACCGAGGGGCGTGGGTGCCCACATACGGCAACACCGCAATGCTGCCACACAGAGGGCATAACTGCTCATCCCCTGATTCAGATCTCCATGGGGTGGAGTACTCATAGAATCATAGAACCTACAGTGCATAAGGAGGCCATTTGGCCCGTTGATTCTGGACCGGCCCCTGAAAGAGCACCCTACTTAAGTCCACACCTCCACCCTATCCCCAGTAACCGAATCTACCCTTTTTAGACACTAAGGGCAATTTAGCTTGGCCAATCCATCTAACCTGCACATCTTTGGACTGTATGTGGAAACTAGAGCAGTCAGAGGAAACCCACACAAACACGGGGAGAACGTGCAGACTCCACACAGTATCTGCTGCCTCAGGCTGCAATGGGGCAGCTCAAACTATATCTATGCATTGCTGGTAACTGCAATGTAAGTAGACCATTTATCTTTATTGTCATATTTTTTCATTCCCTCTTTGTTTTTGTTTGATGACACGAATGTAAATTTTACCAAATGTATAATGAAAGGTTGTGAAGGACCAAAAAAAAGAAGCATTTAAATGAGCACGAAATGCCACAGCATACACAAGCACCAAGGGCGGAATTCTCCGCAAGGCCCGACGCCGTCGTGAAACCCGGAGAGGTTCACGACGGCGTCGGAGGCCGCTCCCAGCCCCCTATTCTCCCCCCACCCCGGGGGGGCTAGGAGGGCCGTGCCGTAAATCTCATCCGCGGGGCCTGGTCGCTGGCGTCAAGGCCCGGTGCGTCGAGAATGACGCGGCCGGCGCGCCTAATGACGTCAGCCGCGCATGCGCAGGTTGGCCGGCTCCAACCCGCGCATGCGCGGCTGACGTCACGACGGCTGACGGCTCCAACCCACGCATGAGCGGTTGCCGTCTTCCCCTCCGCTGCCCCGCAAGATGTGGCGGCTTGATCTTGCGGGGCGGCGGAGGGGAAAGAGTGCGTCGCTTTGAGACGCCGGCCCGACGATCGGTGGGCACTGATCGCGGGCCAGTCTCCTACCGAGCACGGCCGTGGTGCTCACTCCTCTCTCCGCCCCCCACAAGCATCAAACCAGCTTTTTGTGCCATGTTCATGCTGGCAGCGACCAGGTGTGGTTGCCGCCGGCATCAACTGGTCGGGAACGGCAGGCCGCTCGGCCCATCCGGGTCGGGGAATTGTGGGTCGCCGTGAAAAACGCAAAACGCAAAACGTAAAATGCAAAACGCGACACGCCACTTTGGGGGGGGGGGGGGGGGGGGGGGGGGGAATCGCGGAGAGTGCCAGAGCTGCCCTCCCGCGATTCTCCCACCCGGCGTGGGAGCGGAGAATTGCGCAACAAGTGCTGGAAAATGGGATGAGGGATAGATTGGTGCTTGGTAGCTGGCACAGTCATGATTGGCCGAAAAGCCTCTTTCCGTGCTGTAAAACGTTTATGACTCTGTGACTCTAATAGGGTGACTTGCTAAGTCTTTCTCATTTATATTCGCCCCTGCATCGCATTTGTGGTTTTACATATTTATTTTCTCCATCGAACTCTGCCAGTTTGATAATAGCCGAAATGTGAAGTTTCATAACTGGGTTTGTTTGCCGTTGTTTCCTTTCTAAGCTGCTTTGTGCTTATCTCACTTGTGCCAAATTACGTCGGTGTCGCATTAGAGAGCTTTTACGAGATTTCAGAGGTCGCAGTGTCAAACAATTTTAAAAACATTATTCTAAAACCAGCTGGAATGGGATTTGGACCTCCAAAAAAAAAGTACAAAATGGATAATGGTGGTTATTGATGATGACCATTGAGATGGCTTTCAACATGAGGGTCACCTCATTCTGGTCTGATATTAGGCGTACTCGGGGCACTGTAGTTCTTTTCTACTTATTTATGAACCGAGATTGTCAAATTCTCAAGTTAAAATAATTTAGAAATGGTGCATGTTGAATCTTTGGCTATAACGTAGTCATTTGCGAATTTGCTTGGTTAAGCTGCCCAGATGAGAAGTTAACATGTATTTGTTTTCAAAATCCACGGATCTCTGTTAAATTGTAGTTGCTGGTAGCACTTTCTGCATTGCTGTTGTCACTCATCTTTTTAGCTGACTTTAATCTCGGAGGTGACAGCGTAAATTATTTTCCCGTCGCCTGCCTTCACGCTGTTGTTGAATAGCATCCTGCTGAAATCGACTGAGTCTAATTGTGGGAGGGCTGTTCCTTTCTCTGAGAATCGACACTACATTCCCAAGAATGGTTTGCTCCCCAAAGGAGCAATAACCAATTCCTTTTGATGTTAAATGGTTCCCATACTAGAGAGATTGCCTACCTGCCAAGAAAGATCAGTCTTGCTTAGAAACAAAAATTGTGTCAAAAATAATTGCTTTTGTTGATCTTCACTAAGGGGAAAACATATCAAATCTATATGTATGAGCGGTTACTGAGTCTGGGAAGCTGTCACTGCAAGTAGCTTGCTAAAGGTATGACTGGTTTACATTCATTCTTGAATAATTATCGAGTGGGTGACTGAAGATTGACTATCCTTTCTCTCTTGTTGGACAGTTCTTTCTTTTGATTGAAAGGTTCTCCAAAGCATCCATTTTGCTGGGGGAAAAAAACTTAGTACCAATTGAAATGAGCTGTTTTGCATACGGTAATCACGTCTCTAAAATTAAGAACGTTCCATTTCTGAGAAGCTCGTATCTCAAGCAGAAGAATGCACAAATCTTTAAATTCACACCAGTTGAAGAAAAAGAAAACTCGCCCATCAAACCTGTCCCAATAGAGCATCATGCGGCCTCGTCTTCCTCTCCCCCAACACCCTGTCTCCTGGGGAGAGGCAAAAAAAAAGCAGAGAAAATCCCTTAGCCCGATTGAGGAAAATGCTCTAGAAGATTTCACTCCAATACTGATGGTAATCAGGCCAAGTACAGGAGACCACAGGGATTGGCAGGAATAATTGCATCTATCTCTGAGCCATTTTTTACAACTGGACATTGCGCTGACCTTTCCTATAATTTGTTAGGAGCGTCAGACTCTGACCGAAAACGGTTGTGCATTTCTCCAGGAGGGCCATTGAGTTTCCAGACCAGATTTTCTGGCATTCCGCCAAAAGAAAAAGCGCGGTTTACGGCATCGGTCTGCCCGGGCCTGGCCTACCCAGCAGGGCCGGCTCCACAGAGATCGGGGCGCCCCGATCAGTACTGACATTCAACTCTCCCTAGCCCCCCCCCCCCCCATCACAAAATTATCGGACGCTCCCCCACACCCCCACGGCACAATTATCGTGGGGGCCTTCATCCCAAACAGCCACTGTGGCAGTATTTCAGCCTCTTGGCCCCTCAATGCCTGCTGTGCCCGGCACTGCAAATTCCCATCCTCCTTTGCCCATGGGGCAGTTCCCTGGGCATGTCCCCCTCTGCAGCACCCTCCTCCCCAGGACTAGATTTAGCTTTACACCCCGGGGGTTCCTCTCAACTGATTCACGCCTTTGTATGCCTGTTCTAAACCTTGCGGACATGACCTTCTTTGGCGAGGTATGAATTTTAAGTGAGAATTTTAAGAGGGGGAAATCATGTGCTGGGGGCTTGTTAATAATATTAACATTTATTTAAATGTATTACATTTAAATGTAATACCCTGGGCAGCAGGGTAGCATGGTGGTTAGTATAAATGCTTCACAGCTCCAGGGTCCCAGGTTCGATTCCCGGCTGGGTCACTGTCTGTGTGGAGTCTGCACGTCCTCCCCCTGTGTGCGTGGGTTTCCTCCGGGTGCTCCGGTTTCCTCCCACAATCCAAAGATGTGCGGGTTAGGTGGATTAGCCATGCTAAATTGCCCGTAGTGTCCTAATAAAAAAAAAAGTAAGGTTAAGGGGGGGGGTTGTTGGGTTACGGGTATAGGGTGGATACGTGGGTTTGAGTAGGGTGATCATTGCTCGGCGCAACATTGAGGGCCGAAGGGCCTGTTCTGTGCTGTACTGTTCTATGTTCTATGTTCTATGTTCTAATTAGGTTCTCGCTCTTTGTGGGCAGGAACCTCGTTATGTCATCGGAAGGGGCCATGGAAAATCGGGAAACGCAATCTCGATGGAAAGAATAGTTTTTCCCGATTGTGCTGGTGTCACCATCCTTGCTGACAGCTAACACGGGCTCAAGGTTCCGTCAATTGTCTTGACTCTTAGCAGTGTATTTAGCTTCCATTTGATGGACTACAGTGAATCTATACTTTGTGCAGTTTAAGGTTTATCTGCCCCAGAGGTTAATTCTATGTGAAAATAAATACTTGCTGTCATCTACATTTTTGTACTCTAAGCTGAGCCCCTTATCCCCCCCCCCCCCCCCCCCCCCCCCCCCACACCCACCCCATTGCTATCAAGCTCAAATAACCTGTACATCCAGACTAAATCTAACACCTTAATTGTTTTGAGAATGTAAATCACATCACCTCAAAGTCTTGGCTAGATATGGGACAGGATTCTCCGTCGGCCAATGTCAGAATGGCGAAATGTGATTGGGCGGAGAATCAGTTCATTGGAATTGATTACATTCCACGTGGCACCGGCACTAGCCCCTCCACAGTCGCGGAATTGGTCCAGTTCCAGCACCAGTTTTGCTGTCGCGAAAGTCGACGAATCTTGTCCCGACGTCAACATCTCAGGAACGGACAATCCAGCCCCTGGTATTAGAAGCAACATTACTTTTCATAGTTGCTAAGAAATAGAGATAATTTTAAGTTATATTTTTGTTGTGGTTATTAGGAATAAGACGTGGCTTTAAGTTTTAGGTTAATTTGTATTTCTGAAGTTGAATGCTAAGAAAACTGCAGTTTATGTTTCACTTTAAAAGATGCCTACATTTAAAAAAAAAAATTTAGAGTACCCAATTAATTTTTTCCAATTAAGGGGCAATTTAACATGGCCAATCCACCTACCCTGCACATCTTTTTTTTCGGGTTGTGGGGGCGAAACCCACGCAAACACGGGGAGAATGTGCAAACTCCACACGGACAGTGACCCAGAGCCGGGATCAAACCTGGGACCTCGGCACCGTGAGGCAGCAGTGCTAACAACTGTGCCACCGTGCTGCCCTCACATTTTAATGAGGTTTTATGACTCTAAGGCAAACACAGAGTAAAAAAAAACTGGGCTTTGCCCGGTAACCAGCGGTGATTGGTTCTGATCTCATTGAGATGTTTTTCAGGGATAAGGCTGGGTCTCTAGTTTCACTTTTGGTTCTGAAGCCTGGTTGGAGGAGCTCCATCTCCCTCTCTCAGAGATCTGATGAATTATCTCTGGGAATCCAGTCTAAGAGTTCTCTCTCTCTCCGAAAAAGGCTGTGCAAACAGAATACAGCAACTGATAACAATCTATCTTCTCACAAGAGGCTGATCTTCAAGAAGAGACACACACCTGATAACCCTCTCTAAGAACAGGCTGTTGTGGGGCCAGATGCCTCTCCGAGGAAAGCTGTGAGTAAGATATACTGTTGAACTGGAAAAAATATAATTACATACTGTAATTCAGAGACTTTAAACCACACTTACATGTTGAAGAGAGTGCACTTAAGAATTCATCATCTTAAGCAAGGACCTTTATCTTTTAACATTAATCCTTATTATTGTTTTCACCCTTTTCCTTCCCCTCTGTGTTTGTCTCTCTTGTGTGTGTGGGTAGAAGGTGGGGCAGTTAAAAGGAGACTCCGGTGTTAAAGGGTATTTAACCAACAGTTTTCACTGCAATTTCATATTTGTTCCAGTTTTTAAAAATACATTTAGAGTACCCAATTCATTTTTTTCCAATTAAGGGGCAATTTAGCATGGCCAATCCACCTGCTCCGCACATCTTTGGGTTGTGGGGGTGAAACCCACGCAGACACGGGGAGAATGTGCAAACTCCACACGGACAGTGACCCAGAGCCGTGATCGAACCTGGGACCTCAGCGCCGTGAGGCCGCAGTGCTAACCCACTGCACCACCGTGCTGCCTTATTTGTTCCAGTTATAAATAAACAGTAATTATGTTTAAGTTACAAACATGAGGACTGTTATTATTGGGCAGCCAAGGGCCAAAGAATTCGGGGTTTTAAAAAAAAAGAATTATTGGTTTATTCAAAACAATTGTACTGTTGTTAAATTAAATTTTAAGTTAATTGTTAGATATTTGTGATGTTTAGTTGTACCTACCGGATGTAAGGCTGTCGTAAAGAAACCTTCATGGTTGTGATACTTTCTTTCTTACAAGGGGGAAGGTGTTGGAAGTCAGAGATAGTTTTAAGTAAGTTATATTTGTGTGTGTTTGGAATTAGATATTACTTTATAATTCTGCAATTGAGTGTTCAGGAAACTAGCTTTAGCTTCACTTTAAAAGATTCCTGCAATTTAATGAGGCTTAAGCACTCTAAACAGACACAGGGTGTAAAAAAACTGGACTGTAGCCTGGCAACAGTGGGGAATAGAAAGCAGTTTGAGGTTCAGTTGGAGATTATGCTCTTGAGGATAAGGGAGAAGTTCAAGTCTCCCTGTAGCAGGACAGAGAGCAGCCCAAAAACTAAAGAATAAAGGTCCCCAAACCAGGGAGTTGGACAGAAGGAAGCTGCAAGAAGACCTTCCAGACAAAGGGAAAGAAAATAAATCTGAAAAAAGCTCCTTTTAAATGAAGTTAAGAATGAGGAGCAGAGGGTCCAAGTTTAAAAAGAGGGCTACAGAATGGAGACCTGGAATGACATGGACTAGCGAGAAGATAAAGAAACAAGGCGACCCAAATCCTGATGACTGCTTAAATTTAAATAATCTTTATTGTCACAAGTAGGCTTACATGAACAATGCAATGAAGTTACTGTGAAAATTCCTCGAGTCGCCACATTCCGGCGCCTGTTCGGGTACATGGAGGGAGAATTCAGAATGTCCAATTCACCGAACAGCGCGTCTTTCGGGACTTGTGGGAGGAATCCGGAGCACCAGGAGGAAACCCACACAGACACGGAAGAACGTGAAGACTCTGCACAGACAGTGACCCAAGCCAGGACTCAAGCCTGGGACCCTGGCACTCTGAAGCAACCATGATACCCACTGTGCTACCGGGCTGTCCGTACTATGGGCCTATGAGGCAGTGGGTGTCCTGTTGGCATGGCTGGGTATTTGAGGCTGCACGGAAGGTGAAGCTTGAATGTTTTTCATGTTCCAGGGCAGAGGAACATCGGAAGGAGAAGTTGAATCCCTGGAAGTGCATCCTTGGTGAAGACATCAAAGAGAAAGGGTAATTCTGTAGGAGATTCCAGATGGTGCACTTAAAGAGCAGAGATTGAAAAGCCTCATGTGAAATACAGAGTTCCTGTGAGGTTCCTAATATTACAAAGATTAGGTGTAAGCTGATGAGAAATCTGTAGAAATTGTTTTGGGTGGCAGCTGTCACTTGATCTCTGAATGTGGTGTGTCTGAACACAGTTTTCTTGTTGCTTTGTGTGGACTGTGAACTGTGGACTGAGTATAAGTTTTATTTTGTAACTTGTGTTATCCTTACAAACCGGTATATAACTGTTAAGGTATAGGTAGGATGCGGGAGTAATGTCATATAATTTGTACTGTTTAATAAATGTTTTAATCTTTTCTTTAAAGTTCAACAGTCTTTGTGACTCAGTTGAGTCGTCGCCCGCCACGTATCTAGCCAAAAAAATAGGCGTTAGGGGGCTGATTCTCCGTTCCTGAGGCTAAGTGCCAACGGAGGATCCAGGAAGATCAGCGCGAAACCCTCACTGATTCCGCTACCGGTGAGAGGATAGCACTGGCGCGGCGCAAAACGGCTACAGAACACACGGCAAACGGTTGGAAAATCGTCGAGTCCGTGCTACACTTACGCAGGGCTGACAAGCTGCAGCCGCACGTACGCCTCCACCCCCCACACAGGCACCGATCGCGCAGGAAAATATGGTGCCAGCCATGCTGGACTGCATCCCTGTCCACCCCGACCCCACAGCCCACCTCCCAGCCACACCCACTCCCCAGCCCTGGCAGAAGCCCCCCGGCCAGTGGCATGGATCTCGGCCGAGTGTGGTGGTGCTGGACACTGTCCGCATGCCCTCTCTCCGCAGCTGCCATGCCGGACTCACGACCGCTGAGCCCACACGTGGCCAGCGCTATTGCGACCTCGGCCCAATGGAGGCGGAGCAACGCGGGTGGGCCCACTAACGACATTCCAATTGGGTTGCGACTGCATGCGGTGCGTGTCTCGATGACGCTGATTTGGAGGGAGGGGAGCATCGCGACCTGGCGTCATACCACCGCCTGCCGCAATTTAGGCGTTGGTAGCGATTCTCCGCCCTATTGCCGTTCCCGATTTCGGTATCAGCCAACAGAGAATCCCGCCCAGGATCTATCAAGCCAAGTTCCACCCTGGGATCTGACATGTCCAGTCGTAACATTAGCTGGGGGAATAACAGAGTTGATAATATGAGATTGCCCAACATCTTTTACCTGCCTGCCATTGGAAAGTGTGATTTTTTTTTGAGGAGGCTGCAGAAAGTCAGAATCCCATGAATGGTACCTGGTCCAGTGCAGCATCAAGGAATGTGATGGTTTGTCACCATAGAACGCTGTAAGAAGCCATAACCTCACCTCAGCAGAATTGTAAATTCTGAATATTCATTCACCATTCGGCAATATGAAATTCTTTCAAAGCCAAAAGACAACTCAAGCATATATATTTCTTTCTCGCCATTTGCCGAATCATAGAACTAGAGAATTGTGCAGCATCAAAGGGGGCAATTCGGCCAATCGAGTCTGCATCACGTTTTTTGAACAGCAGTTTATTTAGTCCCACTCTCCTGCTCTTTCTCCATATACCTCCAGGATTCCCTCTTGAGACCCATGATTGAATCTGTATTCACCATTCCAACCACACACTGCATGAAAAAGATGTTCCTCATGTTGTCTCTGGTTTTTTTGCCAAACACTTTCAATCTGTGTCCTCTGACCCTTCAGCCACTGGGGAAAGGACTGGGGAGGCTGGAAATCTGAAACATAACAAGTGCTAGAAGTACTCAGCAGGTCAGACAACACCTATGGAGAGAAACACAAAGTGATAATTTTAGGTCTGTGACCATTATCAGACACACACTTGCATATCTGAATAGTTTAGTCCTGTATTGCTTTTCTGGTAACTGCTTACAGTTTTGCCTGTCTAGAAACAAACCAGTGAATGATTATTCTTGGGCGACAACTGTAGCTAGCCTGGACAGGGATTGTGGTCCGATGAAGACTCTGCAATAATGGGAGAATAGAAATCGATAAGCAAACCACAAAACTGTTACGATTTTAATTTAACTTTGACTAATTAAGATGCAAAAGTTAATTAGTGTCTGAAAGTAGAAGACAAGTTACTTTAGTGGACAGCTCTGTGGTTCAATTATTTGATAGAGAAATAGACCACTTAGACTGGATATCCATTACGAACACCTTGTTAATTGGCCTTACAAACAGCTGCAGACACAAATGATTAAAAATGGAATAAGATAAAAATAATGAGACATCTGCAAGTTAGCTCTGAAGATCAAGATGCAGCTTTTCCTGGGGTTGGGAGGAAGATGATTGGGGAACAACGTGAGATGAGATTACGGAATGAAGGTGTCGGTCTTGCTGATCAAGAACAGAATGTGTCTAAGAGTTGAAGGAGCTAATGGCAGGAGAATAACTCTTAGGCGAGCTTTTACCCCATGGTTAAGACAAATAGCTTAGTACGGGATTTTTAAATGAAGGAAATATATTTTTGGGAACTCCTTTCAATATTCCACATAGACCGTGAAATAGGGTATTATGGAAGGGACTTGGGCAGCACGGTGGCGCAGTGGTTAGCACGGCTGCCTCACGGCACCGAGGTCCCAGGTTCGATCCCGGCTCTGGGTCACTGTCCGTGTGGAGTTTGTACATTCTCTCCGTGTTTGCGTGGGTTTCGCCCCCACAACCCAAAGATGTAGGTGGATTGGCCACGCTAAATTGTCCCTTAATTAGAAAAAAATGAATTGGGTACACTAATTTTTTTTTTAAATGGAAGGGCCTTCAGTGCACCAAGTGCTCTTGGGTAGATTGAAAAGTCATGAAGCTGTGAGGCACTGAAAAGAATAGGGAAAGGGGAAGAGGAGCAGTCTGCACAGGCCTTCATAACCCAGATTGGTACTCACTACTTTGCTGTATAAAATGCTTCTGTACATAACACAGTATATTGTGTTATACCCCCTCTTAAACTCTGATTAACCTCAACATACTCACCATAACGTACAGATAACGTTAACACTTTGTGTGCTTAAATAAAGATATCAACAATTTGGAAAAATTATAATTGTAGCTCATTTTGGCTTTTGTCGACTGCTTATAGTTACATATCCATAGATCCCATAGGCTTTAGTGAATGCACTGAACTTTTAGATAGAGGTAAAATGACGCTTATGGAATGTTTTGCCAATGGATCTTTCCAGTGACATCATTGCCGATCTCTTTGTGAAGAGGCTATAAATGAACTTTTATCCAGAAGTTTGGCTTATTCACAGCTGCATTCTCGAACAGCCCGAGAGGGTGTCTTACAGCCTGTGCAAACTTCTTTATTGTTGTAACTCCTAATGAGTTTGATGAAATCCATATTATAGCCTCATCAGATACTGCCTTAAAAAGGTCAGAGTATTCCTGTCAGAGAACTAACTGAGGGAAAGCATACCTGACTGATGAGATACACCCTTTCAGGTCCCATGTCAAGTCCACCCAAGAGGTTTTGGACGAATGACAACAGCAATCTTCGCAGTGGAGACACCAGACGCAAACAACTCAATTGACTGACCCAATCATTCCCATAAATGCTTTCGCTTGCATCAGTCATTGAGAATATTAAACTCGATTTAAAATTTATCCTACATGTAGCCGGGGAATCAGTCCAGCATTTTAGTGCAAGTGTCACTGTACTTTTAAGAGTGATTATAGTGGACTTGTTACGAAGAGGTAATTGGCTCTACTCCACCCAGCTTTTTATTTTACTCCCAAAAGACATTGGACCAAATTCCCCGCCTCGTGACACTGCAAACGCGAACTGCAATCGGGCGGAGAGTCGGGCATCCGAGCAAAATCGAGGTCTGCGCCCGCCACCAATTCGTGCGCCATGCTCCGGTCCCTCGCTGGTGGCGATAACGAGGTTTGCGCCCCGCGCTGGCGGAGGCATGCAAGACCGGCATTTGCACGTTTTTAAATGTGATTAGCGGGTTGGGCACAGTATCCTTCGCCCATACGTGATGCTCCACTCCCCCCGGGCAGAGATGTCGAGGGGGTGAATTACTGCAAGTATTTATAAATGTGGACTGCGCGCTATGGATGTGGAGGGTGAACAGGAGGCTAGAAAAACACTGAAAAATCTTTGAAAACTGTCGGTCTGGCTGGGTGATGGCTGCCCGAGCCGGGGACAGTAGCGGGTTGCCAAGTCAGTGGACTTGAGGTATCCCTCGCGGAATCGAGGTGGCCTGGCTCAGACCGCCATCACTGTAGTCTTTGATTCCTGGTTGCTCACTCAGAAGGCCCCAGCTGTATCATCAAGGGCCAAGCTCAATGAGGAGCCCACCAGGTGTTGGCACTCCTCAGAAGCGCTGTCCCATTGCAGAGGAATCAGGGGATCAAGAGTGCTCACCCCAACCAGAGGACACCTGCAATGTGACCTTTGGAACCCTCCCTGGTTCTCTGCCCCTCTCAGGTCAGCGGACTCACCAGTGAGCCCCGTCCCTCAGGATCACCAGCTGTCTCCTCCTGGTGAGGCTGGCAGCACTGACTGGCTCTGCCACCACCTCCCAGGCGGTGTTCAGGAGGGCGGGCGTGGGTCTGCAGCCCACACTGGGGAAGAGGGTGTCCCTCCGCTCCTCACTGGCATGGAGCTGTGGGTCCACCTCAGACTCCTGCGTGTCTGCGTGGGTTTCCTCCGGGTGCTCCGGTTTCCTCCCACAGTCCAAAGATGTGCAGGTTAGGTGGATTGACCATGATAAATTGAACTTAGTGACCAAAAATGTTGGGAGCGATGGTTGGGTTGGGAGGATAGGGTGGAGGTGAGGGCTTGGGTGGATCGGTGCAGACTCGATGGGCCGAATGGCCTCCTTCTGCACTTTATGTTCTATGTTTATGTCTCCTGGCCTTGGGGTGGGGGGGGGGGGGGGGTTCTGGTCTTCCCTGGGCCATCCTAGTGGGTAAGTAGAGTGCTTAAAAACAGCTTCAGCTGCCAGGCTGTTTGGCGCTAACTCTGGCCCCAGCGGTTGGAATGTCCGCTGGGCCCGGAATTGCTCAGAATTCGCGGCAGCAGAGCGCTGGCCCATTAGTATGTCCTGAATTACTTCACAAATTGCGCCTCCAACGGGAACGCGAACTGCATACAATTCAGTCCTGTCATCAATGCTTCGTGGTGGATTCACCATTCAGGATAATACAAGTGGGATTCTCCGTTGCGGGACCCTTTGATCATGTTCCCTGCTGGAACAGAGAATCGGGCGTCGGGGGAAAAATCAGGATCGATGCTGGGTGCTGACCAGAACGCAATCCTCTGAGCCCCGGAATCAAGGTCCACGCTGCATGCCAGCGAGAATATGTAAATTAATGCAAATGACCTAGACAATACAGGTGTTGGGGTTTGGTGGAGGGTAAGGGAGATGTAGGCAGGTGGATTTTGGTTGGCCTCTATGGAAAACGGTGGGGGGGGGGGGGGGGGGGGGGGATGTGAGGACGGGAGTGATGCCAGGGGCTCAGAGGTGGTGACTCACCCGAACTGCCCTAAGGAGGCCATTCATCTTTTTGTGACACTGAATCCCAGTCCTCCTAGTGAGACTAGCGGCTCATTGCCTCTGTTACATCCTCCCAGGCCCTGCTGACAATGGTTGGCTTGACTCTCCTGCTCACCCTGGGGAAGAGGGTTTCCCTCCTCTTCTCCACCGTGTCCAGCATTCTCTCCAGCTAACTAGCCATGAATTTGGGGGCAGGTCTTCTCTGGGCCGTCTTCTTGGTTGGAATGAGTGGTGTGCGGCGAGTGGAGTATAAGCAGCTCCAGCTTACCAGACTCTACAGTCCCAATTCCTGCCCCAGTGAATCAGACACCAGC
The DNA here is from genome assembly GCF_902713615.1 of Scyliorhinus canicula. Lineage (NCBI taxonomy): Eukaryota > Metazoa > Chordata > Chondrichthyes > Carcharhiniformes > Scyliorhinidae > Scyliorhinus > Scyliorhinus canicula. Next base: position 10,408,626 of record NC_052165.1, read on the forward strand.
AGGACTGGGAATTGCTCTGGATTCACATGGGAAGAGTGCTGGTCCATTTGCATTTCCCAATTTGCTTCCCAAATAGCACTCCCAACGGGAAAGTGAAGCGCACGCATTTCAATCCTGGCGGCAGCACTTCGGGCTGGACTCTCCGTTTCTGAGGCTATGTGTTCAGGATTCCTGGACATTCACAATAGCAAAAGTGGATCGATTCAGTGTACGTGGAGTGGCTAGCACCGGCGCCACATGGAACACAATTGATTCCAGTGAGAAACGGTGCGGGATTCACCGGGTCCGTGATTGACACTCGGGAGGCTGACAAACTACAGCTGCTCAGACACATTACACTCCCCGCACACACTCATCCCAGAAAACAAGATGGTACTGGTTGTGCTGGAGGGTGCCCTGTGGTAGTCACCACTGTTTGTATAATACTTGTATTAGAGGTAATACGGTAAGGCTCCTGTACTACAGGTACGGGGGTAGGTCCCTGCCTGATGGCTCCGCCCAGTAGGCGGAGTATAAATGTGTGTCCACACCGAGCTGCTCCCATTTCTGGTTAGCAGCTGCAGAAGGCAACACATCTCTGTTTAATAAAGCCTCGATTACTCTCTACTCCCGTCTCGTCGTAATTGATAGTGCATCATGCCCATACAGCTGACAGGTCGTCTGGGATCAGAGGACACTCAGGGGAAGACCTCTCCACTCAGCCTCACACCCTCCCCCCTCACACTGGCATATCCCCATTCCTGTCCTCTGGTCTGCCAGGTTAACGCACCTGGACACTTGAGTCTCCTGGATCTTGTCCCTGTAGTGATCTCTGTATATGTATATACATAGAGGGTTAATGTGTAGTCAGTACAGTCAGATGATCATTAGAGGGCAACGCCAACAGGGGGTATAAATACAAACTCAGTCTGTTTTCCCTTCGGGTGTGTTGTGACTAGAGAACAGAAGTGTAGAGTTAGCTCAGAGTGTAAGTGTGATATTCATAGCTAATCTAATCTATCTTGTTTAATTTAACTACGAGTAAAGGTACTGAAGAATCAAACTCAGAAGTTAATTGATTAGTTACTCAATAAATTATTTGTTATCACTGAACGACTTCAAGTATTCATCATCGTCAAAGTTAAGAACTTCTCTTTTTAGAAACAAATGAGTAAATATATTACTTCGTAATATGACAGTCCCATTGCCATTCACCAAGGAAAACCGCCCCCTCCCCACCCTCCCTCCCCTCCCCACTGGGTGACAGGGATATTGAGTGGATGCATGGAACCCGTGCCTGCATCCTCATGGAAGATCTTAAAGAAGCCCACACCATCATGAAATGTGACAGGGTGAGTGATTATAGACTCACCATAAAGCCTGGCCTTGTGGGTCACTTCCTGGGTGATGTAAACACTTGATTGAGCATCGGGGTTGATTGGTTGGGACTGAAATCGTGGCATTCCTCTATCGCTTTGATATTTCCTTGGTACTGCTGAGTTGCCAGTGAAGGATGAAGCTGCATTCCAATAAACTGAATACAGCTGTGACAGATGAGGCACAGCTGATTAGTGTAAAGCCCGTGATCAGCGTGACACACATACATCTTGAGGCCACCCACATTCCCCATTTCACAAACCCAACACACTTCTTCCGGAGAAACAAACTTCCGAAACAAGTTCAATTGATCGTCAATGGAGTTCCACTCCTTGGTAAGCCGAGTTGTGCCTGAGGGTGGGGCTGTACTCACAGTTCCGTTGTCCTTCCCCAAGTGAGAGGTCTTCATTCCTCATGAGGCAGGGAAACAAGCCATTCCTGAGTCGCCCACTCTTCCCTTCCAGCCTGGCCTCTCATGGGACCCCACGCAATTACCTCAATCGTCCCCCAGTGGTAACCCTCGGTATTCACTTCCTGCCACCCACCTTTAATAATAATAATAATAATAATAGCTTATTGTCATAAGTAGACTTCAATGAAGTTACTGTGAAAAGCCCCTAGTCGCCACATTCCGGCGCCTGTTCGGGAGGCCGGTCTGGGAATTGAACCCACGCTGCTGGCCTTGTTCTGCCTTACAAGCCAGCTGTTTAGCCCACTGTGCTAAACCAGCTTGTCAGCTGCCAGTGAGTTTGGGCACTCCCTCAGGAGGTGATTTGAGCAGAAACCCAGCAGGAAGGACACAAGAAGTGATGCCGGAATTCCAGCTTTCAGACACCCTTAAAACAAGGGGTTCCCCGATGTGAATGGAAGGTAAAGCCTGCTGGCGACCACCCCTTCCCCACCACCGAGACTAAGTGACCTACCCCAGCTCCGGCCCAAGTTGAACTTATTTATTTATAATTTCCAAAGTATAATCTGTATTGTCACAAGTAGGCTTACATTAACACTGCAATGAAGTTACTGTGAAAAGGCCCTAGTCGCCACATTCCGGCGCCTGTTCGGGTACACTGAGAGAGAATTCAGAATGTCCTAATTACCTAACAAGCATGTCTTTCGGGACTTGTGGGAGGAAACCGGAGCACCCGGAGGAAGTCCACGCAGACACGGGGCGAACGTGCAAACTCCACACAGATAGTGATCCAAGCTGGGAATCGAACCTGGGACCCTGGCGCTGTGAAATAACAGTTCGAACCACTGTGCTACCGTGCCGCTCCAATGTTGAATAGCAGTGAATGGTTTTGATCCATCAACCTCTGGGTTATGGGCCCAGCACGCTTCCACTGCGCCACTAGCCTGGAGAATCATGGCTGCCTGAGCGTTCATCTCCGATATCCCCGTCGGAGGAGAGGCCACCAGGATCCCACCGGCAGCCGGTGAAAGGTCTGGAGAGAGTGTTCGCTAATGACATGCTAATGTATTAAAATGAGGTTACCAGGGACGTGGCATGTGATTGACACCACTCCACTGGTGAGAAGGGTAAGGTTCCAAAGCCAATGATGCCAGAGAGAACTGTGCCTTTCACTTCTCCCTGGATTTTGAGACCGTGCCGACATTCCTGTGGGCGGAGAGGGCTCAAAATCGCCTCTGTGGTGTTTTTACAGAAAATATATTTTTTAGCATGTTGCACCAATTTTAAATAATCCCCTGGGAAGCAAAGGGTGCATTTGGACCTTTGCTTGCTGTGCCTGAGGCAGCTTCCAAATCACAGAGTTGTTTTAACACAGAAAGAGGCCATTCAGTGTCAGTGCTAGCATAATGCACCTGGTGCCATTCCGCTGCCTTCTCCCCCGAGATCTTCACATTCTTCTTTTTCAGATGGTAGTTCAATTCCCTCTCGAATGCCTCCATTGAACCAGCCTCCACCACATCCTCAGGCAGCCCACTGCAGATCTTAACCGCTCACTGCACGACATCCCCATCTCTTCCCATTGCCATTGCTTCTTTTGCCTGTTACCTGAAAGCTGTGCCCTCCCGTTCCTGCTTCCTCCACCAGTGGGAACAGTTTTTCCCAACCCACCCTGTCCAGGCTCATGATTTTGACCACCTCCATCAAATCTCCTCAACTTTCTATTCTCCCAGGAGAACAATCCCAACTTCTCCAAACTATCCAGATACCCGAAGTTCCTCGTCTCTCTCTGTTCTTCTGCTTATTAATATTGTGGGATCTCAAAAACTATAATGTGCATATTTTGCTTAGCTTCATGATTATCATGGTTGCTCCTCTGAGCAGGGGGCTGGTGGACACAGTACTTTGGATATTTGAGTGGGCAGGAGGTGAGGAAAATAAATTCAGGAGACAGAAAACCAGAGTGGACAAAGGAGAGGGCAAATAAAGAGATGGTGAAGGAGATATGCAAACAGTGCGAACATGAGGAGGAAAACGATGGCAGAAGACAAAGGAACCAGAAGTGCTGAATGACAAAATAGAGAATGACAAAAGAAGCAAAAGGCACAAGTTGGAGATGGACAGCTTAATTCTGCTAAGCCATTCAGAGCAGTGTGGAGCATGGATTGGGACGAAAGTTCAACAAGTGTTTTCTGGAATTAAAGATAAGTCCATTGATGAACCTTCAAAAATCAGATGAATCCATAGAATCCCTCCAGTGCAGGATGGGCCCATTCGGCCCATCAAATCTTCAACGACCCTCTGAAAGTGCACCCTACCTAGGCCCACATTCTTGCCCTATCCCTGTAACCCCCACCTAACCTGGTCATCTTTGGACACTAAGGGGCAATTTAGCGTGGCCTTTCCATTTAACCTGCACATCTTTGGACTGAGAGAAGAAGCCGGAGCGTCTGGAGAAAACCCACGCAGATACGGGGAGAAAGTGTAGACTCCACAGACAGTCGAAATCAAACCCGGGACCCTGGCGCAGTGAGGCAGCAGTGCTAACCACTGTGTAACCGTGCCTCCTGGATAGATATCTATTAATTATTGATCTATCAATTAAATGATATTAATCTAATAGATATTTATTAATTTAAATATAAGAGTTTAGTTTGCTGTATTTTTCCTACTGGTCTAGACAGAACACAGGGGAATTATAACTTGTGTTTGATGCTTATATATGCGCATCAATGCTTGCATGATTCTGAAATATTTCAGTAACATAGCGATTGCAGAAATTGTCCCAGGAAGGCGTTATTGTTGTGTCTGCGAATGGTTTATTGGTAGCCCATGACCACATAAAAATTACCTAATGTGGAAAGAACTTTGCAGCATGCAGCGAGCTGATTGTTCACATCTCAAAGCAATAAGCAGAAGAAGAAAAACTGCAAATAACCGGGAATAGGCATGAAAATACATTTGCACCTGGGAATTCGGAGCAGATTGAGCACTTGAACAGGAGCCAAGCTTTGGCAAAAAGCCAGTCTCTTTGCATAAGGGTGGAAAGACTTAGTGTTCTGGAGAACTGAGCTGCTTAGAAACAAACTGTGTGGGTGCAGATGCGTGTTTCCTATAATATTCTGTACTTGTCTCTGATGAGTAGCTTTAGCTAGCTTGAGTATGTACTCGCGCTTGTCAATTTGCGGTAAAATAGTGTATAGCACTTCAGGGGAATAATGATAATAACAGCAAACATCATTAGGAAGAGATAAGGGCATATGGCAAGAAGCTTTGTCAGAAAGATACACTATTCTATTTAAGGGACAAACCCAGATATGAGCACAGAGATCTCATGAGAAGTAATCTTGCTTGTGTCAGTGAATTGCTGTGTTGGCAATACTATACCAGTGTCGTACATGGAGAATAAAGCTGACTGAGCCAACTTGTGACATAATTAAAATACTGTGTGAATCATATTTATCTGTTGCTACAACTAGGCAACAAAATATTATCATTTGTTTATTAAATACACCAATCTCTGAAACGACAGTTCCCAAAGGTAAAGTTCAGAAATGAAGTGGTACAGATTTTAACCAATCTTGATAACGCTCAAATTATTTTGACATATAAATATGAGCAAATAATTATTTATTTTCAACTTGCACTCGGGATAAATGCACACACCCGTGTGTTATTTTCTTTTTAATTTTTCCAATTAAGGGGCAATTTAGCGTAGCCAATCTACTTATTCTGCACATCTTTGGGTTGTGGGAGCGAAGCCCACGCAGACACGGGGAGAATGTGTAAACTGCACACGGACAGTGACCCGGGGCTGGGATCGAACCCAGTCCTCGGTGCGGTGAGTCAGCAGTGCTAACCACTGCACCACTGTGCCGCCCTATTTTTTTCACCTTCATTAGAAAGGATTTTTTCCTTAGAAATTCAGTGTTTCGCTCACTTCATTTTCCTCTTTCTGTACTTCAAACTCTTTGCAGTTTTAAACATCCTTGCGTATCCTGTGTTGCGAAATATTTGGTGGGAATCTGTAATCAATATCCACAGGCTCAGGGCAGCACGGTGATGCAATGGTTAACACTGCAGTCTCACGGCGCCAAAGTCCCAGGTTCGATCCCGGCTCTGGGTCATGGTCTGTGGAGTTTGCACATTCTCCCCGTGTTTGCGTCGGTTTCACCCCCACAACGCAAAGATGTGCAGGATACGTGGATTGGACACGTTAAATTGCCCCTTAATTGGAAAAGCTGAATTGGGTACTCTAAACTTATTTTTAAAAAATATCCACAGGCTCTAAAAATGTTTCTCACCTGCAAAAACAAAATATTGTACATAGAAAAATAATGAACAATTCTACAAACCTGGATCATTTAAATACCATGGCCGGAATAACAAGCCAATAGCCTAAAAGGATGATTTCTGACAATTGTTTTTGCTTGTATGCGTTCCAGTGTTTGTAAATTGTACTTCACACTTGGAAAAAGCTTTGCCAATTAACTCTCCGGCATTTATCCAGCGTTCTGAACACCTCAGTGTTAAATTCCTTTCATTTCTTAATTGAGTTTGTATTTTTCAAACTTTGTAGGTTTCCCAAAATGTCTTGATGGCACATATAATACCGATAGGTTCAGAGCCACTTTTCATTATTAAATCAGTTCCTCTTTGAAGACCTGCTCGTAACTAGTAACTGGGGGGGGGGGGGCGGTTGGATGGTGGGTAGCAGACAGGAAGGGATAGGGGTGGTGAGGGAAATGGGGGGGGGGGGAGAAACTGAAAAGCAAAGAGCTTGAAGTACAGAAAGAGGAAAGTGAAGTTAGCAAATCACTGAATTTCTAAGAAAACAATCCTTTCTTAGGAAGGTGAAAGGAAAATAGCCGGTGGGAAAGGGTGGGGTCGGGGGGGAGGGGGGGGGGAACGCACGCAACACAGAAGAGAAATGGGGAGGCAGGCCACTTCCACGTGTAAAAGACTGGGGAGGCAGAGCATCCGTCTCACCCTCTTCAATCGATGGATTAATATGACTCCCTCCACCATTGTATATAATATATTTCCTTCAGTATACACACCATTGTAAATAAGGAAATGCTATCACTGGAACTACAATCACAGATGCTGTGAAAACCTGTGATATATATGTTGTTTTTATTCTGGTTTGTAAATTTTGATATAAAGTGCTAAAACTCCAATAAAAATATTTTTTTAAAAAATATTAGTACCTTTAAAGCTTTCCCTTCCTCTGGCACCATAGATGATTACATAGAAAGACCCGAAAAATAGAAGTATAAAAATATCTGTATCAATTTCAAACCAGTTATCTGTGCTATTAATGGAGTAATTCCAAGGGTCTGTCTGCGAATTCTGTTCAATGTGAGCTAATTTTGCATGGGCATTAAATTCCTGAATAACTGATTTCAAGGTGTATTAAAGGCAAGGCTCAGAAACTGAACCCCCCCCTCCCCTTTTTAGGCCACCTTGGCACTTTCTCAACATGCTTTTCAGTGTTTTGACCTGGACAAAGAACAGACACCCCCCCCCACCGCCCCCCCCCCCCCCCCAACCTGCTTTTCCGCTAACATTAAAAGTTGGTATTTTGTGTTCCGAGCTCTGTGAAGTTGGGAAAACCTACTGGAGGAGTCCTGCCGGGTTGGGTTGTGTCGGCCCATGTGGGCCGGTCCACGGACGTTGGGGGATCTCCAGACATGTAAGTAAACATAAAAGAGCATGCTTAGAAATAATGTTAGTGCTAGAATTAAGTTTTAAAGGGCAGCACGGTAGCGCAGTGATTAACACTGCTGCCTCATGGGATTGAGGACCCCGATTCGATGCTGGACCCGGCTCACTGTCCATGTGGAATTTGCACATTCTCTGTCTGTCTGTCTGGATTTCACCCCCCCCAACCCAAATATGTGCTGGTTAGGTGGATTGGCCATGCTAAATGTAGGGGCAGCAGGGTAGCATGGTGGTTAGCATAAATGCTTCACAGCTCCAGGTTCGATTCCCGGCTGGGTCACTGTCTGTGTGGAGTCTGCACGTCCTCCCCCTGTGTGCGTGGGTTTCCTCCGGATGCTCCGGTTTCCTCCCACAGTCCAAAGATGTGCGGGTTAGGTGGATTGGCCATGCTAAATTGCCCGTAGTGTCCTAATAAAAGTAAGGTTAAGGGGGGGGTTGTTGGGTTACGGGTATACGGGTATAGGGTGGATACGTAGGTTTGAGTAGGGTGATCATGGCTCGGCACAACATTGAGGGCCGAAGGGCCTGTTCTGTGCTGTACTGTTCTATGTTCTATGTTCTATGTTCTATGTTCTATGTTCTATAAATTGCCCCTGAATTGGAAAAAAAAAGAATTGGGTACTCGAAAATTAAAAAAAAATTAAGTTTTAAAAGTTTAGTTCAGTTATAATAGATTTAGGAACTGGTTCGAGAGATTGGTCATGTGACACATCAAGAACCATTCTAGTTAGTTCTTGAATATGGACCAGTCCACTGACACCAAGCAGCTGGATAGGAGCTCTTTACTTGCCTCGACTAACATTGCACGGCCTTCTTAACCGGATTTTCCCGCTTACGTTTCTGCTTATATGCCGGAAGAAGGAGCACCATGTAGGAAGAGGATCTGTGGGTGAGAGCTCACAGAGAGTTGCCACGCTTCAGCACCATCTTGCAAAGATTGGCCCCCTAGCCCTCGTATCTCACACTCCCTCAATGCCCAACCACTAACCATGCCTCATCTATACTAACCCATGCTGATAAAGTCACCCCCACCTTTATAATCTCGGCACTAACAGTACCAAGTCATGCCAATCAATGCCCCCATCCATCACTTCATGTCAACTCACCCAGTATTCACAATGGGCAGACCACAGGAACCTTGCTGAGATGAAACAAAATTAAGTTCTAAGGATCTATTACAGACTTCTAAAAATGACTCTAACTAATAGAAAAGCTCACTTAATACATACCACAGTGATTAGCACTGTCGCTGCACAGCTCCAGGGTCCCTGGTTCGATTCCCGGCTTGGGTCACTGTCTATGCCAAGTCTGCACGTTCTCCCCGTGTCTGTGTGGGTTCCCTCCGGGTGCTCTGGTTTCCATGCACAAGTCCAAAGATTTGCAGGTTAGGTGAATTTGCCAGGCCAAATAGCCCTTTGTGTCCAAAAAAAGATAAGGTGGGGTTACTGGGTTACGGGGATAGGGTGTTGTGGGCATAAGTAGGGTGCTCTTTCCAAGGACTGGTGCAGACTTGATGGGCCGAATGGCCTCCTGCAATGCAAATGCTATGATTCAATACATTGAAATCGTCTCAATTACTTACCCCTTCTAAAAACAAACATTTGTATTCATAATCTCAAATCAAAGGTCGCCAGTACTTTAATAACTGTCAATAAAATTGTGAACTCATAAATCTTCATTGTGACATTGGCTGGAACTTTTTGGCCGTTAATGCTGGTTGAATCTTCCAATTTCCTGATGGTGAGGGCTGCATTCATTCGGGAACCCCCCATAGTGGGCTGCCTCTGCTACTGTGAAAGACGCACAGGTTGTGAGGAAAGTCCCTCCCAAGGAGTCCAAATGGCCCTGCTGAATTCATGTTTCCCCCAGTGAAGATAGGCTGCGGGATTCTCCGTCGGCGGGGTCCTCCGCTTCGCCGGCAGCGCACTCACGCCCGCGGGTTTCCCGACACAGTGGGATGGCCACAATGGGATTGGCCGGCTGCCAGAACGGAGAGTTCTGCTGCCGGCAGGGTGGGGTATGCAGTGCCCCAAAGCGGGGCTGGCGGGACGGAGAATCCATGGTCCGTCAGAAATGAGGGTGCAACTTCCAGATCTGGGTTTCCAGTGCCATTTTGGATAAGCCATGTAATCTCCATGACGCCACAAAAATCTAGGCCATCGTCTTCGTGACAGACAAACTTCATTTGGGTTGGGAATAGAGGAATACCTCATTTCACGATGATGACACAAGTAATAATGCATCACATTGTGATTGGATTTGGTGGCATATTGTGCATTCATAAAGAAATAAACAGATGCTTGTTAAAGGCCATTTTCCTGAGGTCAATTAATGTGTACACTTCCACATAAGCTCATATACAATGAAAGCCATCAACTTTGCTTTTTTTTGCAGAGGGCAAAACTGCATTGCAGAGTGAATAAAATCATACGTGCTTACAACAAGAAATGAGTTGTTCAAAACCTTTCCATAGAGAAGAAACCTTACAGTGCAGAAGGAGGCCATTTGGCCCATTGAGTCTGCACAAATCATCTGAAAGAGCATCCTATCTAGGCCCACTCCCCTGCCCTATCCTCATAATCCCACCTAAACTGCACATCTTTGGACAGTGGGAGGAAACCGGAGCACCCGGAGGAAACCCACGCAGACACGGCGAGAACGTGCAAACTCCGCACAGGCATTGACCCGAGGCCGGAGTTGAACCCGGGTCCCTCACGTTGTGAGGCAGCAGTTCTCATCTCTGTGTCACCCTGCTGCCAATTTATCTAATGTGCATTAAATAATTTAATTTAATAATTAAATAAAGAAACAAAAAGAAAGTGAGATTAAAATCAAAAGACTTTTAAAGCTCAGGAAAGACATGTTTTTAAGTTACTCTGACTTATATCAAAGGCACAGTCCTTGTCCCTACCTGGCTTGTTTGCATGTATCTTTATGTAAATTACACAGTGGAACAGGAGTGCATGAATGTTTCACACAATTCTTTGTGATTCCTTACTCTGCTATTTTAACAAAAGTGGTGTTTTAAAATAAAACGGTTTAAGTCTATGATAAAATAGTGCATATTGAGTTCTCACGTCTGTACCCTCCAGAATCATTTTCAGTGAAGTATATGAGTATATGATCTCTGCTGTGTCTATCAGTTGGATTTAAGAGCTACGTTTACCAGCACTGCACCCCCCATAGGATAGGAACATAAAGGCATTCGGTTAATCAAGACAATTCTTCTACCAACTATGTAAAATCCATACCACTGTGTTTTTTACTGCACCTAATTAATCTCATGAGGGAAAACTCTGCATAAATATTCCCCAAAGGTAATCAAGCAAAACTCCAGACGATCTGTCTCTCTCTCTCTCTCTTCTCTTTTCTCCACACCCTCCCCCTTTTTCCTTTCTAACCTTGCTGACCTAACCCCACAAATGACCTCCTCCTCCTCCACCATCACCAGCTGCTCTGCCCAATGGAACATTTGGTTATTTCAATCTGTAATCTTTGAATCTGTCCCTAATTTGTTTAGGCGCCTCTTCTCAGGAAGTAAATGGACAACGTTGGACTGTTTTCTTTTGCTGGGAATCCATCCGCAAACTGGCTGATGCTGGGGCAGTGGGATTTCTTCCAATCTCGAGTTTCATTTGAGCATCATTAATTTTGAGCCTTTGCCCTCTATTTCTGTGCTCACAGTCCAAGTTAAATAAAATAGCGTAATCCCTTTTAGGTGCCAGAACACTCCACAACTTGAACTCGCGATTAATGGAAACCATACTTAGTTAAACAGAATGCCATTTTCTATCTCGCACCACATATTAATTAGCGGCAATTTGGTGAAAACCTTTCAGAGGCCTCTGACCACAGGCAGTACGATCAATAGATAATTTTGGGGGGAGAGAAACTGATATAAGAAACCAACCTGTTGCTTTGTTCTGAGACCTCCAGTGGTAAATCGGTGCAGAAGTTTGTGAGAATTATTCAAAGTGTCGGGCACTAATTCTTTATCATGTTTTGGCTTTTTGCAGGTGGAGAGGCTGTTAGGTTCAATCACTGTAATTGTCACAGGGAGCAGCAGCAGCTTATTCTCTCGTTATTGGAGCTGAGAACTGATTATTGTTCTTGGGCAGTAAGGTATGTTTCTGAAAATGCTGAGGACCATTTGAGGTAGAAATAAGCTTGAGGTTTCCCGCAAGAGTTAAACTGCCCAAATTCAGGATAATATATAAAACCTCTTGTGGAATTTGTGTCTCGTCGGGGTTCCTTACAGTGGTGCTCTACAATGATGCTGGGTCTCGGTGTCATATTTTACAAAGAGCAAAATAAATTACAGCACAGGAACAGGCCCTTCGGCCCTCCAAGCCTGCACCGACCATGCTGCCTGTCTGAAGTAAAACCCACTTTGCCTTACCATTCGGGGACCATATCCCTCTATTCCCATTCTAGTCATGTATTTGTCAAGACAAGCCTTAAAAATCACTACCGTAACTGCTTCCACTACCTCCCCCGGCAGCGAGTTCCAGGCTACCACTACTCTCTGTGTAAAAATACTTGCTCCGTACATCTCCTTTAAACCTTGCCCCTCACACCTTAAACCTATGCCCCCTAGAAATTGACTCTTCAACCCTGGGAAAAAGCTTCTAACTATCCACTCTGTCCATGCCATGTTCATTTCTTAATGTCCAATTAAGTCAAATCTCTCTTAACTGTCTTTATTGTCTTAATGTTGCCATTTCGCTGTCTCTGTACTATTGCTTCTGCCTCTCCTTGCCTGCTCTCTGTTTCCTCTGTCCTTTTCTTCTTTGCTTTGTGAGGTGATGGGTGATACTTCAGGAAAAGGAGGTTAAGGATTGCAGGCATTTTCTGGTGCATGTAGGCACCAGTTTTTGGCAACTCCTTTCTCATTCTCTCCTCCCTTTTCCCGGCTTAAATTCCCTCTTCTTCATAATACCCCATCATCCCAAGGCTAAACTGAGCTCTCCAACCCCACCTCTCATCTTAGCTCTACAACACCATCCCTCACCACAAGCCACTGTCTCTTGTTGTTGAGTTTTGCTCCCACTGAACACTAACCTATGTTCCCCGACTAGAACATTCTGCAATCCTCCCTTTGCCGCCATTAACACTCTTCAGTCCCTAATGGAATCATCAACAGCCCCTTTGTCTCATGTCCATGCCTTTGTCAGTCTCTCCTTAGCTCTGACCTATCACTGACTTTCCATTCTGCCCACCCCCTTCTCCAAGTGTATAATTCATCACATTTGTTTCCTTCCAGTTCTGTACAAGGGTCATATGGACTCGAAATGTTTACTCTTTTACTCTTTCCACAGTAGCTGCCAGACCTGCTGAGTTTATTTTTTTCTGTTTTCATTCTGAACTCTTCTCCACTGAACTCCCTCCCTCATACTCCACCCTGTCTGAACTTCATTACTCCTCTCTCTCATTCCAGCTACATCCCCGAGGGATTTATTTTAAATGTGACATACTTAAAAGAAAACTTCGAATTAGACTTGAGGAGAGACGCTTTTATTGTCATTCTCCCTCTTTCCAATTCTCTCTGCATCTCTCTGTCCCTGAATCTTGAGAGTATAACTGTAATATCCTGAGAGACGGGGAACCACCAGGCGGATTGACAAATGAACGATTTACTAAAGTAAGAAATTATGTCCAGAGAGTGAGCTAAACATGGCCATGCTCCAAGACTCCAAACTCCAAACTGACTGGGAACCCGTGCTTCACTCCCGGGGTTAATGTGCTCCAGCCCCATTGGCCGATTGGGTCACATGACCCTCTGGAAGGGGGGGGGGGGTGTCCCCTTAAAGGGTCATCCAACCTCATCCCTCCCCCTTCAAGTCCCTGATGAGTATTCTCAAATAACAAAGGAACTACTCCAGAGGTCAAGGTGTGTCCATATAGGTCATTTCCTCAGCTCCCTTGACTCATCATCTGGGTGGACTTGTGTGGCGTTACTTTCATCCGCATCCATTTCAATGACAAGTCTGCCAGGACTAGGTTCTCCCACTATTTCATGTGCAGTTCTCTTTTGCTTAAGTGGTCCAAGTGTTTTTTTTAACCTTCTCCCTTGTACTATCTCATATGATATTGGACCTGTTTCAGTTTCGACTGTTTCTGGGAACCAATTTGGGCCAGCACCAAAATTCTTCACATAAACTGAATCATCCACCACAAATGTTCTTTCAAATTTCCTGGAATTGTGCTGCTGTTTCTGCCAAATTTGGAAATATTACGTCCAATCGCGTTCTAATGTGTCTGCTCATTAGCAACTCGGTGGGTGTGACACCTGTGGTGGTGTGAGGCGTAGTACGATAGGTGAGTCGGATACGTGTCGGTCTGAGTTGCAAAGGGGCTGAAGACTGTTTTTCATGTTGGCCTTGAATGTTTGGATGGTTCTCCCAGCCAGCCCATTTGAAGCAGAACGGTCGGGAGTAAAAAGATGAATTCTTCACTTGTTAAAGCAGTCCAATTATCTGAGACCCATACATCAAGCAACCCATGGGTGGTGAATGTCTGTCGCAACTTCTCTACTGTTGCTGATGAGGTTGTGGACTTTATTTTGTGTATTTCTCAACTACTTGGAGTGATGGTTAACAATGAGCAGGAACATGCCAGAGAAGCCAATGTATAATTCCACGTAGAGACGACCTGGCCATTCCCATGTGTGCATAAGGTCTACAGACAGCAAATGTCGCTGCATTTGACACTGTTGTTTGACCAGATTCTCTACGTCGATATCCATCCCAGGCCACCACATGTAACTGCTTGTGAGCATCTTCACCTTCGTCATCTCAGGATGGGCACAGTACAGCAACTGTAACATTAGCTTCCTAGTGTGGGTGGGAATGACTACCCTAGGTCCCCACAACAGTACGGCGTCTTCACAACTTAACGCATCTTTTTTTATCTGAAAGGCCCGCAGCAATTTAGACCTGTTATCATTCATATCAACCATGAAGGATGATGTGCATGACTTAAGATAATAAGGGGTCCTTTTGGATCCAAAGCTTGATCTGCCTCGCCAACACTAGCAGCGTATCAAGGAAGTGCAAAACAAGAATGATCGCCTGTGGTACCAGTGGTATACTCTGAAGTACCTGAAGGTAGCTCAATGTCCGTATTTGAAATGTGAGTGCCTGGAAAATGTTGAAATGTATACTCATAGACTGCGCACAATAGACCCCAGCATTGGACCCCAGATGAAGCTATGGGGGGAATGGCCTTATCCTTCCTAGATAACCCCAACAGTGGTCTGTGGTCGTCCGTAGATATATCGGTGAAACATTGTGACTCCGAATGTCACGGCCTGCCCCTCCTTTTCAATTTGAGAATCAACTTGTCCGGCATTGGTCAAAGTCTTTGAGGCATAACTGATAGGCCTTTTGGTTCCATCTTCCATCTTATGGGCCAAAACCGCCCCTATTCCGTAAGGGGGCTGGCCGCGGGGAAGGATTGTCTCCTCTGATGGATCAAAATTGACCAAGAGACTGGATGATTGTACGGCTAATTTAACCTGTTTAAAGGCTTCTTTCTGATGTTCTTTCCAATACCATCCCTGGTACTATTGAGTAGTGTGGGTAAGGATGTTAACATTGTCGAAAGATTGGGAATACATCTACTACAATAGTTTACCATTCCGAAGAAGCATTTCAATTACAAAGTATTTTGGTGGGCTGGTGATCATTAATTGCTTTGATCTTCTCCTCCATAGGGTGCAGCGCGTTGGAGTCTACCCTAAATCCTAAATTAATTTCTCACTTATCTTGGAAGGTACACTTTTCTCATTTCAGCCTTACTCCAGCCTTCTTAAATTTCTTTAAGACTTTTTCCAGATTTGCTAGGTGCTCCACTTCAGATGCTCCTGTAATTAGTACATCATCTAGATAGACAGCCACCTTGGGTAGGTCATGTAATAAACTTTCCATTGTGCACTGGAATATTGCACAGACAGACAATGGGCTAAATCGCTGGCTTTTAAAACACACCAAGGCAGTCCAGCAGCATGGTTCAATTCCCGTACCAGTCTCCCCGAACAGGCGGCGGAATGTGGTGACTAGGGACTTTTCACAGTAACTTCATTGAAGCCTACTCGTGACAATAAGCGATTTTAATTTTTTCATTCAAGAGTCTGAAAGGTAGCCGGGTATATTAGTACAAACCTTTGTTGGTGTTTTTGGTAACACGCTCACTGAAAGTTTCGTCTAACTCTAATTGTTGGTACATATGACTCATA